>NC_090939.1:506866376-507169431 GCF_040938575.1 Ambystoma mexicanum
CTCCTGTTGACACCCTCCCCACGCTCCTGTCCCGTGTCTCCCTCCTGTTCCCCCACCACCCGCTCATGCCCCGTGTCTCTTCTGTTGCCCCCACCCCGCGCTCATTCCCCGTGTCTCTCTCTTGTTGGCCCCCAAACCCCGCTCATGCCCCATGTCTCTCTCCCATTCCCCCCACCCCCCTGTTCATGCCCCGTGTCTCTCTCCTGTTGCCCCCCTCCCCACGCTCCTGTCCCGTGTCTCTCTCATGTTGCCCCCCTCCCCACGCTCCTGTCCCATGTCTCCCTGCTGTACCCCCCACCCCTCGCACATGCCCGTTTCTCTCTCCTGTTGCCCCCCACCCCGCGCTCATGCCCCGTGTCTCTCTTTTGTTGACCCCACTCATGCCCTGTGTCTCTCTCCTGTTTCCCCCACCCCCTGCTTATGCCCTGTGTCTCCCTCCTGTTCCCTCCCACCCCCCGCTCATGCCCCGTGTCTCTCTCCCGTTCCCCCCCACCCCCCACTCATGCCCCGTGTCTCCCTCCTGTACCTCCCACCCCCCGCACATGCCCTGTGTCTCTCTCCTGTTGCCCCCACCCCCGTTCATGCCCCGTGTCTCTCTCCCATTCCTCCCCACCCCCGCTCATGCCCCATGTCTCTCTCCTGTAGCCCCCACACCCCGTTCATGCCCCGTGTCTCTCTCCTGTTGCCCCCCACCCCCCGTTCATGCCCCGTGTCTCTCTCCTGTTGCCCCCCACCCCCGCTCATGGCCAGTGTGTCTCTCCTGTTCCCCCCACCCGCCGCTCATGGCCCGTGTCTCTCTCCTGTACCCCTCACACCGTTCATGCCCCGTGTCTCTCTCCTGTTGCCCCCCCACCCTCCGCTCCTGTCCCGTGTCTCTCTCCTGTTGCCCCCCTCCCCACGTTCCTGTCCCGTGTCTCCCTCCTGTTCCTCCACCACCCGCTCATGCCCCGTGTTTCTACTGTTGCCCCCACCCCCCGCTCATTCCCCGTGTCTCTCTCTTGTTCGCCCCAACCCCCGCTCATGCCCCATGTCTCTCTCTCGTTCCCCCCACCCCCGTTCATGCCCTGTGTCTCCCTCCTGTTCCCTCCCACCCCCTGCTGATGCCCCATGTCTCTCTCACATTCCCCCCACCCCCCACGCATGCCCTGTGTCTCCCTCCTGTACCCCCCACCCCCCGCACATGCCCCGTGTCTCTCTCCCATTCCCCCCCACCACCTGCTCATGCCCCGTGTCTCTCTCCTGTTGCCCCCCACCCTCCGTTCATGCTCCATGTCTCTCTCCTGTTGCCCCCCACCCCCCGCTCATGGCCAGTGTCTCCCTCCTGTACCCCCACCCCCCGCCCATGCCCCGTGTCTCTCTCCTGTACCCCCGACCCTCCACTAATGCCCTGTGTCTCCCTCCTGTTCCCCCACCCCCTGCTCATGGCCCGTGTCTCTCTCCTGTTGCCCCTACCTCCGCTCATGCCGTGTCTCTCTCTTGTTACCCCCCACCCCCGCTCATGCCCTGTGTCTCTCTCCCGTTCCCACCACCCCCCGCTCATGCCCCGTGTTTCCCTCCTTTTCCCCCACCCCCCGCTCATGCTCCATGTCTCTCTCCTGTTCCCCCCACCCCCCGCTCATGCCCGTGTCTCTCTCCCATTCCCCCCACCCCCCGCGTCTTCCTCCTGTACCCCCCACCCCCTGCTCATGCCCTGTGTCTCCCTCCTGTACCGCCCACCCCCCGCCCATGTCCCGTGTCTCTCTCATGTTACCCCCCACCCCCGCTCATGCCCCTTGTGTCTCTCCTGTTGCCCCCCACCCTCCGCTCATGGCCAGTGTCTCTCTCCTGTTCCCCCCACCCCCCGCTCATGCCCCGTGTCTCTCTCCTGTACCCCTCACCCCCACTCATGCCCCATGTCTCCCTCCTGTACCCCCACCCCCGCTCATGCCCGTGTCTCTCTCCCATTCCCCCCCATCCCCCGCTCATGGCCCGTGTCTCCCGTTCCCCCCACCCCCTCGCTCATGCCCCGTGTCTCCCTCCTGTTGCCCTCACACCCCGCTCATGCTCCATGTCTCTCTCCTGTTCCCCCCACCCCCCGCTCATGCCCGTGTCTCTCTCCCATTCCCCCCACCCCCCGCGTCTTCCTCCTGTACCCCCCACCCCCTGCTCATGCCCTGTGTCTCCCTCCTGTACCGCCCACCCCCCGCCCATGTCCCGTGTCTCTCTCATGTTACCCCCCACCCCCGCTCATGCCCCTTGTGTCTCTCCTGTTGCCCCCCACCCTCCGATCATGGCCAGTGTCTCTCTCCTGTTCCCCCCACCCCCCGCTCATGCCCCGTGTCTCTCTCCTGTACCCCTCATCCCCACTCATGCCCCATGTCTCCCTCCTGTACCCCCCACCCCCGCTCATGCCCGTGTCTCTCTCCCATTCCCCCCCATCCCCCGCTCATGGCCCGTGTCTCCCGTTCCCCCCACCCCCTCGCTCATGCTCCGTGTCTCCCTCCTGTTGCCCTCACACCCCGTTCATGCCCCGTGTCTCTCTCTTGTTGCCCCCCACCCCCTGCTCATGCCTTGTGTCTCTCTCCCGTTCCCTCCCACCCCCCGCTCATCCCCCGTTTCTCTCTCCATTTCCCCCACCCCCCGCTCATGCCCCGTGTCTCTCTCCTGTTCCCCCATCCCCCGCCCATACCCCGTGTCTTCCTCCTGTACCGCCATCCCCCGCTCATGCCCCGTGTCTCTCTCCTGTTGCCCCCCACCCCCGCTCATGCTCGTCTCTCTCCTGTTCCCCTCCATGCCCCACTCATGCCCCGTGTCTCCCTCCTGTTCCCCTCACCCCCCACTCATGCCGTGTCTCTCTCCCATCCCCCCCACCCCCCGCTCAGGCCCCGTGTCTCCCTCCTGTACCGCCTACCCCTGCTCATGCCCCGTGTCTCTCTCCAGTTAACCCCCACCCCCGCTCATGGCCCGTGTCTCTCTCCCGTTCCCCCCACCCCCTCGCTCATGCCCCGTGTCTTCCTCCTGTTCCCCCCACACCCCGCTCATGCCTTGTGTCTCTCCCTGTTGCCCCCATGCCCCGCTCATGCCCCGTTCTCTCTCTTGTTGCCCCCCATACCCCGTGTCTCTCTCCTGTTGCCCCCACCCCCCGCTCATGCCCCGTGTCTCTCTCTTCTTGCCCCCGGCGTCCGCTCATGCCCCATGTCTCTCTCACGTTCCTCCCCACCCCCCAGTTATGGCCCGTGTCTCTCTCTTGTTCGCCCCAACCCCCGCTCATGCCCCATGCCTCTCTCCCGTTGCCCCCCACCCCCCGCTCATGCTCCGTGTCTCTCTCCTGTTCCCCCCCGCTCATGCTCTGTGTCTCTCTCCGGTTCCCCCCACCCCCACTCATGTCCCGTGTCTCCTTCCTGTTCCCCCCAACCCCCTCTCATGCCCCGTGTCTCCTCCTGTTCCCCCCCACTCTTGCCCTGTGTCTCTCTTTTGTTGCCCCCTGCTCATGCCCTGTGTCTCCCTCCTGTACCCCCCACCCCCCGCTCATGCCCCGTGTCTCTCTCCTGTTGCCCCCAGCCCCTGCTCATGCCCTGTGTCTCCCCCCTGTTCCCTCCCACCCCCCGCTCATGCCCCGTGCCTCTCTCCTGCTCCCCCCGCCCATGCCCCATGTCTTCCTACTGTACCCCCCACCCTCCGCTCATGCCCTGTGTCTCTCTCCTCTTGCCCCCCACCCCCGCTCATGCTCCGTGTCTCTCTCCGGTTCCCCCCCACCCCCACTCATGCCCCGTGTCTCCCTGCTGTACCCCCCACCCCCCGCTCATGCCCCGTGTCTCTCTCCTGTTGCCCCCCACCTCGCGCTCATGCCCCGTGTCTCTCTTCTGTTGCCCCCCACTCATGCCCTGGGTCTCTCAACCCCTGCTTATGCCCTGTGTCTCCCTCCTGTACCCCCCACCCCCCGCACATGCCCAGTGTCTCTCTCCTGTTGCCCCCACCCCCGTTCATGCCACGTGTCTCTCTCCCATTCCCACCACCCCCGCTCATGCCCCGTGTCTCTTTCCTGTTGCCCCCACCCCCGTTCATGCCCTGTGTCTCTCTCCTGTTCCCCCCCACCCCCCGCTCATGGCCAGTGTCTCCCTCCTGTACCCCCACCCCCTGCCCATGCCCCGTGTCTCTCTCCTCTTGCCCCCCACCCCGCGCTCATGCCCCGTGTCTCTCTCCTGTTGCCCCCCACCCCCTGCTCATGGCCAGTGTCTCTCTGCTGTTCCCCCCACCCGCCGCTCATGCCCCGTGTCTCTCTGTCTCTCTCCTGTTGACACCCTCCCCACGCTCCTGTCCCGTGTCTCCCTCCTGTTCCCCCCACCACCCGCTCATGCCCCGTGTCTCTTCTGTTGCCCCCACCCCGCGCTCATTCCCCGTGTCTCTCTCTTGTTGGCCCCCAAACCCCGCTCATGCCCCATGTCTCTCTCCCATTCCCCCCACCCCCCTGTTCATGCCCCGTGTCTCTCTCCTGTTGCCCCCCTCCCCACGCTCCTGTCCCGTGTCTCTCTCATGTTGCCCCCCTCCCCACGCTCCTGTCCCATGTCTCCCTGCTGTACCCCCCACCCCTCGCACATGCCCGTTTCTCTCTCCTGTTGCCCCCCACCCCGCGCTCATGCCCCGTGTCTCTCTTTTGTTGACCCCACTCATGCCCTGTGTCTCTCTCCTGTTTCCCCCACCCCCTGCTTATGCCCTGTGTCTCCCTCCTGTTCCCTCCCACCCCCCGCTCATGCCCCGTGTCTCTCTCCCGTTCCCCCACCCCCCACTCATGCCCCGTGTCTCCCTCCTGTACCTCCCACCCCCCGCACATGCCCTGTGTCTCTCTCCTGTTGCCCCCACCCCCGTTCATGCCCCGTGTCTCTCTCCCATTCCTCCCCACCCCCGCTCATGCCCCATGTCTCTCTCCTGTAGCCCCCACACCCCGTTCATGCCCCGTGTCTCTCTCCTGTTGCCCCCCACCCCCGTTCATGCCCCGTGTCTCTCTCCTGTTGCCCCCCACCCCCGCTCATGGCCAGTGTGTCTCTCCTGTTCCCCCCACCCGCCGCTCATGGCCCGTGTCTCTCTCCTGTACCCCTCACACCGTTCATGCCCCGTGTCTCTCTCCTGTTGCCCCCCCACCCTCCGCTCCTGTCCCGTGTCTCTCTCCTGTTGCCCCCCTCCCCACGTTCCTGTCCCGTGTCTCCCTCCTGTTCCTCCACCACCCGCTCATGCCCCGTGTTTCTACTGTTGCCCCCACCCCCCGCTCATTCCCCGTGTCTCTCTCTTGTTCGCCCCAACCCCCGCTCATGCCCCATGTCTCTCTCTCGTTCCCCCCACCCCCGTTCATGCCCTGTGTCTCCCTCCTGTTCCCTCCCACCCCCTGCTGATGCCCCATGTCTCTCTCACATTCCCCCCACCCCCCACGCATGCCCTGTGTCTCCCTCCTGTACCCCCCACCCCCCGCACATGCCCCGTGTCTCTCTCCCATTCCCCCCCACCACCTGCTCATGCCCCGTGTCTCTCTCCTGTTGCCCCCCACCCTCCGTTCATGCTCCATGTCTCTCTCCTGTTGCCCCCCACCCCCCGCTCATGGCCAGTGTCTCCCTCCTGTACCCCCACCCCCCGCCCATGCCCCGTGTCTCTCTCCTGTACCCCTCACCCCCGTTCATAACCCGTGTCTCTCTCCTGTTGCCCCCCCACCCCCCGCTCCTATCACGTGTCTCTCTCCTGTTGCCCGCCTCCCCACGTTCCTGTCCCGTGTCTCCCTCCTGTTCCCCCACCACCCGCTCATGCCCCGTGTCTCTCCTGTTGACCCCACCCCCGCTCATTCCCTGTGTCTCTCTCTTGTTGGCCCCCAACCCCCGCTCATGCCCCATGTCTCTCTCCCGCTCCCCCCACCCCCTGCTCATGGCCCGTGTCTCTCTCCCGTTCCCCCCACCCCCGCTCATGCCCCGTTTCTCTCTCCCATTCCCCCCACCCCCTGCTCATGCCCCGTGTCTCTCTCCTGTTCACCCCATCCCCCGCCCATACCCCGTGTCTTCCTCCTGTACCCCCCACCCCCCAGTCATGCCCCGTGTTTCTCTCCTGTTGCCCTCCACCCCCACTCATGCTCCTTGTCTCTCTCCTGTTCCCCTCACCCCCCGCTCATGCCCCGTGTCTCCCTCCTGTATCCCCCATCCCCTGCTCATTCCCTGTGTCTCTCTCCTGTTGCCCCCCGGCCCCCGCTCATGCCCCGTGTCTCCCTCCTGTACCCCCCCTCCCGCTCATGCCCCGTGTCTCCCTCCTGTACCCCCCAACCCCTGCTCATGCCCCGTGTCTCTCTCCTGTTGCCCCACCACCCCCGCTTGTGCTCCTTGTCTCTCTCCTGTTCCCCTCCATGCCCCACTCATGCACCGTGTCTCCCTCCTGTTCCCCCCACCCCCCACTCATGCCGTGTCTCTTCTGTTGCCCCCCACACCCCGCTCATGCCCCGTATCTCCCTCCTGTACCCCCCACCCCCCGCTCATGCCCTGTGTCTCCCTCCTGTTCCCTCCCCCCCCGCTCATGCCCCCTGTCTCCCTCCCTTTCCCCACCAACCCCCGCTCAGGCCCCATGTCTCCCTCCTGTTCCCACCACCCCCGCTCAGGTCCTGTGTCTCCCTCCTGTCCCCCCCTACCGCTCATGCCCCGTGTCTCCCTCCTGTACCCCCCACCCCCGCTCATGCCCCGTGTCTCCCTCCTGTTGCCCCCCACACCCTGCTCATGGCCATTGTCTCTCTCCTGTTCCCCCCACCCCCCTCTCATGCCTCGTGTCTCTCTCCTGTACCTCTCACCCCCTGCTCATGCCCCGTGTCTCTCTCCTTTTGCCCCCCACCCCCTGCTCCTGTCCCGTATTTCTCTCCTGTTGCTCCCCAACCCCTGCTCATGCCACGTGTCTCCCTCCTGTACTCCCCACCCCTTCTAATGCCCCGTGTCTCTCTCCTGTTGCCCCCCACCCTGCGCTCATGCCCTGTGTCTCTCTCCTTTTGCCCCCCACCCCTACTCATGCCCTGTGTCTCTCCTGTTGCCCCCCACCCCCCGCTCATGCCCCATGTCTCCCTCCCGTGCCCCCCACCCCCGGCTCATGCCCCGTCTCTCCCTCTCCCGTTCCCCCCACCCCCGCTCAGGCCCTGTGTCTCCCTCCTGTACCCCCCACCCCCGCTCATGCCCCGTGTCTCTCTCCAGTTAACCCCCACCCCCTCGCTCATGCCCCGTGTCTCCCTCCTGTTCCCCCCACACCCCGCTCATGCCCCGTGTCTCTCTCTTGTTGCCCCCCGGCCACCAGTCATGCCCCGTGTCTCTCTCCTGCTCCTCCCACCCCCCGCCCATGCCCCGTGTCTCTCTCCTGTTGCCCCCCACCCCCCGCTCATGCTCCGTGTCTCTCTCCTGTTCCCCCCCGCTCATGCTCCGTGTCTCTCTCCGGTTCCCCCCACCCCCACTCATGCCCCGTGTCTCCCTCCTGCTCCCCCCACCCCCCTCTCATGCCCCGTGTCTCCTCCTGTTCCCCCACCCCCCACTCTTGCCCTGTGTCTCTTTTGTTGCCCCCTGCTCATGCCCTGTGTCTCCCTCCTCTACCCCCCACCCCCCGCTCATGCTCCGTGTCGCTCTCCTGTTGCCCCCCAGCCCCCGCTCATGCCCTGTGTCTCCCCCCTGTTCCCTCCCACCCCCCGCTCATGCCCCGTGCCTCTCTCCTGCTCCCCCCGCCCATGCCCCATGTCTTCCTCCTGTACCCCCCACCCCCTGCTCATGCTCCGTGTCTCTCTCCGGTTCCCCCCACCCCCACTCATGCCCCGTGTTTTTCTGCTGTACCCCCCACCCCCTGCTCATGCCCCGTGTCTCTCTCCTGTTGCCCCCCACCTCGCGCTCATGCCCCGTGTCTCTCTTCTGTTGCCCCCCACTCATGCCCTGAGTCTCTCTCCTGTTGCCCCTCACCCCCTGCTTATGCCCTGTGTCTCCCTCCTGTACACCCCACCCCCCGCACATGCCCCGTGTCTCTCTCCTGTTGTCCCCACCCCCCGTTCATGCCCCGTGTCTCTCTCCCATTCCCCCCACCCCCCGCTCATGCCCCGTGTCTCTCTCCTATTGCCCCCACCCCCGTTCATGCCCCGTGTCTCTCTCCTGTTGCCCCCCACCCCGCTCATGGCCAGTGTCTCCATCCTGTACCCCCACGCCCCGCCCATGCCCCGTGTCTCTCTCCTCTTGCCCCCCACCCCGCGCTCATGCCCCGTGTCTCTCTCCTGTTGCCCCCCACCCCCTGCTCATGGCCAGTGTCTCTCTCCTGTTCCCCCCACCCGCCGCTCATGCCCCGTGTCTCTCTCCTGTACCCCTCACCCCCGATCATGCCCCATGTCTCTCTCCTGTTGCCCCCCCACCCCCCGCTCCTGTCCCGTGTCTCTGTCTCTCTCCTGTTGCCCCCCTCCCCACGCTCATGTCCCGTGTCTCCCTCCTGTTCCCCCACCACCCGCTCATGCCCCGTGTCTCTCCTGTTGCCCCCCAACCCACGCTCATGCCCCGTGTCTCTCTTCTGTTGCCCCCCACTCATGCCCTGTGTCTCTCTCCTGTTCCCTCCCACCCCCCGCTCATGCCCCGTGTCTCTCTCCTGTTGCCCCCACCCCCCGTTCATGCCCCGTGTCTCTCTCCTGTTGTCCCCCACCCCCTGCTCATGGCCAGTGTCTCCCTCTTGTACCCCCCACCCCTGCTCATGCACTGTGTCTCCCTCCTGTACCCCCCACCCCCCGCCCATGCCCCGTGTCTCTCTCCTGTTGCCCCCCACCCCCGCTCATGTCCCGTGTCTCCCTCCTGTTCCCCCACCACCCGCTCATGCCCCGTGTCTCTCCTGTTGCCCCCCAACCCACGCTCATGCCCCGTGTCTCTCTTCTGTTGCCCCCCACTCATGCCCCGTGTCTCTCTCCCATTCCCCCCACCCCCCGCTCATGCCCCGTGTCTCTCTCCTGTTGCCCCCACCCCCCGTTCATGCCCCGTGTCTCTCTCCTGTTGTCCCCCACCCCCTGCTCATGGCCAGTGTCTCCCTCTTGTACCCCCCACCCCTGCTCATGCACTGTGTCTCCCTCCTGTACCCCCCACCCCCCGCCCATGCCCCGTGTCTCTCTCCTGTTGCCCCCCACCCCCGCTCATGCCCCGTGTCTCACTCCTGTACCCCTCACCCCCGTTCATGCCCCATGTCTCTCTCCTGTTGCCCCCCCACCCCCCGCTCCTGTCCCGTGTCTCTCTGTCTCTCTCCTCTTGCCCCCCTCCCCACGCTCATGTCCCGTGTCTCCCTCCTGTTCCCCCACCACCCGCTCATGCCCCGTGTCTCTCCTGTTGCCCCCCAACCCGCGCTCATGCCCCGTGTCTCTCTTCTGTTGCCCCCCACTCATGCCCTGTGTCTCTCTCCTGTTCCCTCCCACCCCCCGCTCATGCCTCGTGTCTCTCTCCCATTCCCCCCACCCCCCGCTCATGCCCCGTGTCTCTCTCCTGTTGCCCCCACCCCCCGTTCATGCCCAGTGTCTCTCTCCTGTTGTCCCCCACCCCCTGCTCATGGCCAGTGTCTCCCTCTTGTACCCCCCACCCCTGCTCATGCACTGTGTCTCCCTCCTGTACCCCCCACCCCCCGCCCATGCCCCGTGTCTCTCTCCTGTTGCCCCCCACCCCCGCTCATGCCCCGTGTCTCTCTCCTGTTGCCCCCCATCCCCCGCTCATGGCCAGTGTATCCCTCCTATTCCCCCCACCCCCCGCTCATGCCCCGTGTCTCTCTCCTGTACCCCTCACCCCCCGCACATGCCCCGTGTCTCTCGCCTGTTGCCCCCCACCCCACGCTCATGTCCCGTGTCTCTCTCCTGTTGCCCCCTACTCCCCGCTCATACCCAGCATCTCCCTGCTGTACCCCCCACCCCCCGCTAATGCACCGTGTCTCTCTTGTTGCCCCCCACCCCCCGCTCATGCCCCATGTCTCTCTCCCATTCCCCCACCCCCCGCACATGCTCTGTGTCTCCTTCCTGTTCCCCCCACCCCCCACCAATGCCCCGTGTCTCTCTCCTGTTGTCCCCCACCCCCCACTCATGCCCCGTGTCTCCCTCCAGTACCCCCACCCCCCACTCACGCCCCGTGTCTCCCTCCTGTTCCCACCACCCCTGCTCATGTCCTGTGTCTCCTTCCTGTTCCCCCCCACCGCTCATGCCCCGTGTCTCCCTCCTGTACCCCCCACCCCCCGCTCATGCCCCGTGTCTCCCTCCTGTACCCCCCACCCCCCGCTCATGCCCTGTGTCTCTCTCCTGTTGCCCCCCACCCCCCGCTCATGCCCCTTGTCTCTCTCCTGTTGCCCCCCGCCCATGCTCATGCCCCGTGTCTCCCTCCTGTTCCCTCCCACCCCCCGCTCATGCCCCCTGTCTCCCTCCCTTTCCCCACCAACCCCCGCTCATGCCCCGTGTCTCCCTCCTGTTCCCACCACCCCCCGCTCAGGTCCTGTGTCTCCCTCCTGTTCCCCCCCACCACTCATGCCCCGTGTCTCCCTCCTGTACCCCCCACCCCCACTCATGCCCCGTGTCTCCCTCCTGTACCCCCCACCCCCCTGCTCATGCCCCGTGTCTCTCTCCTGTTGCCCCCCACCCCCTGCTCATGCCCCATGTCTCTCTCCTGTTGCCCCCCACCCCCCGCTCCTTGCCAGTGTCTCCCTCCTGTTGCCCCCCACATCCCGCTCATGGCCAGTGTCTCTCTCCTGTTCCCCCCACCCCCCTCTCATGCCTCGTGTCTCTCTCCTGTACCCCTCACCCCTGCTCATGCCCCGTGTCTCTCTCCTGTTGCCCCCATCCCCTGCTCCTGTCCCGTATCTCTCTCAGGTTGTTCCCCAACCCCTGCTCATGTGTCTCCATCCTGTACCCCCGACCCCTTCTAATGCCCCGTGTCTCTCTCCTGTTGCCCCCCACCCTGCGCTCATGGCCTGTGTCTCTCTCCTTTTGCCCCCTCCCCTGCCCCGTGTCTCTCCTGTTGCCCCCCACCCCCCGCTCAGGCCCTGTGTCTCCCTCCTGTACCCCCCTCCCCCGCTCATGCCCCGTGTCTCTCTCCAGTTAACCCCCACCCCCCGCTTATGGCCCGTGTCTCTCTCCCGTTCCCCCCACCTCCTCGCTCATGCCCTGTGTCTCCCTCCTGTTCCCCCCACACCCCGCTCATGCCTTGTGTCTCTCCCTGTTGCCCCCACGCCCCGCTCATGCCCCGTTCTCTCTCTTGTTGCACCCCATGCCCCGTGTCTCTCTCCTGTTGCCCCCACCCCCCGCTCATGCCCCGTGTCTCTCTCTTGTTGCCCCCCGGCCTCCGCTCATGCCCCGTGTCTCTCTCACATTCCGCCCCACCCCCCAGTCATGCCCCGTGTCGTGTCTCTCTCCTGCTCCCCCCACCCCCCGCCCATGCCCCGTGTCTCTCTGCTGTTGCCCCCCACCCCCGCTCATGCCCCGTGTCTCCTCCTGTTCCCCCACCCCCCACTCTTGCCCTGTGTCTCTCTTTTGTTGCCCCCTGCTCATGCCCTGTGTCTCCCTCCTGTACCCCCCACCCCCCGCTCATGCCCCGTGTCTCTCCCCTGTTGCCCCCCAGCCCCCGCTCATGCCCTGTGTCTCCCCCTTGTTCCCTCCCCCCCCCGCTCATGCCCCGTGCCTCTCTCCTGCTCCCCCCGCACATGCCCCATGTCTTCCTCCTGTACCCCCCACCCTCTGCTCATGCCCTGTGTCTCTCTCCTGTTCCCCCCCACCCCCCGCTCATGCTCCGTGTCTCTCTCCGGTTCCCCCCCACCCCCACTCATGCCCCGTGTCTCCTTGCTGTACCCCCCACCCCCCGCTCATGCCCCGTGTCTCTCTCCTGTTGCCCCTCACCTCGCGTTCATGCCCCGTGTCTCTCTTCTGTTGCCCCCACTCATGCCCTGAGTCTCTCTCTGTTGCCCCTCACCCCCTGCTTATGCCCTGTGCCTCCCTCCTGTACCCCCCACCCCCCGCACATGCCCCGTGTCTCTCTCCTGTTGCCCCCACCCCCTGTTCATGCCCCGTGTCTATCTCCCATTCCCTCCACCCCCCGCTCATCCCCCGTGTCTCTCTCCTGTTGCCCCCACCCCCGTTCATGCCCGTGTCTCTCTCCTGTTGCCCCCCACCCCCGCTCATGGCCAGTGTCTCCCTCCTGTACCCCCACCCCCTGCCCATGCCCCGTGTCTCTCTCCTCTTGCCCCCATCCCCCGCTCATGCCCCGTGTCTCTCTCCTGTTGCCCCCCTCCCCACGCTCCTGTCCCGTGTCTCCCTGCTGTACCCCCACCCCCCGCTCATGCCCCATGTCTCTCTCCTGTTGCCCCCCACCCCGCGCTCATGCCCCGTGTCTCTCTTCTGTTGCCCCCCACTCATGCCCTGTGTCTCTCTCCTGTTGCCCCCCACCCCCTGCTTATGCCCTGTGTCTCCCTCCTGTTCCCTCCCACCCCTCGCTCATGCCCCATGTCTCTCTCCCGTTCCCCCCACCCCCACTCATGCCCCGTGTCTCCCTCCTGTACCCTCCATGCCCCGCACATGCCCCATGTCTCTCTCCTGTTGCCCCCACCCCCCGTTCATGCCCCGTGTCTCTCTCCTGTTGCCCCCCACCCCCACTCATGGCCAGTGTCTCCCTCCTGTACCCCCACCCCCCGCCCATGCCCCGTGTCTCTCTCCTCTTGCCCCCCACCCCCCGCTCATGCCCCGTGTCTCTCTCCTGTTGCCCCCCACCCCCCGCTCATGGCCAGTGTCTCTCTCCTGTTCCCCCCACCCGCCGCTCATGCCCCGTGTCTCGCTCCTGTACCCCTCACACCGTTCATGCCCCGTGTCTCTCTCCTGTTGCCCCCCACCCCCCGCTCCTGTCCCGTGTCTCTCGCCTCTTGCCCCCCACCGCCCGCTCATGCCCCGTGTCTCCCTCCTGTTCCCCCACTACCCGCTCATGCCTCGTGTCTCTCCTGTTGCCCCCACCCCCCGCTCATTCCCCGTGTCTCTCTTCGCCCCCAACCCCCGCTCATGCCCCATGTCTCTCTCCCGTTCCTCCCACCCCCGTTCATGCCCCGTGTCTCTCTCCTGTTTCCCCCCCACCCCCGCTTATGCCCTGTGTCTCCCTCCTGTTCCCTCCCACCCCCTGCTCATGCCCCGTTTCTCTCTCCCGTTCCCCCCACCCCCCACGCATGCCCCGTGTCTCCCTCCTGTACCGCCCACCCCGCGCACATGCCCCGTGTCTCTCTCCCATTCCCCCCCACCACCCGCTCATGCCCCGTGTCTCTCTCCTGTTGCCCCCACCCTCCGCTCATGCCCCATGTCTCTCTCCTGTTGCCCCCCGCTCATGGCCAGTGTCTCCCTCCTGTACCCCCACCCCCCGTCCATGCCCCGTGTCTCTCTCCTCTGGCCCCCCACCACCCGCTCATGCCCAGTGTCTCTCTCCTGTACCCCTCACCCCCCGTTCATACCCCGTGTCTCTCTCCTGTTGCCCCCCCACCCCCGCTCCTGTCCCGTGTCTCTCTCCTGTTGTCCCCCTCCCCACTTTCCTGTCCCGTGTCTCCCTCCTGTTCCCCCACCACCCGCTCATGCCCCGTGTCTCTCATGTTGCCCCCACCCCCCACTCATGCACTGTGTCTCTCTCCTGTTGCCCCGCACCCCCTGCTTATGCCCTGTGTCTCCCTCCTGTTCCCTCCCACCCCTCGCTCATGTCCCGTGTCTCTCTCCCATTCCCCCCACCCCCCACTCATGCCCCGTGCCTTCCTCCTGTACCCCCCACCCCCCGCACATGCCCCGTGTCTCTCTCCTGTTGCCCCCACCCCCGTTCATGCCCCGTGTCTCTCTCCTGTTGCCCCCCACCCCCGCTCATGGCCAGTGTCTCCCTCCTGTACCCCCACCCCCCGCCCATGCCCCGTGTCTCTCTCCTCTTGCCCCCCACCCCCCGCTCATGCCTCGTGTCTCTCTCCTGTTGCCCCCCATCCCCCGCTCATGGCCCGTGTCTCTCTCCTGTTCCCCCCACCCACCGCTCATGCCCCGTGTCTCTCTCCTGTACCCCTCACACCGTTCATGCCCCGTGTATCTCTCCTGTTGCCCCCACACCCCCTGCTCCTGTCCCGTGTCTCTCTCCTCTTGCCCCCCACCCCCGCTCATGCCCCGTGTCTCCCTCCTGTTCCCCCACCACCCGCTCATGCCCCGTGTCTCTCTCCTGTTGCCCCCCATCCCCCGCTCATGGCCCGTGTCTCTCTCCTGTTCCCCCCACCCGCCGCTCATGCCCCGTGTCTCTCTCCTGTACCCCTCACACCGTTCATGCCCCGTTTCTCTCTCCTGTTTCCCCCCCACCCCCCACTCATGTCCTGTGTCTCTCTCCTGTTGCCCCCCACCCCCCGCTTATGCCCTGTGTCTCCCTCCTGTACCGCCCACCCCGCGCACATGCCCCGTGTCTCTCTCCCATTCCCCCCCACCACCCGCTCATGCCCTGTGTCTCTCTCCTGTTTCCCCCACCCTCCGTTCATGCCCCATGTCTCTCTCCTGTTGCCCCCCGCTCATGGCCAGTGTCTCCCTCCTGTACCCCCACCCCCCGTCCATGCCCCGTGTCTCTCTCCTCTTGCCCCCCACCACCCGCTCATGCCCCGTGTCTCTCTCCTGTACCCCTCACCCCCCGTTCATACCCCGTGTCTCTCTCCTGTTGCCCTCCCACCCCCGCTCCTGTCCCGTGTCTCTCTCCTGTTGCCCCCTCCCCACGTTCCTGTCCCGTGTCTCCCTCCTGTTCCCCCACCACCCGCTCATGCCCCGTGTCTCTCCTGTTCCCTCCCACCCCCCGCTCATGTCCTGTGTCTCTCTCCTGTTCCTCCCACCCCCCACTCATGCCCCGTGTCTCCCTCCTGTACCCCCACCCCCCGCACATGCCCCGTGTCTCTCTCCTCTTGCCCCCCACCCCCCGCTCATGCCCCGTGTCTCTCTCCTGTTGCCCCAATCCCCCGCTCATGGCCCGTGTCTCTCTCCTGTTCCCCCCACCAGCCGCTCATGCCCCGTGTCTCTCTCCTGTACCCCTCGCACCGTTCATGCCCCGTGTCTCTCTCCTGTTGCCCCCCCAACCCCCGCTCCTGTCCCGGGTCTCTCTCCTCTTGCCCCCCACCCCCGCTCATGCCCCGTGTCTCCCTCCTGTTCCCCCACCACCCGCTCATGCCCCGTGTCTCTCCTGTTGCCCCCACCCCCGCTCATTCCCAGTGTCTCTCTTGTTCGCCCCCAACCCCCGCTCATGCATCATGTCTCTCTCCCGTTCCCCCCACCCCCGTTCATGCCCTGTATCTCTCTCCTGTTTCCCCCCCACCCCCCACTCATGTCCTGTGTCTCTCTCCTGTTGCCCCCACCCCCCGCTTATGCCCTGTGTCTCCCTCCTGTTCCCTCCCACCCCCTGCTCATGCCCCGTGTCTCTCTCCCGTTCCCCCCACCCCCCACGCATGCCCCGTGTCTCCCCCCTGTACCGCCCACCCCGCGCACATGCCCCGTGTCTCTCTCCCATTCCCCCCCACCACCTGCTCATGCCCCGTGTCTCTCTCCTGTTGCCCCACCCTCCGTTCATGCCCCATGTCTCTCTCCTGTTGCCCCCCACCCCCCGCTCATGGCCAGTGTCTCCCTCCTGTACCCCCACCCCCCGTCCATGCCCCGTGTCTCTCTCCTCTTGCCCCCCTCCACCCGCTCATGCCCCGTGTCTCTCTCCTGTACCTCTCACCCCCCGTTCATACCCCGTGTCTCTCTCCTGTTGCCCCCCTCCCCACGTTCCTGTCCCGTGTCTCCCTCCTGTTCCCCCACCACCCACTCATGCCCCGTGTCTCTCCTGTTTCCCCCACCCCCGCTCATTCCCTGTGTCTCTCTCTTGTTGGCCCCTAACCCCTGCTCATGCCCCATGTCTCCCACCTGTTCCCCCACCCCCGCTCATGCCCCGTGTCTCTCTCCTGTTCCCCCACCCCCGCTCATGCTCCGTGTCTTCCACCTGTTCCCCCCACCCCCCACTAATGCCCCGTGTCTCTCTCCTGTTGTCCCCCAACCCCCGCTCATGCCCCGTGTCTCCCTCCTGTACCACCCACCCCCCGTGTCTCTCTTCTGTTGCCCCCCACACCCTGCTCATGCCCCTTGTCTCCCTCCCTATCCCCACCACCCCCTGCTGATGCCTCGTGTTTTCATTCATGTTCCTCCCCACCCCGCTCATGCCCTGTGTCTCTCTCGTGTTGCCCCACCCCCCGCTCATGCCCCGTGTCTCTCTCCTGTTGCCCCCTGCCCCCCGCTCATGGCCCGTGTCTCTCTCCCCTTCACCCCCCCCCGCTCATGCCTCGTGTCTCCCGCCTGTTCCCCCCACCCCCCGTCCATGCCCCGTGTCTCTCTCCTCTTGCCCCCCTCCACCCGCTCATGCCCCGTGTCTCTCTCCTGTACCCCTCACCCCCCACTAATGCCCCGTGTCTCTCTCCTGTTGTCCCCCACCCCCCGCTCATGCCCCGTGTCTCCCTCCTGTTCCCCCATCCCCCACTCATGCCCCGTGTCTCTCTCCTGTTGCCCCCACACCCTGCTCATGCCCCGTGTCTCACTCCCTTTCCCCACCACCCCCCGCTGATGCCTCGTGTTTTCATTCCTGTTCCCCCCACCCCCTGATCATGCCCTGTGTCTCTCTCCTGTTGCCCCCACCCCTCGCTCATGCCCCGTGTCTCTCTCCTGTTGCCCCCCGCCCCCGCTCATGCCCCGTATCTCTCTTGTTGCCCCCCACCCCCGCTCATGGCCAGTGTCTCCCTCCTGTACCCTCCACCCCCTGCTCATGCCCCGTGTCTCCCTCCTGTACACCCCACCCCCTGCTCATGCCCCGTGTCTCTCTCATGTTGCCCCCCACACCCCGCTCATGCCCTGTGTCTCTCTCCTGTTGCCGCCACCCCCCGCTCCTGGCCAGTGTCTCCCTCCTGTTCCCCCCACCCCCCGCTCATGCCCCGTGTCTCTCTCCTGCTTCCCCCACCCACCGCCCATGCCCCATGTCTTCCTCCTGTACCCCCCACCCCCCGCTCATGCCCTGTGTCTCTCTCCTGTTGCCCCCCACCCCCCGCTCATGCTCTGTGTCTCTCTCCTGTTCCCACCCACCCCCGCTCATGCTCTGTGTCTCTCTGTGGTTCCCCCCCACCCCCCACTCATGCCCCGTGTCTCCCTCCTGTTCCCCCACCCCCCACTCTTGCCCTGTCTCTCTCCTGTTGCCCCCACCCCCTGTTCATGCCCTGTCTCCCTCCTGTACCCCCCACCCCCCGCCCATGCCCCGTGTCTCTCTCCTGTTGCCCCCCACCCCCTGTTCATGCCCTGTGTCTCCCCCTGTTCCCTCTCACCCCCCGCTCATGCCCGTGCCTCCCTCCCCTTTCCCCACCACCCCCCGTTCATGCCTCATGTTTTCATTCGTTACCCCCGACCCCCCACTCATGCCCCGTGTCTCCCTCCTGTTCCCCCACCCCCCGCTCATGTCCCGTGTCTCCCTCCTGTTCACCCACACCCCCGCTCATACCCCGTGTCTCTCTCCTGTTGCCCCACCCCCCGCTCATGCCCCGTGTCTCTCTCCTGTTGCCCCCCACCCCCCACTCATGCCCCGTGTCTCTCTCCTGTTGCCCCCCACCCTCCACTCATGGCCAGTGTCTCCTACCTGTACC
This sequence comes from Ambystoma mexicanum, assembly GCF_040938575.1. Taxonomy (NCBI): domain Eukaryota; kingdom Metazoa; phylum Chordata; class Amphibia; order Caudata; family Ambystomatidae; genus Ambystoma; species Ambystoma mexicanum. The sequence goes on from NC_090939.1 coordinate 506,884,020, forward strand.
CCCCACCCCCCGCTCATGTCCCATGTCTCCCTCCTGTTCACCCACTCACCCACACCCCTGCTCATGCCCCGTGTCTCTCTCCTGTTGCCCCCACCCTCCGCTCATGGCCAGTGTCTCCCACTTGTACCCCCCACCCCCCGCTCATAAACCCGTGTTTTCCCTCCTGTACCCCCCACCCCCCGCTCATGCCCCAAGTCTCTCTCCTGTTGCCCCCCACCCCCGGCTCATGCCCAGTGTCCCTCTCCTGTTGCCCCCCGCTCATGGCCAGTATCTCCCTCCTGTTGACCCCACCCCCACTCATGGCCAGTGTCTCTCTCCTGTTCCCCCCACCCCCGCTCATGCCCCGTGTCTCTCTCCTGTACCCCTCACCCCCTGCTCATGCCCCGTGTCTCTCTCATGTTGCCCTCCCACCCCCGCTCATGCCCTGTGTCTCCCTCATGTACCGCCCATCCCCCACTAATGCCCTCTGTCTCCCTCCTGTTCCCCCCACCCCCCGCTCATGCCCTGTGTCTCTCTCTTGTTACCCTCCCACCCCCGCTCATGCCCCGTGTCTTTCTCCCGTCCCCCCCACCCCCGGCTCATGCCCAGTGTCTCTCTCCTGTTACCCCCCACTCATGGCCAGTATCTCCCTCCTGTTGACCCCACCCCCCACTCATGGCCAGTGTCTCTCTCCTGTTCCCCCCACCCCCGCTCATGCCCCGTGTCTCTCTCCTGTACCCCTCACCCCTGCTCATGCCCCGTGTCCCTCTCATGTTGCCCGCTCATGCCCTGTGTCTCCCTCATGTACCGCCCATCCCCCACTAATGCCCTGTGTCTCCCTCCTGTTCCCCCCACCCCCCGCTCATGCCCTGTGTCTGTCTCTTGTTGCCCTCCCACCCCCACTCATGCCCCGTGTCTTTCTCCCATCCCCCCCGCTCATGGCCCGTGTCTCTCTCCTGTTGCCTCACCCCTGCTCATGCCCCGTGTCTCTCTCTTGTTGCCCCCCACCCCCAGCTCATGCCCCGTGTCTTTCTCCCATTCCCCCCGCTCATGGCCCGTTTCTCTCTCCCGTTCCCCCCACCCCCTGCTCATGCCCGTGTCTCCCTCCTGTTCCCCCCACCCCCCGCTCATGCCCCGTGTCTCTCTCCTGTTGCCCCCACCCCGCGCTCATGCCCCGTGTCTCTCTTCTGTTGCCCCCCACTCATGCCCTGTGTCTCTCTCCTGTTGCCCCCCACCCCCTGCTTATGCCCTGTGTCTCCCTCCTGTTCCCTCCCACCCCCCGCTCATGCCCCGTATCTCTCTCCCGTTCCCCCCACCCCCCACTCATGCCCTGTGTCTCCCTCCTGTACCCCCCACCCCCCGCACATGCCCCGTGTCCTCTCCTGTTGCCCCCACCCCCCGTTCATGCCCCGTGTCTCTCTCCCATTCCCCCCCACCCCCGCTCATGCCCCGTGTCTCTCTCCTGTTGCCCCCACCCCCGTTCATGGCCCGTGTCTCTCTCCTGTTGCCCCCCACCCCCGCTCATGGCCAGTGTGTCCCTCCTGTACTCCCACCCCCTGCCCATGCCCCGTGTCTCTCTCCTCTTGCCCCCACACACCGCTCATGCCCCGTGTCTCTCTCCTGTTGCCCCCCCACTGCTCATGGCCAGTGTCTCTCTCCTGTTCCCCCACCCGCCGCTCATGCCCCGTGTCTCTCTCCTGTACCCCTCACACCGTTCATGCCCCGTGTCTCTCTCCTGTTGCCCCCCCACCCCCTGCTCCTGTCCCGTGTCTTTCTCCTGTTGCACCCCTCCCCACGCTCCTGTCCCGTGTCTCCCTCCTGTTCCCCCACCACCCGCTCATGCCCCGTGTCTTTCCTGTTGCCAACACCCCCCGCTCATTCCCCGTGTCTCTCTTGTTCGCCCCAACCCCCGCTCATGCCCCATGTATCTCTCCCGTTCCCCCCACCCCCGTTCATGCCCCGTGTCTCTCTCCTGTTTCCCCCCCACCCCCCACTCATGCCCTGTGTCTCTCTCCTGTTGTCCCCCACCCCCCGCTTATGCCCTGTGTCTCCCTCCTGTTCCCTCCCACCCCCTGCTCATGCCCTTGTCTCTCTCCCGTTCCCCCCACCCCCCGCGCATGCCCTGTGTCTCCCTCCTGTACCCCCCACCCCCGCACATGCCCCGTGTCTCTCTCCCATTCCCCCCCACCACCCGCTCATGCCCCGTGTCTCTCTCCTGTTGCCCCCACCCTCCGTTCATGCCCCATGTCTCTCTCCTGTTGCCCCCCCACCCCCTGCTCATGGCCAGTGTCTCCCTCCTGTACCCCCACCCCCCGCCCATGCCCCGTGTCTCTCTCCTCTTGCCCCCCACCCCCCGCTCATGCCCCGTGTCTCTCTCCTGTACCCCTCACCCCCCGTTCATACCCCGTGTCTCTCTCCTGTTGCCCCCCAACCCCCGCTCCTGTACCGTGTCTCTCTCCTGTTGCCCCCTTCCCCACGTTCCTGTCCCGTGTCTCCCTCCTGTTCCCCCACCACCCGCTCATGCCCCGTGTCTCTCTCCTGTTGCCCCCACCCCCGCTCATTCCCCGTGTCTCTCTCTTGTTGGCCCCCAACCCCCGCTCATGCCCCATGTCTCTCTCCCGTTCCCCCCACCCCCCGCTCATGGCCCGTGTGTCTCTCCCGTTCCCCCACCCCCGCTCATGCCCCATGTCTTCCACATGTTCCCCCACCCCCCGCTCATGCCCCGTGTCTCTCTCCTGTTCCCCCACCCCCGCTCATGCTCCGTGTCTTCCACCTATTCCCCCCACCCCCCACTAATGCCCCGTGTCTCTCTCCTGTTGTCCCCCACCCCCCACTCATGCCCCGTGTCTCCCTCCTGTACCACCCACCCCCCACTCATGCCCCCTGTCTCTCTTCTGTTGCCCCCCACACCCTGCTCATGCCCCGTGTCTCCCTCCCTTTCCCCACCACCCCCTGCTGATGCCTCGTGTTTTCATTCCTGTTCCCCCTCACCCCCCGCTCATGCCCTGTGTCTCTCTCCTGTTGCCCCCCGCCCCCCACTCATGGCCCGTGTCTCTCTCCCGTTCCCCCCACCCCCGCTCATGCCCCGTGTCTCCCGCCTGTTCCCCCCACCCCCGCTCATGCCCCGTGTCTCTCTCCTGTTCCCCCACCCCCCGCTCATGACCCGTGTCTCCCTCCTGTACCACCCACCCCCCACTCATGCCCCGTGTCTCTCTTCTGTTGCCCCCCACACCCCGCTCATGCCCCGTGTCTCCCTCCCTTTCCCCACCACCCCCCGCTGATGCCTCGTGTTTTCATTCCTGTTCCCCCCCACCCCCTGCTCATGCCCTGTGTCTCTCTCCTGTTGCCCCCACCCCCGGTCATGCCCCGTGTCTCTCTCATGTTGCCCCCCGCCCCAGCTCATGCCCCGTATCTCTCTTGTTGCCCCCCACCCCCGCTCATGGCCAGTGTCTCCCTCCTGTACCCCCCACCCCCCGCTCATGCCCCGTGTCTCCCTCCTGTACACCCCACCCCCCTGCTCATGCCCCGTGTCTCTCTCATGTTGCCCCCCACACCCCGCTCATGCCCTGTGTCTCTCTCCTGTTGCCGCCACCCCCCGCTCCTGGCCAGTGTCTCCCTCCTGTTCCCCCCACCCCCCGCTCATGCCCGTGTCTCTCTCCTGCTTCCCCTACCCAACGCCCATGCCCCATGTCTTCCTCCTGTACCCCACACCCCCCGCTCATGCCCCATGTCTCTCTCCTGTTCCCCCCCACCCCCCGCTCAGGCTCTGTGTCTCTCTGTGGTTCCCCCCCACACACCACTCATGCTCCGTGTCTCCCTCCTGTTCCCCCACCCCCCGCTCATGTCCCGTGTCTCCCTCCTGTTCACCCATACCCCCGCTCATACCCCGTGTCTCTCTCCTGTTTCCCCCACCCCCTGCTCATGCCCCATGTGTCTCTCCTGTTGCCCCCCACTCCCCACTCATGCCCCGTGTCTCTCTCCTGTTGCCCCCCACCCTCCACTCATGGCCAGTGTCTCCCACCTGTACCCCCCGCCCCCCGCTCATGCCCCGTGTCTCGCTCCTGTACCCCCGACCCCCCGCTCAGGAACCCGTGTTTTCCCTCCTGTACCCCCCACCCCCCGCTCATGCCCCGTGTCTCTCTCCTGTTGCCCCCCACCCCCGGCTCATGCCCAGTGTGTCTCTCCTGTTGCCCCCCGCTCATGGCCAGTATCTCCCCCCTGTTGACCCCACCCGCCACTCATGGCCAGTGTCTCTCTCCTGTTCCCCCCACCCCCGCTCATGCCCCGTGTCTCTCTCCTGTACCCCTCACCCCCTGCTCATGCCCCGTGTCTCTCTCATGTTGCCCCCCCACCCCCGCTCATGTCCCGTGCCTCTGTCCTGTTGCCCCCACCCCGTGCTCATGCCCTGTGTCTCCCTCCTGTACCGCCCATCCCCCACTAATGCCCTGTGTCTCCCTCCTTTTCCCCCCACCCCCCACTCATGGCCCGTTTCTCTCTCCCGTTCCCCCACCCCCTGCTCATGCCTGTGTCTCCCTCCTGTTCCCCCATCCCCCGCTCATGCCCCGTGTCTCTCTCCTGCTTCCCCCACCCATGCCCCATGTCTTCCTCCTGTTCCCCCACCCCCCGCTCATGTCCCGTGTCTCCCTCCTGTTCACCCATACCCCCGCTCATACCCCGTGTCTCTCTCCTATTTCCCCCACCCCCCGCTCATGCCCCATGTCTCTCTCCTGTGGCCCCCCACCCCCCACTCATGCCCCATGTCTCTCTCCTGTTGCCCCCCACCCTCCACTCATGGCCAGTGTCTCCCACCTGTACCCCCCACCCCCCGCTCATGCCCCGTGTCTCGCTCCTGTACCCCCGACCCCCCGCTCATGAACCCGTGTTTTCCCTCCTGTACCCCCCACCCCCCGCTCATGCCCCGTGTCTCTCTCCTGTTGCCCCCCACCCCCGGCTCATGCCCAGTGTGTCTCTCCTGTTGCCCCCCGCTCATGGCCAGTATCTCCCTCCTGTTGACCCCACCCCCCACTCATGGCCAGTGTCTCTCTCCTGTTCCCCCCACCCCCGCTCATGCCCCGTGTCTCTCTCCTGTACCCCTCACCCCCTGCTCATGCCCCGTGTCTCTCTCATGTTGCCCCCCCACCCCCCGCTCATGTCCCGTGCCTCTGTCCTGTTGCCCCCCACCCCCTGCTCATGCCCTGTGTCTCCCTCCTGTACCGCCCATCCCCCACTAATGCCCTGTGTCTCCCTCCTTTTCCCCCCACCCCCCACTCATGGCCCGTTTCTCTCTCCCGTTCCCCCACCCCCTGCTCATGCCTGTGTCTCCCTCCTGTTCCCCCATCCCCCGCTCATGCCCCGTGTCTCTCTCCTGCTTCCCCCACCCATGCCCCATGTCTTCCTCCTGTACCCCGCACCCCCCGCTCATGCCCCGTGTCTCTCTCCTGTTCCCCCCAACCCCCCGCTCATGCTCTGTGTCTCGCTGTGGCTCCCCCCACCCCCCACTCATGCCCCGTGTCTCCCTCCTGTTCCCCCCACCCCCCACTCATGCCCCGTGTCTCCCTCCTGTTCCCCCCACCCTCCACTCTTGCCCTGTGTCTCTCTCCTGTTGCCCCCACCCCCTGTTCATGCCCTGTGTCTCCCTCCTGTTCCCCCCACCCTCCACTCTTGCCCCGTGTCTCTCTTCTGTTGCCCCCCACACCCCGCTCATGCCCCGTGCCTCCCTCCCTTTCCCCACCACCCCCGCTCATGCCTCGTGTTTTCATTCCTGTTACCCCTGACCCCCCACTCATTCCCCGTGTCTCCCTCCTGTTCCCCCACCCCCCGCTCATGTCCCGTGTCCCCCTCCTGTTCCCCCCCACCCCCGCTCATATCCCGTGTCTCTCTCCTGTTGCCCCCACCCCCGCTCATGCCCCGTGTCTCTCTCCTGTTGCCCCCAACCCCCCACTCATGCCCCGTGTCTCTCTCCTGTTGCCCCCCCACCCTCCGCTCATGGCCAGTGTCTCCCACCTGTACCCCCACCCCCCGCTCAGGAACCCGTGTTTTCCCTCCTGTACCCCCCACCCCCGCTCATGCCCCGTGTCTCTCTCCTGTTGCCCCCCGCTCATGGTCAGTGTCTCCCTCCTGTACCCCCACCCCCCGCCCATGTCCCGTGTCTCTCTCCTCTTGCCCCCCACCCCCCGCTCATGTACCGTGTCTCTCTCCTGTTGCCCCCCACCCCCCGCTCATGGCCAGTGTCTCTCTCCTGTTCCCCCACCCGCCGCACATGCCCCGTGTCTCTCTCCTGTACCCCTCACACTGTTCATGCCCCGTGTCTCTCTCCTGTTGCCCCCCCAACCCCCACTCCTGTCCTGTGTCTCTCTCCTGTTTCCCCCCTCCCCAAGCTCCTGTCCCGTGTCTCCCTCCTGTTCCCCCACCACCCGCTCATGCCCCGTGTCTCTCCTGTTGCCCCCACCCCCCGGTCATTCCCCGTGTCTCTCTCTTGTTCGCCCCCAACCCCCGCTCATGCCCCATGTCTCTCTCCCGTTCCTCCCACCCCCGTTCATGCCCCGTGTCTCTCTCCTGTTTCACCCTCGCCCCCCACTCATGCTCTGTCTCTCTCCTGTTGCCCCCCACCCCCTGCTTATGCCCTGTGTCTCCCTCCTGTTCCCTCCCACCCCCTGCTCATGCCCCGTGTCTCTCTCCCATTCCCCCCACCCCCAACGCATGCCCCGTGTCTCCCTCCTGTACCCCCCACCCCCCGCACATGCCCCGTGTCTCTCTCCCATTCCCCCCCACCACCCGCTCATGCCCCGTGTCTCTCTCCTGTTGCCCCCACCCTCCGTTCATGCCCCATGTCTCTCTCCTGTTGCCCCCCACCCCCTGCTCATGGCCAGTGTCTCCCTCCTGTACCCCCACCCCCCGCCCATGCCCCGTGTCTCTCTCCTCTTGCCCCCCACCCCCACTCATGCCCCGTGTATCTCTCCTGTACCCCTCTCCCCCGTTCATACCCCGTTTCTCTCTCCTGTTGCCCCCCACTCCCCGCTCCTGTCCCGTGTCTCTCTCCTGTTGCCCCCTTCCCCACGTTCCTGTCCCGTGTCTACCTCCTGTTCCCCCACCACCCACTCATGCCCCGTGTCTCTCCTGTTGCCCCCACCCCCGCTCATTCCCCGTGTCTCTCTCTTGTTGGCCCCCAACCCCCACTCATGCCCCATGTCTCTCTCCCGTTCCCCCCACCCCCCGCTCATGGCCCGTGTGTCTCTCCCGTTCCCTCCACCCCCTTTCATGCCCCGTGTCTCCCAACTGTTCCCCCACCCACCGCTCATTCCCCGTGTCTCTCTCTTGTTCGCCCCCAACCCCCGCTCATGCCCCATGTCTCTCTCCCGTTCCCCCCACCCCCGTTCATGCCCCGTGTCTCTCTCCTGTTTCCCCACCACCCCCCACTCATGCCCTGTGTCTCTCTCCTTTTGCCCCCCACTCCCCGCTTATGCCCTGTCTCCCTCCTGTTCCCTCCCACCCCCTGCTCATGCCCCGTGTCTCTCTCCTGCTTCCCCCTCCCACCGCCCATGCCCAATGTCTTCCTCCTGTATCCCCCACCCCCCGCTCATGCCCCGTGTCTCTCTCCTGTTGCCCCCCCACCCCCTGCTCATGCTCCGTGTCTCTCTCCGGTTCCCGTTCATGCTCTGTGTCTCTCTGTGGTTCCCCCCCACCCCCCACTCATGCCCCGTGTCTCCCTCCTGTTCCCCCACCCCCCACTCTTGCCCTGTGTCTCTCTCCTGTTGCCCCCACCCCTTGTTCATGCCCTGTGTCTCCCTCCTGTACCCCCCACCCCCGCTCATGCCCCGTGTCTCCCTCCTGTTGCCCCCCACCCCCTGTTCATGCCCTGTGTCTCCCCCTGTTCCCTCCCACCCCCCGCTCATGCCCGTGCCTCCCTCCCCTTTCCCCACCACCCCCCGCTCATGCCTCGTGTTTTCATTCATTACCCCCGACCTCCCACTCATGCCCCGTGTCTCCCTCCTGTTCCCCCACCCCCCGCTCATGTCCCGTGTCTCCCTCCTGTTCACCCACACCCCTGCTCATACCCCGTGTCTCTCTCCTGTTGCCCCCACCCCCCGCTCAGGCCCCGTGTCTCTCTCCTGTTGCCCCCCACCCCCCACTCATGCCCCGTGTCTCTCTCCTGTTGCCCCCCAACCTTCACTCATGGCCAGTGTCTCCCACCTGTACCCCCCACCCCTGCTCATGAACCCGTGTTTTCCCTCCTGTACCCTCCACCCCCCGCTCATGCCCCGTGTCTCTCTCCTGTTGCCCCCCACCCCCGGCTCATGCCCAGTGTCTCTCTCCTGTTGCCCCCCGCTCATGGCCAGTATCTCCCTCCTGTTGACCCCACCCCCCACTCATGGCCAGTGTCTCTCTCCTGTTCCGCCCACCACCGCTCATGCCCCGTGTCTCTCTCCTGTACCCCTCACCCCCTGCTCATGCCCCGTGTCTCTCTCATGTTGCCCACCCACCCCCCGCCCATGTCCCGTGTCTCTGTCCTGTTGCCCCCCACCCCCCGCTCATTCCCTGTGTCTCCCTCCTGTACCACCCATCCCCCACTAATGCCCTGTGTCTCCCTCCTGTTCCCCCACCCCCCCGCTCATGCCCTGTGTCTCTCTCTTGTTACCCTGCCACCCCCGCTCATGCCCCGTGTCTTTCTCCCGTCCCCCCACCCCCTGCTCATGGCCCGTGTCTCTCTCCTGTTGCCTCACCCCTGCTCATGCCCCGTGTCTCTCTCTTGTTGCCCCCCACCCCCAGCTCATGCCCCGTGTCTCTCTCCCATTCCCCCCACCCCCTGCTCATGGCCCGTTTCTCTCTCCCGTTCCCCCCACCCCCTGCTCATGCCCGTGTCTCCCTCCTGTTCCCCCCACCCCCTCTCATGCCCCGTGTCTCTCTCCTGCTTCCCCCACCCATGCCCCATGTCTTCCTCCTGTACCCGCACCCCCCGCTCATGCCCCGTGTCTCTCTCCTGTTCCCCCCAACCCCCCGCTCATGCTCTGTGTCTCTCTGTGGCTCCCCCCCACCCCCACTCATGCCCCGTGTCTCCCTCCTGTTCCCCCCACCCCCCACTCATGCCCCGTGTCTCCCTCCTGTTCCCCCCACCCCCCACTCTTGCCCTGTGTCTCTCTCCTGTTGCCCCCCACCCCCTGTTCATGCCCTGTGTCTCTCTCCTGTTGCCCCCCACCCCCTGTTCATGCCCTGTGTCTCCCTCCTGTACCCCCCACCCCCCGCTCATGCCCCGTGTCTCTCTCCTGTTGCCCCCCACCCCCTGTTCATGCCCTGTGTCTCCCCCTGTTCCCTCCCACCCCCCGCTCATGCCCCGTGCCTCCCTCCCTTTCCCCACCGCCCCCCGCTCATGCCTCGTGTTTTCATTCCTGTTACCCCTGACCCCCCACTCATTCCCCGTGTCTCCCTCCTGTTCCCCCACCCCCGCTCATACCCCGTGTCTCTCTCCTGTTGCCCCCACCCCCGCTCATGCCCTATGTCTCTCTCCTGTTGCCCCCCACCCCCCACTCATGCCCCGTGTCTCTCTCCTGTTGCCCAACACCCTACGCTCATGGCCAGTGTCTCCCACCTGAACCCCCCACCCCCGCTCATGAACCCGTGTTTTCCCTCCTGTACCCCCCACCCCCCGCTCATGCCCCGTGTCTCTCTCCTGTTGCCCCCCCCGCTATTGGCCGGTGTCTCCCTCCTGTTGACCCCACCCCCCACTCATGGCCAGTGTCTCTCTCCTGTTCCCCCCACCCCCGCTCATGCCCCGTGTCTCTCTCCTGTACCCCTCACCCCCCGCTCATGCCCCGTGTCTCTGTCCTGTTGCCCCCCACCCCCCGCTCATGCCCTGTGTCTCCCTCCTGTACCGCCCACCCCGCACTAATGCCCTGTGTCTCCGTCCTGTTCCCCCCACCCCCCGCTCATGCCCTGTGTCTCTCTCTTGTTGCCCCCCGACCCCCGCTCATGCCCCGTGTCTTTCTCCCATCCCACCCACCCCCCGCTCATGGCCCGTGTCTCTCTCCCGTTCCCCCCACCCCCTGCTCATGCCCCGTGTCTCCCTCCTGTTGCCCCCACCCCCCGCTCATGCCCCGTGTTTCTCTCCTGTTCCCCCCACCCCCGCTCATGCCCGTGTCTCTCTCCCATTCCCCCCACCCCCCGCTCATGCCCCGTGTCTCTCTCCTGTTGTCCCCACACCACGCTCATGCCCCGTGTTTCTCTCCTGTTCCCCCCCACCCCCCGCTCATACACCGTGTCTATCTCCTGTTGCCCCCCACCCCCTGCTCATGCCACGTGTCTGCCTCCTGTTCCCTCCCAACCCCCGCTCATGCCCCGTGTCTCTCTCCCGTTCCCCCTACCCCCGCTCATGCCCCGTGTCTCCCTCCTGTACCCCCTAACCCCCGCACATGCCCAGTGTCTCTCTCCCATTCCCCCCACCCCCCTGCTCATGCCCCGTGTCTCCCTCCCTTTCCCCACCACCCCCCGCTCATGCCTCGTGTTTTCATTCCTGTTCCCCCCCACTCATGCCCCGTGTCTCCCTCCTGTTCCCCCACCCCGGCTCATCTCCCGTGTCTCCCTCCTGTTCCCCCCACCCCCCGCTCATACCCCATGTCTCTCTCCTGTTGCCCCCACCCCCGCTCTTGCCCTGTGTCTCTTTCCTGTTGCCCCCCACCCACGCTCATGGCCAGTGTCTCCCTCCTGTACCCCCCACCCCCCACTCATGCCCCGTGTCTCCCTCCTGTTCCCCCCACCCCCCGCTCATCCTCCGTGTCTCTCTTGTTGCCCCCCCACCCCCCGCTCATGCCCCGTGTCTCTCTCCCGTCCCCCCCACCCCCTGCTCATGGCCCGTGTCTCTCTCCCATTCCCCCACCCCCCGCTCATGCCCCGTATCTCCCTCCTGTTCCCCCCACCCCCCGCTCATGCCCTGTGTCTCTCTCCTGTTCCCCCAATCCCCGCTCATGCCCCGTGTCTCTCTACCGTTCCCCCCACCGTCCGCTCATGCCCTGTGTCTTCTTCCTGTACCCCCACCCCCCGCTCATGCCCCGTGTCTCCCTCCTTTACCCCCCAACCCCCGCTCATGCCCCGTGTCTTTCTCCTGTTGCCCCCACCCCCCCGCTCATACCCAGTGTCTCTCTCTTGTTGCCCCCCAACCCCCAGCTCAGCCCTGTGTCTCTCTCCCGTCCTCCCTACCCCCCGCTCATGGCCCTTGACTCTCTCCCATTCCCCCACCCCCGCACATGCCCCGTGTCTCCCTCCTGTTCCCCCAGCCCCCGCTCATGCCCTGTGTCTCTCTCCTGTTCCCCCACCCCCCGCACATGCCCCGTGTCTCTCTCCCGTTCCCCCCACCCACCGCTCATGCCCCGTGTCTTTTCCTCCTGTACCCCCCACCCCCGCTCATGCCCCGTGTCTCCCTCCTGTACCCCCACCCCACGCTCAAGCCCCGTGTCTCTCTCCCGTTCCCCCAACCCCCCGCTCATGCCCCGTGTCTTTTCCTCCTGTACCCCCCACCCCCCGCTCATGCCCCGTGTCTCCCCCCTGTACCCCCCGCTCGTGCCCCGTGTCTCTCTCCCGTCCCCCCACCCCCCGCTCATGCCCCGTGTCTCTCTCCCATTCCCCCCACCCCCCGCGCTCATGCCCCGTGTCTTCCTCCTGTACCCCCCACCCCCTCTCATGCTCCGTGTCTCCCTCCTGTACCCCCCGCTCATGCCCCGTGTCTGTCTCCTGTTGCCCCCCAAGCACCTGCTCATGCCCCGTGTCTCTCTTCTGTTGCCCCCCACCCCCCGCTCATGCCCCGTGTCTGTCTCCTGTTGCCCCCCCACCCCCAGCTCATGCCCCGTGTCTCCCTCCTGTACCCCCCACCCCCACTAATGCCCCGTGTCTCCCTCCTGTTCCCCCACCCCCACTCATGCCCATGTCTCTCTCCTGTTGCCCCCACCGCCCGCTCATGCCCTGTGTCTCTCTCTTGTTGCCCCCGACCCCTGCTCATGCCCCGTGTCTCTCTCTCGTCCCCCTACACCCCGCTCATGCCCCGTGTCTCCGTCCTGTACCCCCTAACCCCCGCACATGCCCCGTGTCTCCCTCCCTTTCCCCACCACCCCCCGCTCATGCCTCGTGTTTTCATTCCTGTTCCCCCCGACCCCCCACTCATGCCCCGTGTCTCCCTCCTGTTCCCCCCACCCCCGCTCATGTCCCGTGTCTCCCTCCTGTTCCCCCCCACACCCCGCTCATACCCCATGTCTCTCTCCTGTTGCCCCCACCCCCGCTCATGCCCTGTGTCTGTCCTGTTGCCCCCCACCCCCTGCTCATGCCACGTGTCTGCCTCCTGTTCCCTCCCAACCCCCGCTCATGCCCCGTGTCTCTCTCCCGTTCCTCCTACCCCCCGCTCATGCCCCGTGTCTCCCTCCTGTACCCCCTAACCCCCGCACATGCCCCGTGTCTCTCTCCGATTCCCCCCACCCCCTGCTCATGCCCCGTGTCTCCCTCCCTTTCCCCACCACGCCCCGCTCATGCCTCGTGTTTTCATTCCTGTTCCCCCCCACTCATGCCCCGTGTCTCCCTCCTGTTCCCCCACCCCCGCTCATCTCCCGTGTCTCCCTCCTGTTCCCCCCACCCCCCGCTCATACCCCATGTCTCTCTCCTGTTGCCCCCACCCCCGCTCATGCCCTGTGTCTCTTTCCTGTTGCCCCCCACCCCCGCTCATGGCCAGTGTCTCTCTCCTGTTCCCCCACCCCCCTCTCATGCCCGTGTCTCTCTCCCATTCCTCCCACCCCCCGCGCTCATGCCCCGTGTCTTCCTCCTGTACCCCCCACCCCCTCTCATGCTCCGTGTCTCCCTCCTGTACCCCCCGCTCATGCCCCGTGTCTGTCTCCTGTTGCCCCCCAACCCCCTGCTCATGCCCCGTGTCTCTCTTCTGTTGCCCCCCACCCCCGCTCATGCCCCGTGTCTGTCTCCTGTTGCCCCCCCACCCTCAGCTCATGCCCCGTGTCTCCCTTCTGTACCCCCCACCCCCACTAATGCCCCGTGTCTCCCTCCTGTTCCCCCACCCCCACTCATGCCCGTGTCTCTCCTGTTGCCCCCACTGCCCGCTCATGCCCTGTGTCTCTCTCTTGTTGCCTCGACCCCTGCTCATGCCCCGTGTCTCTCTCTCGTCCCCCTACACCCCGCTCATGCCCCGTGTCTCCTTCCTGTACCCCTAACCCCCACACATGCCCCGTGTCTCTCTCCCGTTCCCCCACCCCCTGCTCATGCCCCATGTCTCCCTCCCTTTCCCCACCACCCCCCGCTCATGCCTCGTGTTTTCATTCCTGTTTCCCGCCACCCCCCACTCATGCCCCGTGTCTCCCTCCTGTTCCCCCCACCCCCGCTCATGTCCCGTGTCTCCCTCCTGTTCCCCCCCACACCCCGCTCATACCCCATGTCTCTCTCCTGTTGCCCCCACCCCCGCTCATGCCCTGTCTGTCCTGTTGCCCCCCACCCCCCGCTCATGCTCCGTGTCTCTCTCTTGTTGCCCCCCCACCCCCCGCTCATGCGCCGTGTCTCTCTCCCGTCCCCCCACCACCCGCTCATGGCCCGTGTCTCTCTCCCGTTCCCCCCACCCCCGCTCATGCCCCGCATCTCCCTCCTGTTCCCCCCACCCCCCGCTCAAGCCCTGTGTCTCTCCCCTGTTCCCCAAACCCCGCTCATGCCCCGTGTCTCTCTCCCGTTCCCCCCCACCCTCCGCTCATGCCCCGTGTCTTCATCCTGTACCCCCCACCCCCCGCTCATGCCCCGTGTCTCCCTCCTGTACCCCCCACCCCCGTTCATGCCCCGTGTCTTTCTCCTGTTGCCCCCACCCCCCGCTCATACCCTTGTCTCTCTTGTTGCCCCCCCACCCCCAGCTCAGCCCCGTGTCTCTCTCCCATCCTCCCGCTCATGGCCCGTGTCTCTCTCCCATTCCCCACCCCCTGCTCATGCCCCGTGTCTCCCTCCTGTTCCCCCACCCCCCCTTCATGCCCTGTGTCTCTCTCCTGTTCCCCCCACCCCCCGCACATGCCCCGTGTCTCTCTCCCATTCCCCCCACCCCCCGCTCATGCCCCGTGTCTTTTCCTCCTGTACCCCCCACCCCCCGCTCATGCCCTGTGTCTCCCTCCTGTAACCCCCACCCCACGCTCATGCCCCATGTCTCTCTCCCGATCCACCCACCCCCGCTCATGCCCCGTGTCTTTTCCTCCTTTACCCCCCACCTCCTGCTCATGCCCCGTGTCTCCCTCCTGTACCCCCCACCCCCCGCTCATGCCCCGTGTCTTTTCCTCCTGTACCCCCTACCCCCCGCTCATGCCCTGTCTCTCTCCTGTTTCCCCCACCCCCCGCACTCATGCCCTGTGTCTTCCTCCTGTACCCCCCACCCCCCATTCATGCCCTGTGTCTCCCTCCTGTACCCCCTGCTCGTGCCCCGTGTCTCTCTCCTCTTGCCCCCCACCCCCCGCTCATGCCCCGCGTCTCTCTCCCGTCCCCTCCACCCCCCACTCATGCCCCGTGTCTCTCTCCCATTCCCCCCACCCCCCGCGCTCATGCCCTGTGTCTTCCTCCTGTAGCCCCCACCCCCCGCTCATGCTCCGTGTCTCCCTCCTGTACCCCCCGCTCATGCCCCGTGTCTGTCTCCTATTGCCCCCAACCCCCTGCTCATGCCCTGTGTCTCTCTTCTGTTGCCCCCCACCCCCAGCTCATGTCCCGTGTCTCCGTCCTGTTGCCCCCCACCCCCCGCTCATGCCCCGTGTCTCCCTCCTGAACCCCCACCCCCACTAATGCCCCGTGTCTCCCTCCTGTTCCCCCACCCCCTGCTCATGGCCCGTGTCTCTCTCGCGTCCCCCCACCCCCTGCTCATGGCCCGTGTCTCTCTCCCGTTCCCCCCACTCCCCGCTCATGCCCCGTGTCTCCCTCCTGTTCCCCTAACCCCCGCTCATGCCCCGTGTCTCTCCCCCATTCCCCACACCCCCCGCGCTCATGCCCCGTGTCTTCCTCCTGTACCCCCCATCCCCCTCTCATGCCCCGTGTCTCCCTCCTGTACCCACCGCTCATGCCACGTGTCTCTCTCCTGTCCCCCTCACCCCCCGCTCATGCCCATGCCTCTCTCCCCTTCCCCCCCACCCCCCACTCATGCCCTGTGTGTCTCTCCCATTCCCCCCACCCCCCGCGCTCATGCCCTGTGTCTTCCTCCTGTAGCCCCCACCCCCCTCTCATGCTCCGTGTCTCCCTCCTGTACACCCCGCTCAGGCCCCGTGTCTGTCTCCTATTGCCCCCAACCCCCCGCTCATACCCAGTGTCTCTCTCCTGTTGCCCCTACCCCCCGCTCATGCCCCGTGTCTCTCTCCTGTTGCCCTCCACCCCCCACTCATGCCCCGTGTCTCACTCCTGTTGCCTCCCACCCTCCGCTCATGGCCAGTGTCTCCCACCTGTACCCCCCACCCCCCGCTCATGAACCCGTGTTTTCCCTCCTGTACCACCCCCACCCCTCCGCATGCCCCGTGTCTCTCTCCTGTTGGCCCCCAACCCCGGCTCATGCCCAGTGTCTCTCTCCTGTTGCCCCCCGCTCATGGCCAGTATCTCCCTCCTGTTGACCCCACTCATGGCCAGTGTCTCTCTCCTGTTCCCTCCACCCCCGCTCATGCCCCGTGTCTCTCTCCTGTACCCCTCACCCCCTGCTCATGCCCCGTATTTCTCTCATGTTGCCCCCCCACCCCCGCTCATGTCCCGTGTCTCTGTCCTGTTGCCCCCCACCCCCGCTCATACCCTGTGTCTCCCTCCTGTACCGCCCATCCCCCACTAATGCCCTGTGTCTCCCTCCTGTTCCCCCCACCCCCCGCTCATGCCGTGTCTCTCTCTTGTTGCCCGCCCACCCCCCGCTCATGGCCCGTGTCTCTCTCCTGTTGCCTCACCCCTGCTCATGCCCCATGTCTCTCTCTTGTTGCCCCCCACCCCCAGCTCATGCCCCGTGTCTCTCCCATTCCCCCCACCCCCCGCTCATGGCCCATTTCTCTCTCCCGTGCCCCCCACCCCCTGCTCATGCCCGTGTCTCCCTCCTGTTCCCCCCACCCCCGCTCATGCCCCGTGTCGCTCTCCTGCATCCCCCACCCATGCCCCATGTCTTCCTTCTGTACCCTGCGCCCCCCGCTCATGCCCCGTGTCTCTCTCCTGTTCCCCCCAACCCACTGCTCATGCTCTGTCTCTCTCTGTGGCTCCCACCCCACCCCCCACTCATGCCCCGTGTCTCCCTCCTGTTCCCCCCACCCCCCACTCATGCCCCGTGTCTCCCTCCTGTTCCCCCCACCCCCCACTCTTGCCCTGTGTCTCTCTAATGTTGCCCCCCACCCCCTGTTCTTGCCCTGTGTCTCTCTCCTGTTGCCTCCCACCCCCTGTTCATGCCCTGTGTCTCCCTCCTGTACCCCCACCCCCGCTCATGCCCCGTGTCTCTCTCCTGTTGCCCCCCAACCCCTGTTCATGCCCTGTGTCTCCCCCTGTTCCCTCCCACCCCCCGCTCATGCCCCGTGCCTCCCTCCCTTTCCCCACCAACCCCCGCTCATGCCTCGTGTTTTCATTCCTGTTACCCCTGACCCCCCACTCATTCCCAGTGTCTCCCTCCTGTTCTCCCACCCCCCGCTCATGTCCCGTGTCTCCCTCCTGTTCCCCCTCACCCCGGCTCATACCCCGTGTCTCTCTTTTGTTGGCCCCACCCCCGCTCATGCCCCGTGTCTCTCTCCTGTTGCCCCCCACCCCCCACTCATGCCCCGTGTCTCACTCCTGTTGCCCCCCCCACCGTCCGCTCATGGCCAGTGTCTCCCACCTGTACCCCCCACCCCCCGCTCATGCCCCGTGTCTCTCTCCTGTTGCCCCCCGCTCATGGCCAGTGTCTCCCTCCTGTTGACCCCACCCCCCACTCATGGCCAGTGTCTCTCTCCTGTTCCCCCCACCCCCGCTCATGCCCCGTGTCTATCTCCTGTACCCCTCACCCCCCGCTCATGCCCCGTGTCTCTCTCCTGTTGCCCCCCACCCCCCGCTCATGCCCTGTCTCCCTCCTGTACCGCCCACCCCCCACTAATGCCCTGTGTCTCCCTCCTGTTCCCCCCACCCCCCGCTCATGCCCTGTGTCTCTCTCTTGTTCTCTTGTTGCCCCCCGACCCCCGCTCATGCCCCGTGTCTTTCTCCCATCCCCCCACCCCCCGCTCATGGCCCGTGTCTCTCTCCCGTTCCCCCCACCCCCTGCTCATGCCCCGTGTCTCCCTCCTGTTCCCCCACCCCCCGCTCATGCCCCGTGTCTCTCTCCTGTTCCCCCCCACCCCCTGCTCATGTCCGTGTCTCTCTCCCAATCCCCCCACCCCCCGTTCATGCCCCGTGTCTTCCTCCTGTACCCCCCCGCTCATGGCCCGTGGTCTCCCCCCTGTACCCCCCACCCCCGCTCATGCCCCGTGTCTCTCTCCTGTTGTCCCCACGCTCATGCCCCGTGTCTCTCTCCTGTTGCCCCCACTCATACCCCGTGTCTCTCTCCTGTTGCCCCCCACCCCCCGCTCATGCCCCGTGTCTCTCTCCCGTTCCCCCTACCCCCCTCTCATGCCCCGTGTCTCCCTCCTGTACCCCCTAACCCCCGCACATGCCCCGTGTCTCCCTCCTGTACCCCCCACCCCCCGCACATGCCCCGTGTCTCTCTCCTGTTCCCCCCACCCCCCGCTCATGCCCCGTGTCTCTCTCCCGTCCCCCCAACCCTCGCTCATGCCCTGTGTCTCTCTCCTGTTCCCCCAACCCCTGCTCATGCCCCGTGTCTCTCTCCCGTTCCCCCCCCACCCTCCGCTCATGCCCCGTGTCTTCTTCCTGTACCCCCCACCCCCCGCTCATGCCCCGTGTCTCCCTCCTGTACCCCCCACCCCCACTAATGCCCCGTGTCTCCCTCCTGTTCCCCCACCCCCACTCATGCCCCGTGTCTCTCTCCTGTTGCCCCCACCGCCCACTCATGCCCTGTGTCTCTCTCTTGTTGCCCCCGACCCCCGCTCATGCCCCGTGTCTCTCTTCCGTCCCCCTACCCCCCGCTCATGCCCCGTGTCTCCCTCCTGTACCCCCTAACCCCCGCACATGCCCCGTGTCTCTCTCCCGTTCCCCCCACACCCTACTCATGCCCCGTGTCTCCCTCCCTTTCCCCACCACCCCCCGCTCATGCCTCGTGTTTTCATTCCTGTTCCCCCCACCCCCCACTCATGCCCCGTGTCTCCCTCCTGTTCCTCCCACCCCCGCTCATGTCCCGTGTCTCCCTCCTGTTCCGCCCCACCCCCCGCTCATACCCCATGTCTCTCTCCTGTTGCCCCCACCCCCGCTCATGCCCTGTGTCTCTGTCCTGTTGCCCACCACCCCCACTCATGCCCCGTGTCTCTCTCCTGTTGCCCCCCACCCCCGCTCATGGCCAGTGTCTCCCTCCTTTACCCCCCACCCCCCACTCATGCCCTGTCTCCTTCCTGTTCCCCCCGCCCCCGCTCATGCTCCGTATCTCTCTCTTGTTGCCCCCCCACCCCCGCTCATGCCCCATGTCTCTCTCCCGTCCCTCTCACCCCCCGCTCATGGCCCGTATCTCCCTCCTGTTCCCCCACCCCCCGCTCATGCCCTGTGTCTCTCTCCTGTTCCTCCAACCCCCGCTCATGCCCCGTGTCTCTCTCCCGTTCCCCCCAACCTCTGCTCATGCCCCGTGTCTTCTTCCTGTACCCCCCACCCCCCGCTCATGCCCCGTGTCTCCCTCCTGTACCCCCCATCCCCCGCTCATGCCCCGTGTCTTTCTCCTGTTGCCCCTACCCCCCGCTCATACCCAGTGTCTCTCTCTTGTTCCCCCACCACCCCCAGCTCAGCCCCGTGTCTCTCTCCCGTCCTCCCTACCCCCCGCTCATGGCCCGTGTCTCTCTCCCATTCCCCCATCCCCCGCACATGCCCCGTGTCTCTCTCCCGTTCCCCCCACCCCCCGCTCATGCCCCGTGTCTTTTCCTCCTGTACCCCCATCCCCTGCTCATGCCCCGTGTCTCCCTCCTGTACCCCCCACGCCCACGCTCATGCCCCGTGTCTCTCTCCCATTCCCCCACCCCCTGCTCATGCCCCGTGTCTCCCTCCTGTTCCCCCACCCCCCTTCATGCCCTGTGTCTCTCTCCTGTTCCCCCCATCCCCCGCACATGCCCCGTGTCTCTCTCCCGTTCCCCCCACCCCCCGCTCATGCCCCGTGTCTTTTCCTCCTGTACCCCCTAGCCCCCGCTCATGCACTGTCTCTCTCCTGTTTCCCCCACCCCCCGCGCTCATGCCCCGTGTCTTCCTCCTGTACCCCCCACCCCCCACTCATGCCCTGTGTCTCCCTCCTGTACCCCCCGCTCGTGCCCCGTGTCTCTCTCCTGTTGCCCCCCACCCCCGGCTCATGCCCTGTGTCTCTCTCCCGTCCCCCCACCCCCCACTCATGCCCAGTGTCTCTCTCCCATTCCCCCCACCCCCTGCGCTCATGCCCCGTGTCTTCCTCCTGTACCCCCCACCCCCCTCTCATGCTCCGTGTCTCCCTCCTGTACCCCCCGCTCATGCCCCATGTCTGTCTCCTATTGCCCCCCAACCCCCTGCTCATGCCCAGTGTCTCTCTTCTGTTGCCCCCCACCCCCCGCTCATGCCCCGTGTCTGTCTCCTGTTGCCCCCCCACCCCCAGCTCATGTCCCGTGTCTCCGTCCTGTTGCCCCCCACCCCCCGCTCATGCCCCGTGTCTCCCTCCTGAACCCCCCACCCCCACTAATGCCCCGTGTCTCCCTCCTGTTCCCCCACCCCCACTCATGCCCCGTGTGTCTCTCCTGTTGCCCCCACCGCCCACTCATGCCCTGTCTCTCTCTTGTTGCCCCCGACCCCCGCTCATGCCCCGTGTCTCTCTCCTGTCCCCCCCACCCCCCGCTCATGGCCCGTGTCTCTCTCCCGTTCCCTCCACCCCCCGCTCATGCCCCATGTTTCCCTCCTGTTCCCCCAACCCCCGCTCATGCCCCGTGTCTCTCCCCCATTTCCCACACCCCCCGCGCTCATGCCCCGTGTCTTCCTCCTGTGCCCCCCATCCCCCTCTCATGCCCCGTGTCTCCCTCCTGTAACCACCGCTCATGCCACGTGTCTCTCTCCCGTCCCCCCCACCCCCTGCTCATGGCCCGTGTCTCTCTCCTCTTCCCCCTGCTCATGCCCCGTGTCTCTCTCCCGTTCCCGCCACCCACCGCGCTCATGCCCCGTGTCTTCCTCCTGTACCCCCCACCCCCCTCTCATGCCCCGTGTCTCCCTCCTGTACACCCTGCTCATGCCCCGTGTCTCTCTCCCGTTACCCCACCACCCGCTCATGCCCCGTGTCTCCCTCCCTTTCCCCACCACCCCCCATTCATGCCCCGTGTCTCCATCCTTTTCCCCCCACGCCCCGCTCATGCTCCTTGTCTCCCTCCTGTACCCCCCACCCCCTGCTCATGCCCCGTGTCTCTCTCCTGTTGCCCCCCACCCCCCGCTCATGCCCCGTGTCTCTCTCCTGTACCCCCCACCCCCCGCTCATGCCCCTTGTCTCCCTCCTGTACCCCCCACCCCCCTGCTCATGCCCCGTGTCTCTCTCCTGTTGCCCCCCACCCCCTGCACATGCCCCGTGTCTCCCTCCTGTTGCTCCCCACCCCCCACTCATGGCCAGTGTCTCCGCCCTGTTGACCCAACCCCCGCTCACGGCCAGTGTCTCTCTCCTGTTCCCCCTACCTCTGCTAATGCCCCATGTCTCTCTCCTGTACCCCTCACCCTCCACTCATGCCCCGTGTCTCTCTCCTGTTGCCCCCCACCCCCGCTCATGTCCCGTGTCTCTGTTCTGTTGCCCCCCACCCCCTGCTCATGCCCCATGTCTCCCTCCTGTACCCCCCACTAATGCCCTGTGTCTCCCTCCAGTTCCCCCACCCCCGCTCATGCCCCGTGTCTCTCTCCTGTTGCCCCCCACCCCCCGCTCATGCCCTGTGTCTCTCTCCTGTTCCCCCACCCCCGCTCATGCCCCGTGTCTCCCTCCTGTTCCCCCCACCCCCCGCTCATGCCCCATGTCTCTCTCCTGTTCCCCCCACCCCCGCTCATGCCCCGTGTCTCTCTCCCGTTCCCCCCACCCCCGCGCTCATGCCCCGTGTCTTCCTCATGTACCCCCCACCCCCCTCTCATGCCCCGTGTCTCCCTCCTGTACCCCCCTCATCCCCCGTGTCTCTCTCCTGTTGCCCCCGACCCCCCGCTCATGCCCCGTGTCTCTCTCCTGTTCCCCCCCACCCCCCGCTCATGGCCAGTGTCTCTCTCCTGTACCCCTCACCCCCCGTTCATACCCCGTGTCTCTCTCCTGTTGCCCCCCACCCCCCGCTCCTGTCCCGTGTCTGTCTCCTGTTGCCACCCTCCCCACGCTCTTGTCCCGTGTCTCCCTCCTGTTCCCCCACCACCCGCTCATGCCCCGTGTCTCTCTCTTGTTGGCCCCCAACCCCCCGCTCATGCCCCATGTCTCTCTCCCGTTCCCCCGTACCCCCCGCTCATGGCCCGTGTCTCTCTCCCGTTCCCCCACCCCCGCTCATGCCCCGTGTCTCCCACCTGTTCCCCCCAGCCCCCGCTCATGCCCCGTGTCTCCCACCTGTTCCCCCCACCCCCGCTCATGCTCCGTGTCTTCCACCTGTTCCCCCACCCCCCACTAATGCCCTGTGTCTCTCTCCTGTTGTCCCCCTCTCCCCGCTCATGCCCCGTGTCTCCCTCCTGTACCACCCACCCCCGACTCATGCCCCGTGTCTCTCTTCTGTTGCCCCCCACACCCCGCTCATGCCCCGTGTCTCCCGCCCTTTCCCCACCACCCCCCGCTGATGCCTCATGTTTCATTCCTGGTCCCCCTCGCCCCCCGCTAATGCCCCGTGTCTCCTTCCTGTACCCTCCACCCCCTTCTAATGCCCCGTGTCTCTCTCCTGTTGCCCCCCACCCTGCGCTCACGCCCTGTGTCTCTCTCCTGTTGCCCCCCACCCCTGCTCATGCCCGGTGTCTCTCTCCTGTTGCCCCCCACCCCCCGCTCATGCCCCGTGTCTCCCTCCCATGCCCCGCACCCCCCGCTCATGCCCCGTCTCTCTATCCCGTTCCCCTCACCCCCCGCTCAGGCCCCATGTCTCCCTCCTGTACCCCCCACCCCCGCTCATGCCCCATGTCTCTCTCCCGTTCCCCTCCACACCCTGCTCATGCCCTGTGTCTCTCTCCTGTTGCCTCCACCCCCCGCTCATGCCCCGTGTCTCTCTCTTGTTGCCCCCCACCCCCGGCTCATGCCCCGTGTGTCTCTCCCATTCCCCCCACCCCCTGCTCATGCCCCGTGTCTCTCTCCTGTTGCCCCCCACCCCCGCTCATGCTCTGTGTCTCTCTCCTGTTCCCCCCTACCCCCCGCTCATGCTCTGTGTCTCTCTCTGGTTCCCCTCACCCCCCACTCATGCCCAGTGTCTCCCTCCTGTTCCCCCCACCCCCCACTCATGCCCCGTGTCTCCCTCCTGTTCCCCCCACACCCACTCTTGCCCTATGTCTCTCTCCTGTTGCCCCTACCCCCTGTTCATGCCCTGTGTCTCCCTCCTGTTGCCCCCACCCCCCGCTCATGCCCCGTGTCTTTCTCCTGTTGCCCCCCACCTCCCACTCATGCCCCGTGTCTCTCTCCTGTTGCCACCCGCTCATGGCCAGTATCTCCCTCCTGTTGACCCACCCCCCCACTCATGGGCAGTGTCTCTCTCCCGTTCCCCCCACCCCCTGTTCATGCCCGTGTCTCCCTCCTGTACCCCTCACCCCCGCTCATGCCCCGTGTTTCTCTCATGTTGTCCCCCCACCCCCTACCCATGTCCCGTGTCTCTGTCCTTTTGCCACCCACCCCCCGCTCATGCCCTGTGTCTCCCTCCTGTACCGCCCATCCCCCACTAATGCCCTGTGTCTCCCTCCTGTTCCCCCCACCCCCCGCTCATGCCCTGTGTCTCTCTCTTGTTGCCCCCCCACCCCCGCTCATGCCCCGTGTCTTTCTCCCGTCCCCCTCAGCCCCCGCTCATGGCCCGTGTCTCTCTCCTGTTGCCCCCACCCCCGCTCATGCCCCGTGTCTCTCTCTTGTTGCCCCCCACCCCCAGCACATGCCCCGTGTCTCTCTCCCATTCCCCCACCCCCCGCTCATGGCCCGTTTCTCTCTCCCGTTCCCCCCACCCCCTGCTCATGCCCGTGTCTCCCTCCTGTTCCCCCCACCCCCCAGCTCATGCCCCGTGTCTCTCTGTGGTTCCCCCCCGTCCCCCACTCATGCCCCGTGTCTTCCTCCTGTACCCCCCACCCCCCACTCATGCCCTGTGTCTCCCTCCTGTTCCCCCCACCCCCGCTCATGCCCTGTGTCTCTTTCCTGTTGCCCCTACCCCCCGCTCAAGCCCAGTGTCTCTCTCTTGTTGCCCCCCCACCCCCACTAATGCCCCGTGTCTCCCTCCTGTTCCCCCACCCCCACTCATGCCCCGTGTCTCTCTCCTGTTGCCCCCACCGCCCGCTCATGCCCTGTGCCTCTCTTGTTGCCCCCGACCCCCGCTCGTGGCCCGTGTCTCTCTCCCGTTCCCCCCACCCCCCGCTCATGCCCCGTGTCTCCCTCCTGTTTCCCCAACCCCCACTCATGCCCCGTGTCTCTCCCCCATTCCCCACACCCCCCAGCGCTCATGCCCCGTGTCTTCCTCCTGTACCCCCCATCCCCCTCTAATGCCCCGTGTCTCCCTCCTGTACCCACCGCTCATGCCCCGTGTCTCTCTCCCGTCCCCCTCCAGGCCCTGCTCATTACCTGTGTCTCTCTCCCCTTCCCCCCACCCCCTGCTCATGCCCCGTATCTCTCTCCTGTTCCTCCCCACCACCCGCTCATGCCCCGTGTCTCTCTCCCGTTCCCCCCACCCACCGCACTCATGCCCCGTGTCTTCCTCCTGTACCCCCCACCCCCTCTCATGCCCTGTGTCTCCCTCCTGTACCCCCTGCTCATGCCCCGTGTCTCTCTCCTGTTGACCCCCCACGCCCCGCTCATGGCCAGTGTCTCCCTCTTGTACCCCCACCCCCCGCTCATGCCCCTTGTCTCCCTCCTGTACCCCCCACCCCCCTGCTCATGCCCCGTGTCTCTCTACTGTTGCCCCCCACCCCCCGTACATGCCCCGTGTCTCCCTCCTGTTGCCCCCACCCCCTGCTCATGCCCCGTGTCTCTCTCCTGTTCCTCCCCACCCCCGCTCATGCCCCGTGTCTCTCTCCCGTTCCCCCCACCCCCGCGCTCATGCCCCGTGTCTTCCTCATGTACCCCCAACCCCTCTCATGCCCCGTGTCTCCCTCCTGTACCCCCCTCATGCCCCGTGTCTCTCTCCTGTTACCCCCACCCCCCGCTCATGCCCTGTGTCTCTCTCCTGTTCCCCCACACCCCACTCATTCCCTGTGTCTCCCTCCTGTTCCCCCACCCCCCACTAATGCCCCGTGTCTCTCTCCTGTTGCCCCCCACCCCCCGCTCATGCCCTGTGTCTCCCTCCTATACCCACCACACCCCGCTCATGCCCTGTGTCTCCCTCCTGTACCCCCACCTCCCGCACATGCCCCGTGTGTCTCTCCCGTTCCCCCCCACCCTCCGCTCATGCCCCATGTCTCCCTCCCATTCCCCCCTGCTCATGCCCCGTGTCTCTCTCTTGATGTCCCCCACCTCCCGCTTATGCCCTGTGTCTCTCTCCTGTTGCCCCCCACCCTCCACTCAAGGCCCGTGCCTCCCTCCTGTTGTCCCCCCACCCCCCGCTCATGCCCCGTGTCTCTCTCCTGTTGTCCCTCATGCCCCGTGTCTCTCTCCTGTTGCCCCACACCCCCCGCTCATGGCCAGTGTCTCTCTCCCGTTCCCCCACCCCCCGCTCATGCCCCGTGTCTTCCTCCTGTACCCCCCACTCCCCTCTCATGCCCCGTGTCTCCCTCCTGTACCCCCCTACCCCCCGCTTATGCCCTGTGTCTCTCTCCTGTTGCCCCCACCCCGTGCTCATGCCCCGTGTCTCTCTCCTGTTGCCCCACACCCCCCGCTCATGCCCCGTGTCTCTCTCCTGTTGCCCCCCACCCCCTGCTTATGCCCCGTGTCTCCCTCCTGTTCCCTCCCACCCCCCACTCATGCCCCGTGTCTCTCTCCCGTTCCCCCCAGCCCCCGCGTATGCCCAGTGTCTCTCTCCTGTACCCTCCACCCCCCGCTCATGCCCCGTGTCTCTCTCCTGTTACCCCCACCCCCGGCTCCTGCCCCGTGTCTCTCTCCTGTTGCCCCCCCACCCCCGCTCATGTCCCGTGTCTCTGTCCTGTTGCCCCCCACCCCCCGCTCATGCCCCGTGTCTCCCTCCTGTACCCCCCACCCCCCACTAATGCCCTGTGTCTCCCTCCAGTTCCCCCACCCCCGCTCATGCCCCGTGTCTCTCTCCTGTTGCCCCCACCCCCCGCTCATGCCCTGTGTCTCTCTCCCGTCCCCCATGCACCCCCCGCTCATGGCCCATGTCTCTCTCCCATTGCCCCCACCCCCTGCTCATGCCCCGTGTCTCCCTCCTGTTCCCCCACCCCCCGCTCATGCCCCATGTCTCTCTCCTGTTCCCCCACCCCCCGCTCATTCCCCGTCTCTCTCTCCCGTTCCCCCCACCCCGCGCGCTCATGCCCCGTGTCTTCCTAATGTACCCCCCACCCCTCTCTCATGCCCCGTGTCTCTCTCCTGTACCCCCCTCATGCCCTGTGTCTCTCTCCTGTTGCCCCCCTCCCCCCGCTCATGCCCAGTGTCTCTCTCCTGTTGCCCCCCACCCCCTGCTCATGCCCCGTGTCTTCCTCCTGTACCCCACACCGCCCGCTCATGCCCCTTGTCTCTCTCCTGTTGCCCCCCACCCCTGCTCATGCTCTGTGTCTCCCTCCTATTCCCCCTACCCCCCACTCATGCCCTGTGTCTCTCTCCTGTTGCCCCCACCCCCTGCTCATGCCCCGTGTCTCCCTCCTGTACCCCCACCCCCGCGACTCTCTTTTGTTGCCCCCACCCCCTGCTCATGCCCCATGTCTCCCTCCTGTTCTCCTCACCCCCCGCTCATGCCCCGTGTCTCCCTCCTATTCCCTCCCACCCCCCGCTCATGCCCCGTGTCTCCCTCCCTTTCCCCACCACCCCCCGCTCATGCCCCGTGTCTCCATCCTGTTCCCCCCACCCCCGCTCATGCCCCGTGTCTCCCTCCCTTTCCCCACCACCCCCCGCTCATGCCCCATGTCTCCCTCCTGTTCCCCTCACCCCCCGCTCATGCCCCTTATCTCCCTCCTGTTCCCCCTTACCCCCCGCTCATGCCCCGTGTCTCTCTCCTGTTGCTCCCCGCTCATGGCCCGTGTCTCTGTCCTGTTGCCCCCCACCCCCCGCTCATGTCCCATGTCTCCCTCCTGTACCCCCCACCCCCCACTAATGCCCTGCGTCTCCCTCCAGTTCCCCCACCCCCACTCATGTCCCATGTCTCTTTCCTGTTGCCCCCACCCCCCGCTCATGCCCTGTGTCTCTCTCTTGTTGCCCCCCACCCCCGCTCATGCCCGGTGTCTCTCTCCCATCCCCCCTGCACCCCCCATCCATGCCCCGTGTCTCCCTCCTGTACCCCCACCCCCGCTCATGCCCCGTGTCTCTCTCCTGTTGTCCCTCATGCCCCGTGTCTCTCTCCTGTTACCCCCACCCCCCGCTCATGCCCTGTGTCTCTCTCCTGTTACCCCCACACCCCACTCATTCCCCGTGTCTCCCTCCTGTTCCCCCACCCCCCACTAATGCCCCGTGTCTCTCTCCTGTTGCCCCCCACCCCCTGCTCATGCCCCGTGTCTACCTCCTGTACCCGCCACACCCCGCTCATGCCCCGTGTCTCCCTCCTGTACCCCCACCCCCCGCACATGCCCCGTGTGTCTCTCCCGTTCCCCCCCACCCTCCGCTCATGCCCCATGTCTCCCTCCCATTCCTCCCTGCTCATGCCCCGTGTCTCTCTCTTGATGCCCCCCACCTCCCGCTTATGCCCTGTGTCTCTCTCCTGTGTCCCCCCACCCTCCACTCAAGGCCCGTGCCTCCCTCCTGTTGTCCCCCCAACCCCCGCTCATGCCCTGTGTCTCTCTCCTGTTGTCCCTCATGCCCCGTGTCTCTCTCCTGTTGCCCCACCGCCCCGCTCATGGCCAGTGTCTCTCTCCCGTTCCCCCACCCCCCGCTCATGCCCCGTGTCTTCCTCCTGTACCCCCAACTCCCCTCTCATGCCCCGTGTCTCCCTCCTGTACCCCCCACCCCCCGCTCATGCCCTATGTCTCTCTCCTGTTGCCCCCACCCCGTGCTCATGCCCCGTGTCTCTCTCCTGTTGCCCCACACCCCCCGCTCATGTCCCATGTCTCCCTCCTGTACCCCCCACCCCCCACTAATGCCCTGCGTCTCCCTCCAGTTCCCCCACCCCCACTCATGTCCCATGTCTCTTTCCTGTTGCCCCCACCCCCCGCTCATGCCCTGTGTCTCTCTCTTGTTGCCCCCCACCCCCGCTCATGCCCGGTGTCTCTCTCCCATCCCCCCTGCACCCCCCATCCATGCCCCGTGTCTCCCTCCTGTACCCCCACCCCCGCTCATGCCCCGTGTCTCTCTCCTGTTGTCCCTCATGCCCCGTGTCTCTCTCCTGTTACCCCCACCCCCCGCTCATGCCCTGTGTCTCTCTCCTGTTACCCCCACACCCCACTCATTCCCCGTGTCTCCCTCCTGTTCCCCCACCCCCCACTAATGCCCCGTGTCTCTCTCCTGTTGCCCCCCACCCCCTGCTCATGCCCCGTGTCTACCTCCTGTACCCGCCACACCCCGCTCATGCCCCGTGTCTCCCTCCTGTACCCCCACCCCCCGCACATGCCCCGTGTGTCTCTCCCGTTCCCCCCCACCCTCCGCTCATGCCCCATGTCTCCCTCCCATTCCTCCCTGCTCATGCCCCGTGTCTCTCTCTTGATGCCCCCCACCTCCCGCTTATGCCCTGTGTCTCTCTCCTGTTGCCCCCACCCCCTGCTCATGCCCCGTGTCTCCCTCCTGTACCCCCACCCCCGCGACTCTCTTTTGTTGCCCCCACCCCCTGCTCATGCCCCATGTCTCCCTCCTGTTCTCCTCACCCCCCGCTCATGCCCCGTGTCTCCCTCCTATTCCCTCCCACCCCCCGCTCATGCCCCGTGTCTCCCTCCCTTTCCCCACCACCCCCCGCTCATGCCCCGTGTCTCCATCCTGTTCCCCCCACCCCCGCTCATGCCCCGTGTCTCCCTCCCTTTCCCCACCACCCCCCGCTCATGCCCCATGTCTCCCTCCTGTTCCCCTCACCCCCCGCTCATGCCCCTTATCTCCCTCCTGTTCCCCCTTACCCCCCGCTCATGCCCCGTGTCTCTCTCCTGTTGCTCCCCGCTCATGGCCCGTGTCTCTGTCCTGTTGCCCCCCACCCCCCGCTCATGTCCCATGTCTCCCTCCTGTACCCCCCACCCCCCACTAATGCCCTGCGTCTCCCTCCAGTTCCCCCACCCCCACTCATGTCCCATGTCTCTTTCCTGTTGCCCCCACCCCCCGCTCATGCCCTGTGTCTCTCTCTTGTTGCCCCCCACCCCCGCTCATGCCCGGTGTCTCTCTCCCATCCCCCCTGCACCCCCCATCCATGCCCCGTGTCTCCCTCCTGTACCCCCACCCCCGCTCATGCCCCGTGTCTCTCTCCTGTTGTCCCTCATGCCCCGTGTCTCTCTCCTGTTACCCCCACCCCCCGCTCATGCCCTGTGTCTCTCTCCTGTTACCCCCACACCCCACTCATTCCCCGTGTCTCCCTCCTGTTCCCCCACCCCCCACTAATGCCCCGTGTCTCTCTCCTGTTGCCCCCCACCCCCTGCTCATGCCCCGTGTCTACCTCCTGTACCCGCCACACCCCGCTCATGCCCCGTGTCTCCCTCCTGTACCCCCACCCCCCGCACATGCCCCGTGTGTCTCTCCCGTTCCCCCCCACCCTCCGCTCATGCCCCATGTCTCCCTCCCATTCCTCCCTGCTCATGCCCCGTGTCTCTCTCTTGATGCCCCCCACCTCCCGCTTATGCCCTGTGTCTCTCTCCTGTGTCCCCCCACCCTCCACTCAAGGCCCGTGCCTCCCTCCTGTTGTCCCCCCAACCCCCGCTCATGCCCTGTGTCTCTCTCCTGTTGTCCCTCATGCCCCGTGTCTCTCTCCTGTTGCCCCACCGCCCCGCTCATGGCCAGTGTCTCTCTCCCGTTCCCCCACCCCCCGCTCATGCCCCGTGTCTTCCTCCTGTACCCCCAACTCCCCTCTCATGCCCCGTGTCTCCCTCCTGTACCCCCCACCCCCCGCTCATGCCCTATGTCTCTCTCCTGTTGCCCCCACCCCGTGCTCATGCCCCGTGTCTCTCTCCTGTTGCCCCACACCGCCGCTCATGCCCCGTGTCTCTCTCCTGTTGCCCCCCACCCCCCGCTTATGCCCCGTGTCTCCCTCCTGTTCCCTCCCACCCCCTGCTCATGCCCCGTGTCTCTCTCCCGTTCCCCCCAGCCCCTGCGTATGCCCCGTGTCTCTCTCCTGTACCCTCCACCCCCCTCTCATGCCCCGTGTCTCTCTCCTGTTACCCCCCACCCCCGGCTCATGCCCCGTGTCTCTCTCCTGTTGCCCTCCCACCCCCCGCTCATGTCCCGTGTCTCTGTCCTGTTGCCCCCACCCCCCGCTCATGCCCTGTGTCTCCCTCCTGTACCCCCCACCCCCCACTAATGCCCTGTGTCTCCCTCCAGTTCCCCCACCCCCGCTCATGCCCCGTGTCTCTCTCCTGTTGCCCCCACCCCCCGCTCATGCCCTGTGTCTCTCTCTTGTTGCCCCCTCCCCCGCTCATGCCCTGTGTCTCTCTCCTGTTGCCCCTCACCCCCCGCTCATGCCCCGTGTCTCTCTCCTGTTGCCCCGCACCCCCGCTCATGCCCCGTGTCTCTCTCCCGTTCCCCCTACCCCTGCTTATGCCCCGTGTCTCCCTCCCTTTCCCCACCACCCCCCGCTCATGCCTCGTGTTTTCATTCCTGTTCCCACCACCCCCCACTCATGCCCCATGTCTCCCTCCCATTCCTCCCTGCTCATGCCCCGTGTCTCTCTCTTGATGCCCCCCACCTCCCGCTTATGCCCTGTGTCTCTCTCCTGTGTCCCCCCACCCTCCACTCAAGGCCCGTGCCTCCCTCCTGTTGTCCCCCCAACCCCCGCTCATGCCCTGTGTCTCTCTCCTGTTGTCCCTCATGCCCCGTGTCTCTCTCCTGTTGCCCCACCGCCCCGCTCATGGCCAGTGTCTCTCTCCCGTTCCCCCACCCCCCGCTCATGCCCCGTGTCTTCCTCCTGTACCCCCAACTCCCCTCTCATGCCCCGTGTCTCCCTCCTGTACCCCCCACCCCCCGCTCATGCCCTATGTCTCTCTCCTGTTGCCCCCACCCCGTGCTCATGCCCCGTGTCTCTCTCCTGTTGCCCCACACCGCCGCTCATGCCCCGTGTCTCTCTCCTGTTGCCCCCCACCCCCCGCTTATGCCCCGTGTCTCCCTCCTGTTCCCTCCCACCCCCTGCTCATGCCCCGTGTCTCTCTCCCGTTCCCCCCAGCCCCTGCGTATGCCCCGTGTCTCTCTCCTGTACCCTCCACCCCCCTCTCATGCCCCGTGTCTCTCTCCTGTTACCCCCCACCCCCGGCTCATGCCCCGTGTCTCTCTCCTGTTGCCCTCCCACCCCCCGCTCATGTCCCGTGTCTCTGTCCTGTTGCCCCCACCCCCCGCTCATGCCCTGTGTCTCCCTCCTGTACCCCCCACCCCCCACTAATGCCCTGTGTCTCCCTCCAGTTCCCCCACCCCCGCTCATGCCCCGTGTCTCTCTCCTGTTGCCCCCACCCCCCGCTCATGCCCTGTGTCTCTCTCTTGTTGCCCCCTCCCCCGCTCATGCCCTGTGTCTCTCTCCTGTTGCCCCTCACCCCCCGCTCATGCCCCGTGTCTCTCTCCTGTTGCCCCGCACCCCCGCTCATGCCCCGTGTCTCTCTCCCGTTCCCCCTACCCCTGCTTATGCCCCGTGTCTCCCTCCCTTTCCCCACCACCCCCCGCTCATGCCTCGTGTTTTCATTCCTGTTCCCACCACCCCCCACTCATGCCCCATGTCTCCCTCCTGTTCCCCCCACTCCCGCTCATGTCCCGTGTCTCCCTCCTGTTCCCCCCCACCCCCCACTCATACCCCATGTCTCTCTCCTGATGCCCCCACGCCCGCTCATGCCCTGTGTCTCTGTCCTGTTGCCCCCCACCCCCGCTCATGCCCCGTGTCTCTCTCCTGTTACGCCCCCACCCCCGCTCATGGCCAGTGTCTCCCTCCTGTACCCCCCACACCCCGCTCATGCTCCGTGTCTCTCTCCTGTTGCCCCCACCCCCGCTCATGCCCTGTGTCTCTCTCTTGGTGCCCTCTCACCCCCCGCTCATGCCCCGTGTCTCTCTCCTGTCTCCCCCACCCCCCGCTCATGGCCCGTGTCTCTCTCCCGTTCCCCCCACCCCCCGCTCATGCCCCATATCTCCCTCCTGTTCCCCCCACCCCCCGCTCATGCCCTGTGTCTCTTTCCTGTTGCCCCTACCCCCCGCTCAAGCCCAGTGTCTCTCTCTTGTTGCCCCACACCCCCAGCTCATGCCCCGTGTCTCATTCCCATTCCCCCACCCCCCGCTCATGCCCGTGTCTCCCTCCTGTTCCCCCACCCCCGCTCATGCCCTGTGTCTCTCTCCTGTTCCCCCCATCCCCCGCTCATGCCCCGTGTCTTTTCCTCCTGTATCCCCCACCCCCCGCTCATGCCCTGTGTCTCCCTCCTGTACCCTCACTCCACGCTCATGCCCCGTGTCTCTCTCCTGTTGCCGCCCACCCCCTGCTCATGCCCTGTCTCTCTCCTGTTTCCCCCACCCCCCACTCATGCCCTGTGTCTCCCTCCTGTACCCCCCGCTCATGCCCCGTGTCTCTCTCCTGTTGCCCCCCACCCCCCGCTCATGCCCCGTGTATCTCTCCCGTCCCCCCGACCCCCCGCTCATGCCCCGTGTCTCTCTCCCATTCCACCCACCCCCCGTGCTCATGCCCCGTGTCTTCCTCCTGTACCCCACACCCCCCTCTCATGCTCCGTGTCTCCCCCTTGTACCCCCCGCTCATGCCCCATGTCTGTCTCCTGTTGCCCCCCAACCCCCTGCTCATGCCCCGTGTCTCTCTTCTGTTGCCCCCCACCCCCCGCTCATGCCCCGTGTCTCTCTCCTGTTGCCCCCCACCCACCGCTCATGTCCGGTGTCTCTGTCCTGTTGCCCCCCACCCCCGCTCATGCCCCGTATCTCCCTCCTGCACCCCCCACCCCCACTAATGCCCCGTGTCTCCCTCCTGTTCCCCCACCCATGCCCCGTGTCTCTCTCCTGTTGCCCCCACCGCCCGCTCATGCCCTGTGTCTCTCTTGTTGCCCCCGACCCCCGCTCGTGGCCCGTGTCTCTCTCCCGTTCCCCCCACCCCCCGCTCATGCCCCGTGTCTCCCTCCTGTTTCCCCAACCCCCGCTCATGCCCTGTGTCTCTCCCACATCCCCACACCCCCAGCACTCATGCCCCGTGTCTTCCTCCTGTACCCCCATCCCCCTCTCATGCCCCGTGTCTCCCTCCTGTACCGACCGCTCATGCCCCGTGTCTCTCTCCCGTCCCCCTCCAGCCCCTGCTCATGGCCTGTGTCTCTCTCCCCTTCCCCCCACCCCCTGCTCATGCCCCGTGTCTCTCTCCTGTTCCTCCCCACCCCCCGCTCATGCCCCGTGTCTCTCTCCCGTTCCCCCCACCCACTGCGCTCATGCCCCGTGTCTTCCTCCTGTACCCCCCACCCCCGCTCATGCCCCGTGTCTCTCTCCTGTTCTCCCTCATGCCCCGTGTCTCTCTCCTGTTACCCCCACTCCCCGCTCATGCCCTGTGTCTCTCTCCTGTTCCCCCACACCCCACTCATTCCCCTTGTCTCCCTCCTGTTCCCCCCACCCCCCACTAATGCCCCGTGTCTCTCTCCTGTTGCCCCCCACCCCCTGCTCATGCCCCGTGTCTCCCTCCTGTACCCGCCACATCCCGCTCATGCCCCGTGTCTCCCTTCTGTACCCCCCACCCCCCGCACATACCCCGTGTGTTTCCCCCATCCCCCCCACCCTCCGCTCATGCCCCATGTCTCCCTCCCATTCCTCCCTGCTCATGCCCCGTGTCTCTCTCTTGATGCCCCCCACCTCCCGCCTATGCCCTGTGTCTCTCTCCTGTGTCCCCCCACCCTCCACTCATGCCCCGTGTCTCTCTCCTGTTGTCCCTCATGCCCCGTGTCTCTCTCCGGTTGCCCCACACCTCCCGCTCATGGCCAGTGTCTTTCTCCTGTTCCCCCACCCCCCGCTCATGCCCCGTGTCTTCCTCCTGTACCCCCACTCCCCTCTCATGCCCCGTGTCTCCCTCCTGTACCCCCCACCCCCCACTCATGCCCTATGTCTCTCTCCTGTTGCCCCCACCCCATGCTCATGCCCCGTGTCTCTCTCCTGTTGCCCCACACCCCCCGCTCATGCCCCGTGTCTCTCTCCTGTTGCCCCCCACCCCCCGCTTATGCCCCGTGTCTCCCTCCTGTTCCCCTCCCACCCCCGCTCATGCCCTGTGTCTCTCTCCCATTCCCCCCAGCCCCCCGTGTCTCTCTCCTGTACCCTCCACCCCCCTCTCATGCCCTGTGTCTCCCTCCTGTTCCCCTCCCACCCCCGCTCATGCCCTGTGTCTCTTTCCCATTCCCCCCAGCCCCCCGTGTCTCTCTCCTGTACCCTCCACTCCCCTCTCATGCCTTGTGTCTCTCTCCTGTTACCCCCACCCCCGGCTCATGCCCCATGTCTCTCTCCTGTTGCCCCCCCACCCCCCGCTCATGTCCCGTGTCTCTGTCCTGTTGCCCCCCACCTCCCGCTCATGCACCGTGTCTCCCTTGTGTACCCTCCACCCCCCACTAATGCCCTGTGTCTCCCTCCAGTTCCCCCACCCCCGCTCATGCCCCGTGTCTCTCTCCTGTTGCCCCCACCCCCTCTCATGCCCTGTCTCTCTCTTGTTGCCCCCTCCCCCGCTCATGCCCCGTGTCTCTCTCTTGTTGCTCCTCACCCCCCGCTCATGCCCCGTGTCTCTCTCCTGTTGCCCCCCACCCCCGCTCATGCCACGTGTCTCCCTCCTGTTCCCTCACACCCCCCGCTCATGCCCCGTGTCTCTCTCCCGTTCCCCCTACCCCTGCTCATGCCCCGTGTCTCCCTCCCTTTCCCCACCACCCCTGCTCATGTCCCGTGTCTCTCTCCTGTTCCCCCCACCCCCGCTCATGTCCCGTGTCTCCCTCCTGTTCCCCCCCACCCCCTGCTCATATCCCGTGTCTCTCTCCTGTTGCCCCCACGGCCACTTATGCCCTGTTTCTCTGTCCTGTTGCCCCCCACCCCCGCTCATGCCCCGTGTCTCTCTCCAGTTACGCCCCCACCCCCGCTCATGGCCAGTGTCTCCCTCCTGTACCCCCCACACCCCGCTCATGCCCCGTGTCTCCCTCCTGTTCCCCCCACCCCCCGCTCATGCTCCGTGTCTCTCCCCTGTTGCCCCCACCCCCACTCATGCCCTGTGTCTCTCTCTTGTTGCCCCCCCACCCTCCGCTCATGCCCCGTGTCTCTCTCCCGTCCCCTCCACCCCCCGCTCATGGCCCGTGTGTCTCTCCCGTTCCCCCCACCCCCCGCTCATGCCCCATATCTCCCTCCTGTTCCCCCCACCCCCGCTCATGCCCTGTGTCTCTTTCCTGTTGCCCCTACCCCCCGCTCAAGCCCAGTGTCTCTCTCTTGTTGCCCCCCCATCCCCAGCTCATGACCCGTGTCTCTCTCCCATTCCCCCACCCCCCGCTCATGCCCCGTGTCTCCCTCCTGTTCCCCCACCCCCGCTCATGCCCCGTGTCTCCCTCCTGTTCCCCCACCCCCGCTCATGCCCTGTGTCTCTCTCCTTTTCCCCCCACCCCCCGCACATGCCCCGTGTCTCTCTCCCATTCCCCCATCCCCCGCTCATGCCCCTTGTCTTTTCCTCCTGTACCCCCCACCCCCCGCTCATGCCCCGTGTCTCCCTCCTGTACCCCCACCCCACGCTCATGCCCCGTGTCTCTCTCCTGTTGCCGCCCACCCCCCGCTCATGCCCTGTCTCTCTCCTGTTTCACCCACCCCCCGCGCTCATGCCCCGTGTCTTCCTCCTGTACCCCCCACCCCCACTCATGCCCTGTGTCTCCCTCCTGTACCCCCCCGCTCATGCCCCGTGTCTCTCTCCTGTTGCCCCCCACCCCCCGCTCATGCTCCGTGTCTCCCTCCTGTTCCCCCTACCCCCCACTCATGCCCTGTGTTTCCCTCCTGTTCGCCCCACCCCCCACTCATGCCCCATGTCTCTCTCCTGTTGCCCCCCACCCCCGCTCATGCCCCGTGTCTCCCTCCCTTTCCCCACCACCCCCCGCTCATGCCCCGTGTCTCCCTCCTGTTCCCCCCACCCCCGCTCATGCCCCGTGTCTCCCTCCTGTTCCCCCAACCCCCCACTCATGCCCCATGTCTCCCTCCTGTTCCCCTCACCCCCCGCTCATGCCCCTTATCTCCCTCCTGTTCCCCCTCACCCCCCGCTCATGCCCCGTGTCTCTCTCCTGTTGCCCCCCGCTCATGCCCCGTGTCTCCCTCCTGTACCCCCCACCCCCGCTCATGCCCCATGTCTTTTCCTCCTGTACCCCCCACCCCCCGCTCATGCCCCGTGTCTCCCTCCTGTATCCCCCACCACCCGCTCATGCCCCGTGTCTCTCTCCTGTTGCCCCCCACCCCCTGCTCATGCCCTGTGTCTCTCTCTCTCCTGTTTCCCCCACCCCCCACGCTCATGCCCCGTGTCTTCCTCCTGTACCCCCCACCCCCCACTCATGCCCCGTGTCTCCGTCCTGTACCCCCCGCTCATGCCCCGTGTCTCTCTCCTGTTGCCCCCCACCCCCCGCTCATGCCCCGTGTCTCTCTCCCGTCCCCCCCACCCCCGCTCATGGCCCGTGTCTCTCTCCCGTTCCCCCCACTCCCTGCTCATGCCCCGTGTCTCTCTCCTGTTCCCCCCCACCCCCCGCTCATGCCTGTGTCTCTCTCCCGTTCCCCCACCTCCCACGCTCATGCCCCGTGTCTTCCTCCTGTACGCCCCACCCCCCTCTCATGCTCCATGTCTCCCTCCTGTACCCCCCGCTCATGCCCCGTGTCTCTCTCCTGTTACCCCCACCCCCCGCTCATGCCCTGTGTCTCTCTCCTGTTCCCCCACACCCCACTCATTCCCCTTGTCTCCCTCCTGTTCCCCCCACCCCCCACTAATGCCCCGTGTCTCCCTCCTGTACCCGCCACACCCCGCTCATGCCCTGTGTCTCCCTCCTGTACCCCCCACCCCCCACACATGCCCCGTGTGTCTCTCCCGCCCCCCCACCCTCCGCTCATGCCCCATGTCTCCCTCCCATTCCCCCCTGCTCATGCCCCGTGTCTCTCTCTTGATGCCCACCACCTCCCGCCTATGCCCTGTGTCTCTCTCCTGTGTCCCCCCACCCTCCACTCATGCCCCGTGTCTCTCTCCTGTTGTCCCTCATGCCCCGTGTCTCTCTCCTGTTGCCGCACCCCCCCCGCTCATGGCCAGTGTCTCTCTCCCATTCCCCCGCTCATGCCCCGTGTCTTCCTCCTGTACCCCCCACTCCCCTCTCATGCCCCGTGTCTCCCTCCTGTACCCCCCACCCCGCTCATGCCCTATGTCTCTCTCCTGTTGCCCCCACCCCATGCTCATGCCCCGTGTCTCTCTCCTGTTGCCCCACACCCCCCGCTCATGCCCAGTGTCTCTCTCCTGTTGCCCCCCACCCCCCGCTTATGCCCCGTGTCTCCCTCCTGTTCCCTCCCACCCCCGCTCATGCCCTGTGTCTCTCTCCCGTTCCCCCCAGCCCCCGCGTATGCCCCGTGTCTCTCTCCTGTACCCTCCACCCCCCTCTCATGCCCTGTGTCTCTCTCCTGTTACCCCCCACCCCCGGCTCATGCCCCGTGTCTCTCTCCTGTTGCCCCCCCACCCCCCGCTCATGTCCCGTGTCTCTGTCCTGTTGCCCCCCACCTCCCGCTCATGCACCGTGTCTCCCTTGTGTACCCCCCACCCCCTACTAATGCCCTGTGTCTCCCTCCAGTTCCCCCACCCCCGCTCATGCCCCGTGTCTCTCTCCTGTTGCCCCCACCCCCCGCTCATGCCCTGTCTCTCTCCTGTTGTCCCTCATGCCCCGTGTCTCTCTCCTGTTGCCCCACACCGCCGCTCATGCCCCGTGTCTCTCTCCTGTTGCCCCCCACCCCCCGCTTATGCCCCGTGTCTCCCTCCTGTTCCCTCCCACCCCATGCTCATGCCCCGTGTCTCTCTCCCGTTCCCCCCAGCCCCTGCGTATGCCCCGTGTCTCTCTCCTGTACCCTCCACCCCCCTCTCATGCCCCGTGTCTCTCTCCTGTTACCCCCCACCCCCGGCTCATGCCCCGTGTCTCTCTCCTGTTGCCCTCCCACCCCCCGCTCATGTCCCGTGTCTCTGTCCTGTTGCCCCCACCCCCCGCTCATGCCCCGTGTCTCCCTCCTGTACCCCCCACCCCCCACTAATGCCCTGTGTCTCCCTCCAGTTCCCCCACCCCCGCTCATGCCCCGTGTCTCTCTCCTGTTGCCCCCACCCCCCGCTCATGCCCTGTGTCTCTCTTGTTGCCCCCTCCCCCGCTCATGCCCTGTGTCTCTCTCCTGTTGCCCCTCACCCCCCGCTCATGCCCCGTGTCTCTCTCCTGTTGCCCCGCACCCCCGCTCATGCCCCGTGTCTCTCTCCCGTTCCCCCTACCCCTGCTTATGCCCCGTGTCTCCCTCCCTTTCCCCACCACCCCCCGCTCATGCCTCGTGTTTTCATTCCTGTTCCCACCACCCCCCACTCATGCCCCATGTCTCCCTCCTGTTCCCCCCACTCCCGCTCATGTCCCGTGTCTCCCTCCTGTTCCCCCCCACCCCCCACTCATACCCCATGTCTCTCTCCTGATGCCCCCACGCCCGCTCATGCCCTGCGTCTCTGTCCTGTTGCCCCCCACCCCCGCTCATGCCCCGTGTCTCTCTCCTGTTACGCCCCCACCCCCGCTCATGGCCAGTGTCTCCCTCCTGTACCCCCCACGCCCCGCTCATGCTCCGTGTCTCTCTCCTGTTGCCCCCACCCCCGCTCATGCCCTGTGTCTCTCTCTTGGTGCCCTCTCACCCCCCGCTCATGCCCCGTGTCTCTCTCCCGTCCCATCCACCCCCCGCTCATGGACCGTGTCTCTCTCCCGTTCCCCCCACCCCCCGCTCATGCCCCATATCTCCCTCCTGTTCCCCCCACCCCCCGCTCATGCCCTGTGTCTCTTTCCTGTTGCCCCTACCCCCCGCTCAAGCCCAGTGTCTCTCTCTTGTTGCCCCACACCCCCAGCTCATGCCCCGTGTCTCATTCCCCTTCCCCCACCCCCCGCTCATGCCCGTGTCTCCCTCCTGTTCCCCCACCCCCGCTCATGCCGTGTGTCTCTCTCCTGTTCCCCCCATCCCCCGCTCATGCCCCGTGTCTTTTCCTCCTGTATCCCCCACCCCCTGCTCATGCCCTGTGTCTCCCTCCTGTACCCCCACTCCACGCTCATGCCCCGTGTCTCTCTCCTGTTGCCGCCCACCCCCTGCTCATGCCCTGTCTCTCTCCTGTTTCCCCCACCCCCCGCGCTCATGCCCCGTGTCTTCCTCCTGTACCCCCCACCCCCCACTCATGCCCTGTGTCTCCCTCCTGTACCCCCCGCTCATGCCCCGTGTCTCTCTCCTGTTGCCCCCCACCCCCCGCTCATGCCCCGTGTATCTCTCCCGTCCCCCCCACCCCCCGCTCATGCCCCGTGTCTCTCTCCCATTCCACCCACCCCCCGCGCTCATGCCCCGTGTCTTCCTCCTGTACCCCACACCCCCCTCTTGCCCCATGTCTGTCTCCTGTTGCCCCCAACCCCCTGCTCATGCCCCGTGTCTCTCTTCTGTTGCCCCCCACCCCCCGCTCATGCCCCGTGTCTCTCTCCTGTTGCCCCCCACCCACCGCTCATGTCCGGTGTCTCTGTCCTGTTGCCCCCCACCCCCGCTCATGCCCCGTATCTCCCTCCTGCACCCCCCACCCCCACTAATGCCCCGTGTCTCCCTCCTGTTCCCCCACCCATGCCCCGTGTCTCTCTCCTGTTGCCCCCACCGCCCGCTCATGCCCTGTGTCTCTCTTGTTGCCCCGACCCCCGCTCGTGGCCCGTGTCTCTCTCCCGTTCCCCCCAACCCCCGCTCATGCCCCGTGTCTCCCCAACCCCCGCTCATGCCCTGTGTCTCTCCCCCATTCCCCACACCCCCCAGCACTCATGCCCCGTGTCTTCCTCCTGCACCCCCATCCCCCTCTCATGCCCCGTGTCTCCCTCCTGTACCCACCGCTCATGCCCCGTGTCTCTCTCCCGTCCCCCTCCAGCCCCTGCTCATGGCCTGTGTCTCTCTCCCCTTCCCCCCACCCCCTGCTCATGCCCCGTGTCTCTCTCCTGTTCCTCCCCACCCCCCGCTCATGCCCCGTGTCTCTCTCCCGTTCCCCCCACCCACTGCGCTCATGCCCCGTGTCTTCCTCCTGTACCCCCCACCCCCGCTCATGCCCCGTGTCTCTCTCCTGTTCTCCCTCATGCCCCGTGTCTCTCTCCTGTTACCCCCACTCCCCGCTCATGCCCTGTGTGTCTCTCCTGTTCCCCCACACCCCACTCATTCCCCTTGTCTCCCTCCTGTTCCCCCGACCCCCCACTAATGCCCCGTGTCTCTCTCCTGTTGCCCCCCACCCCCTGCTCATGCCCCGTGTCTCCCTCCTGTACCCGCCACACCCCGCTCATGCCCCGTGTCTCCCTTCTGTACCCCCCGCCCCCCGCACATACCCCGTGTGTTTCCCCCATCCCCCCCACCCTCCGCTCATGCCCCATGTCTCCCTCCCATTCCTCCCTGCTCATGCCCCGTGTCTCTCTCTTGATGCCCCCCACCTCCCGCCTATGCCCTGTGTCTCTCTCCTGTGTCCCCCCACCCTCCACTCATGCCCCGTGTCTCTCTCCTGTTGTCCCTCATGCCCCGTGTCTCTCTCCTGTTGCCCCACACCTCCCGCTCATGGCCAGTGTCTTTCTCCTGTTCCCCCACCCCCCGCTCATGCCCCGTGTCTTCCTCCTGTACCCCCCACCCCCCTCTCATGCCCCGTGTCTCCCTCCTGTACCCCCCACCCCCCGCTCATGCCCTATGTCTCTCTCCTGTTGCCCCCACCCCATGCTCATGCCCCGTGTCTCTCTCCTGTTGCCCCACACCCCCGCTCATGCCCCGTGTCTCTCTCCTGTTGCCCCCCACCCCCCGCTTATGCCCCGTGTCTCCCTCCTGTTCCCCTCCCACCCCCGCTCATGCCCTGTGTCTCTCTCCCATTCCCCCCAGCCCCCGTGTCTCCCTCCTGTACCCTCCACCCCCCTCTCATGCCCTGTGTCTCCCTCCTGTTCCCCTCCCACCCCCGCTCATGCCCTGTGTCTCTTTCCCATTCCCCCCAGCCCCCCGTGTCTCTCTCCTGTACCCTCCACCCCCCTCTCATGCCCTGTGTCTCTCTCCTGTTACCCCCACCCCTGGCTCATGCCCCATGTCTCTCTCCTGTTGCCCCCCACCCCCCTCTCATGTCCCGTGTCTCTGTCCTGTTGCCCCCCACCTCCCGCTCATGCACCGTGTCTCCCTTGTGTACCCTCCACCCCCCACTAATGCCCTGTGTCTCCCTCCAGTTCCCCCACCCCCGCTCATGCCCCGTGTCTCTCTCCTGTTGCCCCCACCCCCTCTCATGCCCTGTCTCTCTCTTGTTGCCCCCTCCCCCGCTCATGCCCCGTGTCTCTCTCTTGTTGCCCCTCACCCCCCGCTCATGCCCCGTGTCTCTCTCCTGTTGCCCCCTACCCCCGCTCATGCCACGTGTCTCCCTCCTGTTCCCTCACACCCCCCGCTCATGCCCCGTGTCTCTCTCCCGTTCCCCCTACCCCTGCTCATGCCCCGTGTCTCCCTCCCTTTC
The DNA here is from genome assembly GCF_040938575.1 of Ambystoma mexicanum. Lineage (NCBI taxonomy): Eukaryota > Metazoa > Chordata > Amphibia > Caudata > Ambystomatidae > Ambystoma > Ambystoma mexicanum. The sequence continues at coordinate 506,925,152 of NC_090939.1, forward strand.
CCCACCACCCCCGCTCATGTCCCGTGTCTCTCTCCTGTTCCCCCCACCCCCGCTCATGTCCCGTGTCTCCCTCCTGTTCCCCCCCACCCCCTGCTCATATCCCGTGTCTCTCTCCTGTTGCCCCCACGCCCACTCATGCCCTGTTTCTCTGTCCTGTTGCCCCCCACCCCCGCTCATGCCCCGTGTCTCTCTCCTGTTACGCCCCCACCCCCGCTCATGGCCAGTGTCTCCCTCCTGTACCCCCCACACCCCGCTCATGCCCCGTGTCTCCCTCCTGTTCCCCCCACCCCCCGCTCATGCTCCGTGTCTCTCTCCTGTTGCCCCCACCCCCACTCATTTAGTATTTAGTATTAGTATTTTATTTATTTCTATAGCGCACCAGGCCCAGGGGCAACCGGGCGCTTAACTTAGTTACAACAAGATGAAGGCATGACAAGGCATGTGACAAAGTATTACAGGAGTATTACAAGAAGATTTACAAAATTTACAAAATATACATTCAAGCGAATATAGATAAGGCAGTGATTTACAGGATAGTTAATAATGGATGCAGAGTAGGTCAAAGTGCAAGTAGGGCAGTAAGCTGGTGTTAGCTGTCTTGGGCGGATAGCCAAGCTTTGGTAAGGTGTTTGAATTTCAGGAAGGAAGGTTCTGCTCTAAGGTCATTGGGGAGTGAGTTCCAAAGTTTGGCTGCCAGGATGGGGAAGCTGGTTCCACCTGATCTTTGGAGATTAAAACGCGGGATGACAAGGCAGTTGGCTTGGGCCGCTCTGCGAGGTCTGGTGGAGTTGTGGAAAGAGAATCTGTTTGCCAGGTAGCGAGGGGCTTGGTTGTGGAGGCATTTGTGTGTGAGAGCCAAGGACTTCAAGGAGATGCGATGAGGGATAGAGAGCCAGTGCAGGTTGCGCCTGGTGTCAGATATATGCTGGCGCCTAGGAATGTTAAGGGCCGCTCTGATCGCATTGTTTTGGACAATTTGTAGCTTGTTTAAGTTGTGGAGATTAGTACCTAGATAGAGGGCATTACAGTAGTCGACCTTGGATAGTACGAGGGTCCTGGCCAAGGTTACGCAGTTGGCAGTGGTTAGGAACGGGCGACAGGCGGTGATGAGCTTGCAAGTATACGCTGCTGCAGATGAGACTGCGTTGGACTGTCTAGTCAAGGATAGGGTTGAGTCGATGTAAATCCCTAGGGTTTTCGTGTCCTTGGCAATAGGGATGGTGTTCCCATCAATGGTGAAAGACTTGAAAGCAGGGTCAAGTTTAGTGAGTTTGTGTGGTGAACCAAGAATGAGGAGCTCTGTCTTTTCATCATTTAGGCAGAGGCCGTGTTGGGCCATCCACGCTTGGATGACCTGGTAGATGGCGTTGATGACGCGGGAGTCAGTTGTGTAGTCTCCTGTGATGGGGATTAGTATCTGAGTGTCGTCAGCGTAATTGGTATACGTGACGCCCAAGTGGTCCAGAATATCGAAAAGGGGTTTGGTAAACACGTTATATAACGTGGGCGAGACACAAGACCCTTGAGGCACACCACAAGAGACCGGAGCGGGTGGTGCGGCCGCAAGTGGGGAAAACACGCGCATAGATCTATTATCCAGGAAGGATCTGATCCAAGTAGAGGCATTTTCTGAGAAATGTGCGGCTGATTTGAGGTGATGGCAGAGAATTTTGTGATTGACAAGATCAAAAGCAGCAGAGAGGTCCAGGAGAAGTAATAACGCCAGTTTGCCTTTGTCTTTGAGCTCTTCGATCTGCGTTTTTAAATCGATAAGGGCGGTCTCAGTGCCATGGCGAGGCCGGAACCCTGATTGCCTGAGTCCCAGAAGTTTATTTGATTCAAGGTATTCCTGAATTTGTAGGTAGGCCGCGCGGTCAAGGATTTTTAGTAAAAAAGGTACAGTAGTAATTGGTCTGTAGTTAGTGGATATGCTGGGATCCAGGGTAGGTTTTTTCAGAAGCGGGATGACCCACGCATCCTTAAGATTGTCCGGTACAATCCCAGAGCTAAAGGAGGAGTTGATGAGCGTAGTGATGAATGGTGCTAGGTCGTGAGCTGCTTCCTTAATAATAGGTGCAGGACAAAGGTCACCCTGACAATTGGACGGTTTAAGGCTAGTGATGATCTTTTCCACTTCGAGAATGGAGAGTGGAGAGAAGCTAAAAGGAGTCAGAGAGTCTGTGCTAGAGAGGTTTATGGTAGGTATAGGGATCTGTAGAGGGTTGGATTGAAGGCTAGATTGTTTGTTGTTGATTTTAATTTGGAGAGTGGCAATCTTACCTAGGAGAGCTTCTTGGATTTTGGAGCACCAGGTGCTATCTTTGGTACAGGTGTCAGGTGGAGTAACAGGAGTTTCAAGTTCTTTTAGGATTTTAAACAATTCTTTAGTGTTAGATTTGGCTTGTTCGATACGTTTGTTGTATGTGTCTTTTTTTGCCTGGAATATAGCTTCCTTGTAGTTAAGGGTGGCCAGGAGTACGCGTGATTTGTTAGCTGGCGAGTGATTGCTTCTCCAGTGGGATTCTGCAATTCGTTTTTCTTTGCGCAGGGCTCTGAGATGGGGTGTAAACCAAGAGTTTAGGTGGGCTCGAGGTTTAGATTTTCTCAGTTTCGAGGGTGCGATGGTGTCTAAGGCTATGAGCATGGCCCGGTTGAATGTGTCGACCAAGGCCGTAGGGTCAGAGCATGAGGGATCCCGGTCATTGAGAGCTGGAAGGAGGAGGGGGAGGAGTCTATCGCAGGTAATGTTGCGTTTGTTACGGGTGGCCATAGCCGGGGCAATGTTGTGAGGGAGGCTGATAGGTTTGGACTCAATATTGAATGTAATTAAGCTGTGGTCTGTCCAGGCGCACTGTTGGTTAGAGGTGATGTTGATGGGACAGTTGAGGGCGGCTAGCCAGTCAAGGGTTCTGCCCTTGTTGTGGGTGGGTTGGTTTAGGAACTGAGTGAATCCAGCATTAGTGAGGATGTTGTCAATAGACGAAGCAGCAGTGTCCTTGGGGTCGTGGAGGCCTAAGTTAAAATCACCCAGTATCAAGACCTGGGAGATAGCTTTGGTGTTGTGTGTGAAGATGTTAGAGAGGTCCTCCGCGAAGGTGGATAGTGGGCCAGGTGGCCGGTAGAGTAGATGGAAGGTGATAGAATGGTTAGGTGTGACAGCTAGTTTAGCTGTCAGTGCTTCCAGAGTGGAGGAGTGATGTGTGGCTGAGAGGTGGAAGTTCAGAGCGTTTTTGTGGATGATGGCGATGCCACCTCCTTTAGATTGGATGGAATTACGGTCATGTCTGATAATGTTGTAGCCTGGAGGGATAGCGAGGGAGAGGAGAGGACCTGAAGCTGGGTGGAGCCAGGTTTCAGTGATTGCTATTAAGTCGAGGTCAAGGTTGATGATCAAGTCAGCTACTTCTAGGGCGTGAGCCGGGAGTGATCTGGCGTTGATTAGCGCGCCTTTGATGTTGTTTGAGTTAGGGGAGTTGGAAGATGGTGGTAGATTAGGCGAAAGTGTGGGTGGTGACAAAGGGAGAGGCAGTTTGATGCGGTGAGCTAAATGATAGGAAGCGTGGGTAAAACGCGAGCCAAGTCTAGCATTTCTCAAGGAGATAGAGCAGGGTAAGTTAGGTGAAGGTCTGGTGGCGAAGTGCTGGATCCAGAGGGCTGGGTTGTTAAGATAGGGGTTGGTGTGGTGAGCGTGGGATGGCATAGTAGAGGTGTGATGCAAGTAAGAGTGGTAGATAGAGGTGGTGGTAAGGTATAGTGCAGTGCAGCCAGAGTGCAGTATAAGGAGGAGAAGGGTGGGCAGCAGTCTGGTAAGTAGGATACTGAAAGAGTACAGAGGAGAGTTTGCAGTAGTTAGACTGTTGGTGGGGGGCATGTTGACCTAGTAGAGTCTAAGCGCGCGTGGTCTGGTAAGGATCGTGAGGGCAACCATATGACACTTACACAATTACAGTAGTCCGTTAGCGACCATAAGGCACAACACAATTGCCGTGGTCAGTTAGCGACCATAAGGCACAACACAATTGCAGTGGTCCGTTAGCGACCATAAGGCACAACACAATTGCAGTGGTCAGTTAGCGACCATAAGGCACAGCACAATTGCAGTGGTCAGTTAGCGACCATAAGGCACAACACAGTTGCAGTGGTCCGTTAGCGACCATAAGGCACAACACAAATGCAGTGGTCAGTTAGCGACCATAAGGCACAACACAATTGCAGTGGTCAGTTAGCGACCATAAGGCACAACACAGTTGCAGTGGTCCGTTAGCGACCATAAGGCACAACACAAATGCAGTGGTCCGTTAGCGACCAAAGGGCACAGCACAGTTGCAGTGGTCCGTTAGCGACCATAAGGCACAACACAAATGCAGTGGTCAGTTAGCGACCATAAGGCACAACACAATTGCAGTGGTCAGTTAGCGACCATAAGGCACAACACAATTGCAGTGGTCCGTTAGCGACCATAAGGCACAACACAATTGCAGTGGTCAGTTAGCGACCATAAGGCACAACACAAATGCAGTGGTCAGTTAGCGACCATAAGGCACAGCACAATTGCAGTGGTCCGTTAGCGACCAAAGGGCACAGCCAATAGCAGTCATGAGGCATAGAGCACTAGGGGCTGAAAATGACTGTACTATTAAGAGGTGGCAGCAGTAACGCATAGAGGCAGCGGAGTTGGAGGCATAAGCGTATGTAGCAAACAGTTATCGAAGGTGAAAGAAACCGAGTTCAAATGTTTATGAATGCGGAGTAGCAGTAGACATACCAGAGAGCACAATAGTGTAAACTGAGGGTATCCCCTCTACTCGCAATGGATTAAAGGTCCGAGTAGACACTGGCTCCGAGGCTCCGGAGGCGAACAGGGGGCAAACAGGGGCCTTAGTGCGGGCCTTTGTTGAGAGGCCGGCGTTCCCGCCGCCGGCGGAGGGGATAATTATGAATGGGGAGGTCAACAGCTGATTCGTGCGGCCAGAGCCTCACTCTGGTGCCGTAATGCGCCCGCCATTGCTGGTCCAGGCGGAAGAATCCGACGAAGTCAGTCGATTCTCAAGAAGCGTTGCGCCTCAGAACTCGACGTGCAGCTGGAATAACAATAAATGTGCACGATGGGCATACCTGACTGTGATATGATGTCAACCCTCGCCCTTGAGGGAATTCGATGAGGCAGGGTGATCTGAAGCACGGCCGAACCGTGTGTAGCTGAAGATGCTCCTCGGCTCAGGAGGCTAGTGCTCCCGCCCTCCTCCGTGGTGTGCTGCTGCGGCTGGAACGGTGTGGGCAGAGTCCGTGGCCCCTGGCTCCTGTGGCTCCAAACAGGCTCTCAACAGGCCTTTGTATGGCCTTCGTAGGGCCGCCGGCACATCCGCCTGCCGGCGGATGTAATGAGCAGGATAAGCGAGGCTTAGCCTCGTTGTGGCGCCGCGATGCGCCCGGCATGCGGGGGTCAGGCAGGAAGTCGGACAAGGCCAGGCAGGCCTTCGTTGCAGCTTACCAGCTGTTGCGGTTTGCAGCGATGGGGAAAGGGCTCCTGCCCTCTTCCCTTGGATGGGGCGACGAAGTGAGATGCCCTGTGTCTCTCTCTTGTTGCCCCCCCACCCTCCGCTCATGCCCCGTGTCTCTCTCCCGTCCCCTCCACCCCCCGCTCATGGCCCGTGTCTCTCTCCCGTTCCCCCCACCCCCCACTCATGCCCCATATCTCCCTCCTGTTCCCCCCACCCCCGCTCATGCCCTGTGTCTCTTTCCTGTTGCCCCTACCCCCCGCTCAAGCCCAGTGTCTCTCTCTTGTTGCCCCCCCACCCCCAGCTCATGACCCGTGTCTCTCTCCCATTCCCCCACCCCCCGCTCATGCCCCGTGTCTCCCTCCTGTTCCCCCACCCCCGCTCATGCCCCGTGTCTCCCTCCTGTTCCCCCACCCCCGCTCATGCCCTGTGTCTCTCTCCTTTTCCCCCCACCCGCCGCACATGCCCCGTGTCTCTCTCCCATTCCCCCCATCCCCCGCTCATGCCCCTTGTCTTTTCCTCCTGTACCCCCCACCCCCGCTCATGCCCTGTGTCTCCCTCCTGTACCCCCACCCCACGCTCATGCCCCGTGTCTCTCTCCTGTTGCCGCCCACCCCCCGCTCATGCCCTGTCTCTCTCCTGTTTCCCCCACCCCCCGCGCTCATGCCCCGTGTCTTCCTCCTGTACCCCCCACCCCCACTCATGCCCTGTGTCTCCCTCCTGTACCCCCCGCTCATGCCCCGTGTCTCTCTCCTGTTGCCCCCCACCCCCCGCTCATGCTCCGTGTCTCCCTCCTGTTCCCCCTACCCCCCACTCATGCCCTGTGTTTCCCTCCTGTTCGCCCCACCCCCCACTCATGCCCCATGTCTCTCTCCTGTTGCCCCCCACCCCCGCTCATGCCCCGTGTCTCCCTCCCTTTCCCCACCACCCCCCGCTCATGCCCCGTGTCTCCCTCCTGTTCCCCCCACCCCCGCTCGTGCCCCGTGTCTCCCTCCTGTTCCCCCCACCACCCACTCATGCCCCATGTCTCCCTCCTGTTCCCCTCACCCCCCGCTCATGCCCCTTATCTCCCTCCTGTTCCCCCTCACCCCCCGCTCATGCCCCGTGTCTCTCTCCTGTTGCCCCCCGCTCATGCCCCGTGTCTCCCTCCTGTACCCCCCACCCCCGCTCATGCCCCATGTCTTTTCCTCCTGTACCCCCCACCCCCCGCTCATGCCCCGTGTCTCCCTCCTGTATCCCACACCACCCGCTCATGCCCCGTGTCTCTCTCCTGTTGCCCCCCACCCCCCGCTCATGCCCTGTGTCTCTCTCTCTCCTGTTTCCCCCACCCCCCACGCTCATGCCCCGTGTCTTCCTCCTGTACCCCCCACCCCCCACTCATGCCCCGTGTCTCCGTCCTGTACCCCCCGCTCATGCCCCGTGTCTCTCTCCTGTTGCCCCCCACCCCCCGCTCATGCCCCGTGTCTCTCTCCCGTCCCCCCCACCCCCGCTCATGCCCCTTATCTCCCTCCTGTTCCCCCTCACCCCCCGCTCATGCCCCGTGTCTCTCTCCTGTTGCCCCCCGCTCATGCCCCGTGTCTCCCTCCTGTACCCCCCACCCCCGCTCATGCCCCATGTCTTTTCCTCCTGTACCCCCCACCCCCCGCTCATGCCCCGTGTCTCCCTCCTGTATCCCCCACCACCCGCTCATGCCCCGTGTTTCTCTCCTGTTGCCCCCCACCCCCCGCTCATGCCCTGTGTCTCTCTCTCTCCTGTTTCCCCCACCCCCCACGCTCATGCCCCGTGTCTTCCTCCTGTACCCCCCACCCCGCACTCATGCCCCGTGTCTCCGTCCTGTACCCCCCGCTCATGCCCCGTGTCTCTCTCCTGTTGCCCCCCACCCCCCGCTCATGCCCCGTGTCTCTCTCCCGTCCCCCCCACCCCCGCTCATGGCCCGTGTCTCTCTCCCGTTCCCCCCACTCCCTGCTCATGCCCCGTGTCTCTCTCCTGTTCCCCCCCACCCCCCGCTCATGCCCGTGTCTCTCTCCCGTTCCCCCACCCCCCACGCTCATGCCCCGTGTCTTCCTCCTGTACGCCCCACCCCCCTCTCATGCTCCATGTCTCCCTCCTGTACCCCCCGCTCATGCCCCGTGTCTCTCTCCTGTTACCCCCACCCCCCGCTCATGCCCTGTGTCTCTCTCCTGTTCCCCCACACCCCACTCATTCCCCTTGTCTCCCTCCTGTTCCCCCCACCCCCCACTAATGCCCCGTGTCTCTCTCCTGTTGCCCCCCACCCCCTGCTCATGCCCCGTGTCTCCCTCCTGTACCCGCCACACCCCGCTCATGCCCTGTGTCTCCCTCCTGTACCCCCCACCCCCCGCACATGCCCCGTGTGTCTCTCCCGCCCCCCCACCCTCCGCTCATGCCCCATGTCTCCCTCCCATTCCCCCCTGCTCATGCCCCGTGTCTCTCTCTTGATGCCCACCACCTCCCGCCTATGCCCTGTGTCTCTCTCCTGTGTCCCCCCACCCTCCACTCATGCCCCGTGTCTCTCTCCTGTTGTCCCTCATGCCCCGTGTCTCTCTCCTGTTGCCCCACACCCCCCGCTCATGGCCAGTGTCTCTCTCCCATTCCCCCGCTCATGCCCCGTGTCTTCCTCCTGTACCCCCCACTCCCCTCTCATGCCCCGTGTCTCCCTCCTGTACCCCCCACCCCCGCTCATGCCCTATGTCTCTCTCCTGTTGCCCCCACCCCATGCTCATGCCCCGTGTCTCTCTCCTGTTGCCCCACACCCCCCGCTCATGCCCCGTGTGTCTCTCCTGTTGCCCCCCACCCCCCGCTTATGCCCCGTGTCTCCCTCCTGTTCCCTCCCACCCCCGCTCATGCCCTGTGTCTCTCTCCCGTTCCCCCCAGCCCCCGCGTATGCCCCGTGTCTCTCTCCTGTACCCTCCACCCCCCTCTCATGCCCTGTGTCTCTCTCCTGTTACCCCCCACCCCCGGCTCATGCCCCGTGTCTCTCTCCTGTTGCCCCCCCACCCCCCGCTCATGTCCCGTGTCTCTGTCCTGTTGCCCCCCACCTCCCGCTCATGCACCGTGTCTCCCTTGTGTACCCCCCACCCCCTACTAATGCCCTGTGTCTCCCTCCAGTTCCCCCACCCCCGCTCATGCCCCGTGTCTCTCTCCTGTTGCCCCCACCCCCCGCTCATGCCCTGTCTCTCTCCTGTTGTCCCTCATGCCCCGTGTCTCTCTCCTGTTACCCCCACCCCCCGCTCATGCCCTGTGTCTCTCTCCTGTTCCCCCCACACCCCACTCATTCCCCGTGTCTCCCTCCTGTTCCCCCCACCCCCCACTAATGCCCCGTGTCTCTCTCCTGTTGCCCCCCACCCCCTGCTCATGCCCCGTGTCTCCCTCCTGTACCCGCCACACCCCGCTCATGCCCCGTGTCTCCCTCCTGTACCCCCACCCCCCGCACATACCCCGTATGTCTCTCCCGTTCCCCCACCACCCTCCGCTCATGCCCCATGTCTCCCTCCCATTCCCCCCTGCTCATGCCCCGTGTCTCTCTCTTGATGCCCCCACCCCCCGCTCATGCCCTGTGTCTCTCTCCTGTTGTCCCTCATGCCCTGTGTCTCTCTCCTGTTGCCCCACACCCCCCGCTCATGGCCAGTGTCTCTCTCCCATTCCCCCACCCCCCGCTCATGCCCTATGTCTCTCTCCTGTTGCCCCCACCCCGTGCTCATGCTCCTTGTCTCTCTCCTGTTGCCCCACACCCCCCGCTCATGCCCCGTGTCTCTCTCCTGTTGCCCCCCACCCCCCGCTTATGCCCCGTGTCTCCCTCCTGTTCCCTCCCACCCCCTGCTCATGCCCCGTGTCTCTCTCCCGTTCCCCCCAGCCCCCGCGTATGCCCCGTGTCTCTCTCCTGTACCCTCCACCCCCCTCTCATGCCCCGTGTCTCTCTCCTGTTACCCCCCACCCCCGGCTCATGCCCCGTGTCTCTCTCCTGTTGCCCCCCACCCCCCGTGTCTCTGTCCTGTTGCCCCCACCCCCCGCTCATGCCCCGTGTCTCCCTCCTGTACCCCCCACCCCCCACTAATGCCCTGTGTCTCCCTCCAGTTCCCCCACCCCCGCTCATGCCCCGTGTCTCTCTCCTGTTGCCCCCACCCCCCGCTCATGCCCTGTGTGTCTCTCTTGTTGCCCCCTCCCCCGCTCATGCCCCGTGTCTCTCTCCTGTTGCCTCTCACCCCCCGCTCATGCCCCGTGTCTCTCTCCTGTTGCCCCGCACCCCCGCTCATGCCACGTGTCTCCCTTCTGTTCCCTCCCACCCCCCGCTCATGCCCCATGTCTCTCTCCCGTTCCCCCTACCCCTGCTCATGCCCCGTGTCTCCCTCCCTTTCCCCACCACCCCCCGCTCACGCCTCGTGTTTTCATTCCTGTTCCCACCGCCCCCCACTCATGCCCCATGTCTCCCTCCTGTTCCCCCCACCCCCGCTCATGTCCTGTGTCTCCCTCCTGTTCCCCCCCACACCCCACTCATACCCCATGTCTCTCTCCTGATGCCCCCACGCCCGCTCATGCCCTGTGCCTCTGTCCTGTTGCCCCCCACCCCTGCTCATGCCCCGTGTCTCTCTCCTGTTACGCCCCCACTCCCGCTCATGGCCAGTGTCTCCCTCCTGTACCCCCCACACCCCGCTAATGCCCCGTGTCTCACTCCTGTTGCCCCCACCCCCGCTCATGCCCTGTGTCTCTCTCTTGGTGCCCCCCCCCCCGCTCATGCCCCGTGTCTCTCTCCCGCCCCCCCCACCCCCCGCTCATGGCCCGTGTCTCTCTCCCGTTCCCCCCACCCCCCGCTCATGCCCCATATCTCCCTCCTGTTCCCCCCACCCCCTGCTCATGCCCTGTGTCTCTTTCCTGTTGCCCCTACCCCCCGCTCAAGCCCAGTGTCTCTCTCTTGTTGCCCCACACCCCCAGCTCATGCCCCGTGTCCCTCTCCCATTCCCCCACCCCCCGCTCATGCCCGTGTCTCCCTCCTGTTCCCCCACCCCCGCTCATGCCCTGTGTCTCTCTCCTGTTCCCCCCATCCCCCGCTCATGCCCCATGTCTTTTCCTCCTGTACCCCCCACCCCCCGCTCATGCCCTGTGTCTCCCTCCTGTACCCCCACTCCACGCTCATGTCCCGTGTCTCTCTCCTGTTGCCGCCCACCCCCTGCTCATGCCCTGTCTCTCTCCTGTTTCCCCCACCCCCCGCGCTCATGCCCCGTGTCTTCCTCCTGTACCCCCCACCCCCCACTCATGCCCTGTGTCTCCCTCCTGTACCTCCCGCTCATGCCCCGTGTCTCTCTCCTGTTGCCCCCCACCCCCCGCTCATGCCCCGTGTCTCTCTCCCGTCCCCCCCACCCCCCGCTCATGCCCCGTGTCTCTCTCCCATTCCACCCACCCCCCGCGCTCATGCCCCGTGTCTTCCTCCTGTACCCCACACCCCCCTCTCATGCTCGTGTCTCCCTCCTGTACCCCCCGCTCATGCCCCATGTCTGTCTCCTGTTGCCCCCCAACCCCCCGCTCATGCCCCGTGTCTCTCTCCTGTTTCCCCCCACCCCCAGCTCATGTCCCGTGTCTCTGTCCTGTTGCCCCCCACCCCCGCTTATGCCCCGTATCTCCCTCCTGCACCCACCACCCCCACTAATGCCCCGTGTCCCCCTCCTTTTCCCCCACCCCCACTCATGCCCTGTGTCTCTCTCCTGTTGACCCCACCGCCCGCTCATGCCCTGTGTGTCTCTTGTTGCCCCCGTCCCCCGCTCGTGGCCCGTGTCTCTCTCCCATTCCCCCCACCCCCCGCTCATGCCCCGTGTCTCCCTCCTGTTTCCCCAACCCCCGCTCATGCCCCGTGTCTCTCCCCCATTCCCCACCCCCCCAGCACTCATGCCCCGTGTCTTCCTCCTGTACCCCCCATCCCCCTCTCATGCCCCGTGTCTCCCTCCTGTACCCACCGCTCATGCCCCGTGTCTCTCTCCCGTCCCCCTCCAGCCCCTGCTCATGGCCTGTGTCTCTCTCCCCTTGCCCCCACCCCCTGCTCATGCCCCGTGTCTCTCTCCTGTTCCTCCCCACCCCCCGCTCATGCCCCGTGTCTCTCTCCCGTTCCCCCCACCCACCGCGCTCATGCCCCGTGTCTTCCTCCTGTACCCCCCACCCCCGCTCATGCCCTGTGTCTCTCTCCTGTTGTCCCTCATGCCCCGTGTCTCTCTCCTGTTACCCCCACCCCCCGCTCATGCCCTGTGTCTCTCTCCTGTTCCCCCACACCCCACTCATTCCCCTTGTCTCCCTCCTGTTCCCCCACCCCCCACTAATGCCCCATGTCTCTCTCCTGTTGCCCCCCACACCCTGCTCATGCCCCGTGTCTCCCTCCTGTACCCGCCACACCCCGCTCATGCCCCGTGTCTCCCTCCTGTACCCCCACCCCCCGCACATACCCCGTGTGTCTCTCCCGTCCCCCCACCTCCCGCCTATGCCCTGTGTCTCTCTCCTGTGTCCCCCCACCCTCCACTCATGCCCCGTGTCTCTCTCCTGTTGTCCCTCATGCCCCGTGTCTCTCTCCTGTTGCCCCACACCCCCCGCTCATGGCCAGTGTCTCTCTCCCGTTCCCCCACCCCCCGCTCATGCCCCGTGTCTTCCTCCTGTACCCCCCACTCCCCTCTCATGCCCCGTGTCTCCCTCCTGTACATCCCACCCTCCGCTCATGGCCTGTGTCTCTCTCCTGTTGCCCCCACCCCATGCTCATGCCCCGTGTCTCTCTCCTGTTGCCCCACACCCCCCGCTCATGCCCCGTGTCTCTCTCCTGTTGCCCCCCGCTTATGCCCCGTGTCTCCCTCCTGTTCCCTCCCAACCCCGCTGATGCCCTGTGTCTCTCTCCCGTTCCCCCCAGCACCCGCGTATGCCCCGTGTCTCTCTCCTGTACCCTCCACCCCCCTCTCATGCCCTGTGTCTCTCTCCTGTTACCCCCCACCCCCGGCTCATGCCCCGTGTCTCTCTCCTGTTGCCCCTCACCCCCCGCTCATGTCCCGTGTCTCTGTCCTGTTGCCCCCCACCTCCCACTCATGCACCGTGTCTCCCTTGTGTACCCCCCACCCCCCACTAATGCCCTGTGTCTCCCTCCAGTTCCCCCACCCCCGCTCATGCCCCGTGTCTCTCTCCTGTTGCCCCCACCCCCCGCTCATGCCCTGTGTCTCTCTCTTGTTGCCCCCTCCCCCGCTCATGCCCCGTGTCTCTCTCTTGTTGCCCCTCACCCCCCGCTCATGCCCCGTGTCTCTCTCCTGTTGTCCCCCACCCCCGCTCATGCCACGTGTCTCCCTCCTGTTCCCTCCCACCCCCCGCTCATGCCCCGTGTCTCTCTCCCGTTCCCCCTACCCCTGCTCATGCCCCGTGTCTCTCTCCTGTTGCCCCCACCCCCGCTCATGCCCTGTGTCTCTCTCTTGTTGCCCCCCCACCCCCCGCTCATGCCCCGTGTCTCTCTCCCGTTCCCCACCACCCCCCGTTCATGCCTCGTGTTTTCATTCCTGTTCCCCCGCCACCCACTCATGCCCCGTGTCTCCCTCCTGTTCCCCCCACCCCCGCTCATGTCCTGTGTCTCCCTCCTGTTCCCCCCCACCCCCCGCTCATATCCCGTGTCTCTCTCCTGTTGCCCCCACGCCCACTCATGCCCTGTTTCTCTGTCCTGTTGCCCCCCACCCCCGCTCATGCCCCGTGTCTCTCTCCTGTTACGCCCCCACCCCCGCTCATGGCCAGTGTCTCCCTCCTGTACCCCCCACACCCCGCTCATGCCCCGTGTCTCCCTCCTGTTCCCCCCACCCCCCGCTCATGCTCCGTGTCTCTCTCCTGTTGCCCCCACCCCCGCTCATGCCCTGTGTCTCTCTCTTGTTGCCCCCCCACCCCCCGCTCATGCCCCGTGTCTCTCTCCCGTTCCCCCCAACCCCGCTCATGGCCCGTGTCTCTCTCCCGTTCCCCCCACCCCCTGCTCATGCCCCATATCTCCCTCCTGTTCCCCCCACCCCCGCTCATGCCCTGTGTCTCTTTCCTGTTGCCCCTACCCCCCGCTCAAGCCCAGTGTCTCTCTTGTTGCCCCCCCCCACCCCCAGCTCATGCCCCGTGTCTCTCTCCCATTCCCCCACCCCCCGCTCATTCCCCGTGTCTCCCTCCTGTTCCCCCACCCCCGCTCATGCCCCGTGTCTCCCTCCTGTTCCCCCACCCCCGCTCATGCCCTGTGTCTCTCTCCTGTTCCCCCCACCCCCCGCACATGCCCCGTGTCTCTCTCCTGTTGCCCCACACCCCCCGCTCATGGCCAGTGTCTCTCTCCCATTCCCCCGCTCATGCCCCGTGTCTTCCTCCTGTACCCCCCACTCCCCTCTCATGCCCCGTGTCTCCCTCCTGTACCCCCCACCCCCGCTCATGCCCTATGTCTCTCTCCTGTTGCCCCCACCCCATGCTCATGCCCCGTGTCTCTCTCCTGTTGCCCCACACCCCCCGCTCATGCCCCGTGTCTCTCTCCTGTTGCCCCCCACCCCCCGCTTATGCCCCGTGTCTCCCTCCTGTTCCCTCCCACCCCCGCTCATGCCCTGTGTCTCTCTCCCGTTCCCCCCAGCCCCCGCGTATGCCCCGTGTCTCTCTCCTGTACCCTCCACCCCCCTCTCATGCCCTGTGTCTCTCTCCTGTTACCCCCCACCCCCGGCTCATGCCCCGTGTCTCTCTCCTGTTGCCCCCCCACCCCCCGCTCATGTCCCGTGTCTCTGTCCTGTTGCCCCCCACCTCCCGCTCATGCACCGTGTCTCCCTTGTGTACCCCCCACCCCCTACTAATGCCCTGTGTCTCCCTCCAGTTCCCCCACCCCCGCTCATGCCCCATGTCTCTCTCCTGTTGCCCCCACCCCCCGCTCATGCCCTGTCTCTCTCCTGTTGTCCCTCATGCCCCGTGTCTCTCTCCTGTTACCCCCACCCCCCGCTCATGCCCTGTGTCTCTCTCCTGTTCCCCCCACACCCCACTCATTCCCCGTGTCTCCCTCCTGTTCCCCCCACCCCCCACTAATGCCCCGTGTCTCTCTCCTGTTGCCCCCCACCCCCTGCTCATGCCCCGTGTCTCCCTCCTGTACCCGCCACACCCCGCTCATGCCCCGTGTCTCCCTCCTGTACCCCCACCCCCCGCACATACCCCGTGTGTCTCTCCCGTTCCCCCCCACCCTCCGCTCATGCCCCATGTCTCCCTCCCATTCCCCCCTGCTCATGCCCCGTGTCTCTCTCTTGATGCCCCCACCCCCCGCTCATGCCCTGTGTCTCTCTCCTGTTGTCCCTCATGCCCTGTGTCTCTCTCCTGTTGCCCCACACCCCCCGCTCATGGCCAGTGTCTCTCTCCCATTCCCCCACCCCCCGCTCATGCCCTATGTCTCTCTCCTGTTGCCCCACCCCGTGCTCATGCTCCTTGTCTCTCTCCTGTTGCCCCACACCCCCCGCTCATGCCCCGTGTCTCTCTCCTGTTGCCCCCCCCCCGCTTATGCCCCGTGTCTCCCTCCTGTTCCCTCCCACCCCCTGCTCATGCCCCGTGTCTCTCTCCCGTTCCCCCCAGCCCCCGCGTATGCCCCGTGTCTCTCTCCTGTACCCTCCACCCCCCTCTCATGCCCCGTGTCTCTCTCCTGTTACCCCCCACCCCCGGCTCATGCCCTGTGTCTCTCTCCTGTTGCCCCCCACCCCCCGTGTCTCTGTCCTGTTGCCCCCCACCCCCCGCTCATGCCCCGTGTCTCCCTACTGTACCCCCCACCCCCCACTAATGCCCTGTGTCTCCCTCCAGTTCCCCCACCCCCGCTCATGCCCCGTGTCTCTCTCCTGTTGCCCCCACCCCCCGCTCATGCCCTGTGTGTCTCTCTTGTTGCCCCCTCCCCCGCTCATGCCCCGTGTCTCTCTCCTGTTGCCTCTCACCCCCCGCTCATGCCCCGTGTCTCTCTCCTGTTGCCCCGCACCCCCGCTCATGCCACGTGTCTCCCTTCTGTTCCCTCCCACCCCCCGCTCATGCCCCATGTCTCTCTCCCGTTCCCCCTACCCCTGCTCATGCCCCGTGTCTCCCTCCCTTTCCCCACCACCCCCCGCTCACGCCTCGTGTTTTCATTCCTGTTCCCACCGCCCCCACTCATGCCCCATGTCTCCCTCCTGTTCCCCCCACCCCCGCTCATGTCCTGTGTCTCCCTCCTGTTCCCCCCCACACCCCACTCATACCCCATGTCTCTCTCCTGATGCCCCCACGCCC
The DNA here is from genome assembly GCF_040938575.1 of Ambystoma mexicanum. Classification (NCBI taxonomy): domain Eukaryota; kingdom Metazoa; phylum Chordata; class Amphibia; order Caudata; family Ambystomatidae; genus Ambystoma; species Ambystoma mexicanum. Next base: position 506,940,907 of record NC_090939.1, read on the forward strand.
GCTCATGCCCTGTGCCTCTGTCCTGTTGCCCCCCACCCCTGCTCATGCCCCGTGTCTCTCTCCTGTTACGCCCCCACCCCCGCTCATGGCCAGTGTCTCCCTCCTGTACCCCCCACACCCCGCTAATGCCCCGTGTCTCACTCCTGTTGCCCCCACCCCCGCTCATGCCCTGTGTCTCTCTCTTGGTGCCCCCCCACCCCCCGCTCATGCCCCGTGTCTCTCTCCCGTCCCCCCCACCCCCCGCTCATGGCCCGTGTCTCTCTCCCGTTCCCCCCACCCCCCGCTCATGCCCCATATCTCCCTCCTGTTCCCCCCACCCCCCGCTCATGCCCTGTGTCTCTTTCCTGTTGCCCCTACCCCCCGCTCAAGCCCAGTGTCTCTCTCTTGTTGCCCCACACCCCCAGCTCATGCCCCGTGTCTCTCTCCCATTCCCCCACCCCCCGCTCATGCCCGTGTCTCCCTACTGTTCCCCCACCCCCGCTCATGCCCTGTGTCTCTCTCCTGTTCCCCCCATCCCCCGCTCATGCCCCATGTCTTTTCCTCCTGTACCCCCCACCCCCTGCTCATGCCCTGTGTCTCCCTCCTGTACCCCCACTCCACGCTCATGCCCCGTGTCTCTCTCCTGTTGCCGCCCACCCCCTGCTCATGCCCTGTCTCTCTCCTGTTTCCCCCACCCCCTGCGCTCATGCCCCGTGTCTTCCTCTTGTACCCCCCACCCCCCACTCATGCCCTGTGTCTCCCTCCTGTACCTCCCGCTCATGCCCCGTGTCTCTCTCCTGTTGCCCCCCACCCCCCGCTCATGCCCCGTGTCTCTCTCCCGTCCCCCCCACCCCCCGCTCATGCCCCGTGTCTCTCTCCCATTCCACCCACCCCCCGCGCTCATGCCCCGTGTCTTCCTCCTGTACCCCACACCCCCCTCTCATGCTCGTGTCTCCCTCCTGTACCCCCCGCTCATGCCCCATGTCTGTCTCCTGTTGCCCCCCAACCCCCCGCTCATGCCCCGTGTCTCTCTCCTGTTTCCCCCCACCCCCAGCTCATGTCCCGTGTCTCTGTCCTGTTGCCCCCCACCCCCGCTCATGCCCCGTATCTCCCTCCTGCACCCACCACCCCCACTAATGCCCCGTGTCCCCCTCCTTTTCCCCCACCCCCACTCATGCCCTGTGTCTCTCTCCTGTTGACCCCACCGCCCGCTCATGCCCTGTGTCTCTCTTGTTGCCCCCGTCCCCCGCTCGTGGCCCGTGTCTCTCTCCCATTCCCCCCACCCCCCGCTCATGCCCCGTGTCTCCCTCCTGTTTCCCCAACCCCCGCTCATGCCCCGTGTCTCTCCCCCATTCCCCACCCCCCCAGCACTCATGCCCCGTGTCTTCCTCCTGTACCCCCCATCCCCCTCTCATGCCCCGTGTCTCCCTCCTGTACCCACCGCTCATGCCCCGTGTCTCTCTCCCGTCCCCCTCCAGCCCCTGCTCATGGCCTGTGTCTCTCTCCCCTTGCCCCCACCCCCTGCTCATGCCCCGTGTCTCTCTCCTGTTCCTCCCCACCCCCCGCTCAGGCCCCTGTCTCTCTCCCGTTCCCCCCACCCACCGCGCTCATGCCCCGTGTCTTCCTCCTGTACCCCCCACCCCCGCTCCTGCCCTGTGTCTCTCTCCTGTTGTCCCTCATGCCCCGTGTCTCTCTCCTGTTACCCCCACCCCCCGCTCATGCCCTGTGTCTCTCTCCTGTTCCCCCACACCCCACTCATTCCCCTTGTCTCCCTCCTGTTCCCCCACCCCCCACTAATGCCCCATGTCTCTCTCCTGTTGCCCCCCACACCCTGCTCATGCCCCGTGTCTCCCTCCTGTACCCGCCACACCCCGCTCATGCCCCGTGTCTCCCTCCTGTACCCCCCACCCCCCGCACATGCCCCGTGTGTCTCTCCCGTCCCCCCCACCCTCCGCTCATGCCCCATGTCTCCCTCCCATTCCCCCCTGCTAATGCCCCGTGTCTCTCTCTTGATGCCCCCCACCTCCCGCCTATGCCCTGTGTCTCTCTCCTGTGTCCCCCCACCCTCCACTCATGCCCCGTGTCTCTCTCCTGTTGTCCCTCATGCCCCGTGTCTCTCTCCTGTTGCCCCACACCCCCCGCTCATGGCCAGTGTCTCTCTCCCGTTCCCCCACCCCCCGCTCATGCCCCGTGTCTTCCTCCTGTACCCCCCACTCCCCTCTCATGCCCCGTGTCTCCCTCCTGTACATCCCACCCTCCGCTCATGGCCTGTGTCTCTCTCCTGTTGCCCCCACCCCATGCTCATGCCCCGTGTCTCTCTCCTGTTGCCCCACACCCCCCGCTCATGCCCCGTGTCTCTCTCCTGTTGCCCCCCGCTTATGCCCCGTGTCTCCCTCCTGTTCCCTCCCAACCCCGCTGATGCCCTGTGTCTCTCTCCCGTTCCCCCCAGCACTCGCATATGCCCCGTGTCTCTCTCCTGTACCCTCCACCCCCCTCTCATGCCCTGTGTCTCTCTCCTGTTACCCCCCACCCCCGGCTCATGCCCCGTGTCTCTCTCCTGTTGCCCCTCACCCCCCGCTCATGTCCCGTGTCTCTGTCCTGTTGCCCCCCACCTCCCACTCATGCACCGTGTCTCCCTTGTGTACCCCCCACCCCCCACTAATGCCCTGTGTCTCCCTCCAGTTCCCCCACCCCCGCTCATGCCCCGTGTCTCTCTCCTGTTGCCCCCACCCCCCGCTCATGCCCTGTGTCTCTCTCTTGTTGCCCCCCTCCCCCGCTCATGCCCCGTGTCTCTCTCTTGTTGCCCCTCACCCCCCGCTCATGCCCCGTGTCTCTCTCCTGTTGTCCCCCACCCCCGCTCATGCCACGTGTCTCCCTCCTGTTCCCTCCCACCCCCCGCTCATGCCCCGTGTCTCTCTCCCGTTCCCCCTACCCCTGCTCATGCCCCGTGTCTCTCTCCTGTTGCCCCCACCCCCGCTCATGCCCTGTGTCTCTCTCTTGTTGCCCCCCCACCCCCCGCTCATGCCCCGTGTCTCTCTCCCGTTCCCCACCACCCCCCGTTCATGCCTCGTGTTTTCATTCCTGTTCCCCCGCCACCCACTCATGCCCCGTGTCTCCCTCCTGTTCCCCCCACCCCCGCTCATGTCCCGTGTCTCCCTCCTGTTCCCCCCCACCCCCCGCTGATATCCCGTGTCTCTCTCCTGTTGCCCCCACGCCCACTCATGCCCTGTTTCTCTGTCCTGTTGCCCCCCACCCCCGCTCATGCCCCGTGTCTCTCTCCTGTTACACCCCCACCCCCGCTCATGGCCAGTGTCTCCCTCCTGTACCCCCCACACCCCGCTCATGCCCCGTGTCTCCCTCCTGTTCCCCCCACCCCCCGCTCATGCTCCGTGTCTCTCTCCTGTTGCCCCCACCCCCGCTCATGCCCTGTGTCTCTCTCTTGTTGCCCCCCCACCCCCCGCTCATGCCCCGTGTCTCTCTCCCGTTCCCCCCACCCCCCGCTCATGGCCCGTGTCTCTCTCCCGTTCCCCCCACCCCCTGCTCATGCCCCATATCTCCCTCCTGTTCCCCCCACCCCCGCTCATGCCCTGTGTCTCTTTCCTGTTGCCCCTACCCCCCGCTCAAGCCCAGTGTCTCTCTTGTTGCCCCCCCCACCCCCAGCTCATGCCCCGTGTCTCTCTCCCATTCCCCCACCCCCCGCTCATGCCCCGTGTCTCCCTCCTGTTCCCCCACCCCCGCTCATGCCCCGTGTCTCCCTCCTGTTCCCCCACCCCCGCTCATGCCCTGTGACTCTCTCCTGTTCCCCCCACCCCCCGCACATGCCCCGTGTCTCTCTCCCATTCCCCCATCCCCCGCTCATGCCCCGTGTCTTTTCCTCCTGTACCCCCCACCCCCCTCTCATGCCCTGTGTCTCCCTCCTGTACCCCCACCCCACGCTCATGCCCCATGTCTCTCTCCTGTTGCCGCCCACCCCCTGCTCATGCCCTGTCTCTCTCCTGTTTCCCCCACCTCCCGCGCTCATGCCCCATGTCTTCCTCCTGTACCCCCCACCCCCACTCATGCCCTGTGTCTCCCTCCTGTAAACCCCGCTCATGCCCCGTGTCTCTCTCCTGTTGCCCCCCGCTCATGCTCCGTGTCTCCCTCCTGTTCCCCCTACCCCCCACTCATGCCCTGTGTTTCCCTCCTGTTCCCCCCCACCCCCCATTCATGCCCCGTGTCTCTCTCCTGTTGCCCCCCACCCCCGCTCATGCCCCGTGTCTCCCTCCCTTTCCCCACCACCCCCCGCTCATGCCCCGTGTCTCCCTCCTGTTCCCCCCACCCCCGCTCATGCCCCGTGTCTCCCTCCTGTTCTCCCCACCCCCCACTCATGCCCCATGTCTCCCCCCTGTTCCCCTCACCACCCGCTCATGCCCCTTATCTCCCTCCTGTTCCCCCTCACCCCCCGCTCATGCCCCGTGTCTCTCTCCTGTTGCCCCCCGCTCATGCCCCGTGTCTCCCTCCTGTACCCCCCACCCCCGCTCATGCCCCATGTCTTTTCCTCCTGTACCCCCCACCCCCCGCTCATGCCCCGTGTCTCCCTCCTGTACCCCCCACCACCCGCTCATGCCCCGTGTCTCTCTCTCCTGTTGCCCCCCACCCCCCGCTCATGCCCTGTGTCTCTCTCTCCTGTTTCCCCCACCCCCCACGCTCATGCCCCGTGTCTTCCTCCTGTACCCCCACCCCCACTCATGCCCCGTGTCTCCGTCCTGTACCCCCCGCTCATGCCCCGTGTCTCTCTGCTGTTGCCCCCCACCCCCCGCTCATGCCCCGTGTCTCTCTCCCGTCCCCCCCACTCCCTGCTCATGCCCCGTGTCTCTCTCCTGTTCCCCCCCACCCCCTGCTCATGCCCGTGTCTCTCTCCCGTTCCCCCACCCCCCACGCTCATGCCCCGTGTCTTCCTCCTGTACGCCCCACCCCCTCTCATGCTCCATGTCTCCCTCCTGTACCCCCCGCTCATGCCCCGTGTCTCTCTCCTGTTGACCCCTGACCCCCTGCTCATGCCCTGTCTCTCTCCCGTTCCCCCCAACCCTGATCATGCCCCGTGTCTCTCTCCTGTACCCCTCACCCCCTGCTCATGCCCCGTGTCTCTCTCCTGTTGCCCCCCCACCCCCAGCTCATGTCCCGTGTCTCTGTCCTGTTGCCCCCCACTCTCCGCTCATGCCCCGTGTCTCCCTCCTGTACCCCCCACCCCCCACTAATGCCCTGTGTCTCCATCCTGGTGCCCCCGCTCATGCCTTCTGTCTCTCTCTTGTTGCCCCCACCACCGCTCATGCCCCGTGTCACTCTTCCGTCCCCCCCACCCCCCGCTCATGGCCCGTGTCTCTCTCCCGTCCCCCCCACCCCCTGCTCATGCCCTGTGTCTCTCTCCTGTTGCCCCTACCCCCCGCTCAAGCCCAGTGTCTCTCTCTTGTTGCCCCCCCACCCCCAGCTCATGCCCCGTGTCTCTCTCCCATTCCCCCACCCCCCGCTCATGCCCCGTGTCTCCCTCCTGTTCCCCCACCCCCGCTCATGCCCCGTGTCTCCCTCCTGTTCCCCCACCCCCGCTCATGCCCTGTGTCTCTCTCCTGTTCCCCCCACCCCCCGCACATGCCCCGTGTCTCTCTCCCATTCCCCCATCCCCCGCTCATGCCCCGTGTCTTTTCCTCCTGTACCCCCCACCCCCCTCTCATGCCCTGTGTCTCCCTCCTGTACCCCCACCCCACGCTCATGCCCCGTGTCTCTCTCCTGTTGCGGCCCACCCCCCGCTCATGCCCTGTCTCTCTCCTGTTTCCCCCACCTCCCGCGCTCATGCCCCGTGTCTTCCTCCTGTACCCCCCACCCCCCACTCATGCCCTGTGTCTCCCTCCTGTAACCCCCGCTCATGCCCCGTGTCTCTCTCCTGTTGCCCCCCACCCCCCGCTCATGCTCCGTGTCTCCCTCCTGTTCCCCCTACCCCCCACTCATGCCCTGTGTTTCCCTCCTGTTCCCCCCACCCCCATTCATGCCCCGTGTCTCTCTCCTGTTGCCCCCCACCCCCGCTCATGCCCCGTGTCTCCCTCCCTTTCCCCACCACCCCCCGCTCATGCCCCGTGTCTCCCTCCTGTTCCCCCCACCCCCGCTCATGCCCCGTGTCTCCCTCCTGTTCTCCCCACCCCCCACTCATGCCCCATGTCTCCCCCCTGTTCCCCTCACCCCCGCTCATGCCCCTTATCTCCCTCCTGTTCCCCCTCACCCCCCGCTCATGCCCCGTGTCTCTCTCCTGTTGCCCCCCGCTCATGCCCCGTGTCTCCCTCCTGTACCCCCCACCCCCGCTCATGCCCCATGTCTTTTCCTCCTGTACCCCCCACCCCCCGCTCATGCCCCGTGTCTCCCTCCTGTACCCCCACCACCCGCTCATGCCCCGTGTCTCTCTCCTGTTGCCCCCCACCCCCCGCTCATGCCCTGTGTCTCTCTCTCCTGTTTCCCCCACCCCCCACGCTCATGCCCCGTGTATTCCTCCTGTACCCCGCACCCCCCACTCATGCCCCGTGTCCCCGTCCTGTACCCCCCGCTCATGCCCCGTGTCTCTCTCCTGTTGCCCCCACCCACTGCTCATGCTCCGTGTCTCTCTCCCGTCCCCCCACTCCCTGCTCATGCCCCGTGTCTCTCTCCTGTTCCCCCCCACCCCCTGCTCATGCCCGTGTCTCTCTCCCGTTCCCCCACCCCCCGTGCTCATGCCCCGTGTCTTCCTCCTGTACACCCCACCCCCTCTCATGCTCCATGTCTCCCTCCTGTACCCCCCGCTCATGCCCCGTGTCTCTCTCCTGTTGACCCCTGACCCCCTGCTCATGCCCTGTCTCTCTCCCGTTCCCCCCAACCCTGCTCATGCCCCGTGTCTCTCTCCTGTACCCCTCACCCCCTGCTCATGCCCCGTGTCTCTCTCCTGTTGCCCCCCCACCCCCAGCTCATGTCCCGTGTCTCTGTCCTGTTGCCCCCCACTCCCCGCTCATGCCCCGTGTCTCCCTCCTGTACCCCCGACCCCCCACTAATGCCCCGTGTCTCCATCCTGGTGCCCCCACCCCCCGCTCATGCCTTGTGTCTCTCTCTTGTTGCCCCCACCACCGCTCATGCCCCGTGTCACTCTCCCGTCCCCCCCACCCCCCGCTCATGGCCCGTGTCTCTCTCCCGTCCCCCCCACCCCCCGCTCATGCCCTGTGTGTCTCTCCTGTCCCCCCCCAACCCCGCTCATGCCCCGTGTCTCTCTCCCGTTCCCCGCACCCTCCGCCGCTCATGCCCCTGTCTTCCTCCCGTACCCCCTACACCCCACTCATGCCCCGTGTCTCCCCCCTGTACCACCTGCCCCTCGCTCATGCCCCGTGTCTCTCTCCTGTTGCCCCCACCACCTGCTCATGCCACGTGTCTCTCTCTTGTTGCCCCCCCACCCCCCGCTCATGCCCCGTGTCTCTTTGCGTTCCCCCGCTCATGGCCCGTGTCTCTCTCCCATTCCCCCACCCCCCGCTCATGCCCCGTGTCTCTCTCCCATTCCCCCCACCCCCCGCTCATGCCCCGTGTCTCCCTCCTGTACCCCCCACCCCCCGCTCATGCCCCGTGTCTCCCCCCTGTACACCCCACCCCCCCGCTCATGCCCTGTGTCTCTCTCCTGTTGCCCCCACCCCCCGCTCATGCCCCGTGTTACTCTCTTGTTGCCCCCCACCCCCCGCTCATGCCCCGCGTCTCTCTCTCTTCCCCCCGCTCATGGCCGTGTCTCTCTCCCATTCCCCCATCCCCCGCTCATGCCCCATGTCTCCCTCCTGTTCCCCCCACCGCCCGCTCATGCCCTGTGTCTCTCTCCTGTTCCCCCCACCCCCCGCTCATGCCCCGTGTCTCTCTCCCGTTCCCCCCACCCCCCGCTCATGCCCCGTGTCTCTCTCCTGTTTCCCCCACCCCCCGCGCTCATGGCCCGTGTTTTCCTCCTGTACCCCCCACCCCCTTCTCAAGCCCTGTGTCTCCCTCCTGTACCCCCCTTATGCCCCCCACCCCCCACTCATGCCCCGTGTCTCTTGTTGCCCCCACCACCGCTCATGCCCCGTGTCACTCTTCCGTCCCCCCCACCCCCCGCTCATGGCCCGTGTCTCTCTCCCGTCCCCCCCACCCCCTGCTCATGCCCTGTGTCTCTCTCCTGTTGCCCCTACCCCCCGCTCAAGCCCAGTGTCTCTCTCTTGTTGCCCCCCCACCCCCAGCTCATGCCCCGTGTCTCTCTCCCATTCCCCCACCCCCCGCTCATGCCCCGTGTCTCCCTCCTGTTCCCCCACCCCCGCTCATGCCCCGTGTCTCCCTCCTGTTCCCCCACCCCCGCTCATGCCCTGTGTCTCTCTCCCGTCCCCCCACTCCCTGCTCATGCCCCGTGTCTCTCTCCTGTTCCCCCCCACCCCCTGCTCATGCCCGTGTCTCTCTCCCGTTCCCCCACCCCCCATGCTCATGCCCCGTGTCTTCCTCCTGTACACCCCACCCCCTCTCATGCTCCATGTCTCCCTCCTGTACCCCCCGCTCATGCCCCGTGTCTCTCTCCTGTTGACCCCTGACCCCCTGCTCATGCCCTGTCTCTCTCCCGTTCCCCCCAACCCTGCTCATGCCCCGTGTCTCTCTCCTGTACCCCTCACCCCCTGCTCATGCCCCGTGTCTCTCTCCTGTTGCCCCCCCACCCCCAGCTCATGTCCCGTGTCTCCCTCCTGTACCCCCCACCCCCGCTCATGCCCCATGTCTTTTCCTCCTGTACCCCCCACCCCCCGCTCATGCCCCGTGTCTCCCTCCTGTACCCCCCACCACCCGCTCATGCCCCGTGTCTCTCTCCTGTTGACCCCTGACCCCCTGCTCATGCCCTGTCTCTCTCCCGTTCCCCCCAACCCTGCTCATGCCCCGTGTCTCTCTCCTGTACCCCTCACCCCCTGCTCATGCCCCGTGTCTCTCTCCTGTTGCCCCCCCACCCCCAGCTCATGTCCCGTGTCTCTGTCCTGTTGCCCCCCACTCCCCGCTCATGCCCCGTGTCTCCCTCCTGTACCCCCGACCCCCCACTAATGCCCCGTGTCTCCATCCTGGTGCCCCCACCCCCCGCTCATGCCTTGTGTCTCTCTCTTGTTGCCCCCACCACCGCTCATGCCCCGTGTCACTCTCCCGTCCCCCCCACCCCCCGCTCATGGCCCGTGTCTCTCTCCCGTCCCCCCCACCCCCCGCTCATGCCCTGTGTGTCTCTCCTGTCCCCCCCCAACCCCGCTCATGCCCCGTGTCTCTCTCCCGTTCCCCGCACCCTCCGCCGCTCATGCCCCTGTCTTCCTCCCGTACCCCCTACACCCCACTCATGCCCCGTGTCTCCCCCCTGTACCACCTGCCCCTCGCTCATGCCCCGTGTCTCTCTCCTGTTGCCCCCACCACCTGCTCATGCCACGTGTCTCTCTCTTGTTGCCCCCCCACCCCCCGCTCATGCCCCGTGTCTCTTTGCGTTCCCCCGCTCATGGCCCGTGTCTCTCTCCCATTCCCCCACCCCCCGCTCATGCCCCGTGTCTCTCTCCCATTCCCCCCACCCCCCGCTCATGCCCCGTGTCTCCCTCCTGTACCCCCCACCCCCCGCTCATGCCCCGTGTCTCCCCCCTGTACACCCCACCCCCCGCTCATGCCCTGTGTCTCTCTCCTGTTGCCCCCACCCCCCGCTCATGCCCCGTGTTACTCTCTTGTTGCCCCCCACCCCCCGCTCATGCCCCGCGTCTCTCTCTCTTCCCCCCGCTCATGGCCGTGTCTCTCTCCCATTCCCCCATCCCCCGCTCATGCCCCATGTCTCCCTCCTGTTCCCCCCACCGCCCGCTCATGCCCTGTGTCTCTCTCCTGTTCCCCCCACCCCCCGCTCATGCCCCGTGTCTCTCTCCCGTTCCCCCCACCCCCCGCTCATGCCCCGTGTCTCTCTCCTGTTTCCCCCACCCCCCGCGCTCATGGCCCGTGTTTTCCTCCTGTACCCCCCACCCCCTTCTCAAGCCCTGTGTCTCCCTCCTGTACCCCCCTTATGCCCCCCACCCCCCACTCATGCCCCGTGTCTCTTGTTGCCCCCACCACCGCTCATGCCCCGTGTCACTCTTCCGTCCCCCCCACCCCCCGCTCATGGCCCGTGTCTCTCTCCCGTCCCCCCCACCCCCTGCTCATGCCCTGTGTCTCTCTCCTGTTGCCCCTACCCCCCGCTCAAGCCCAGTGTCTCTCTCTTGTTGCCCCCCCACCCCCAGCTCATGCCCCGTGTCTCTCTCCCATTCCCCCACCCCCCGCTCATGCCCCGTGTCTCCCTCCTGTTCCCCCACCCCCGCTCATGCCCCGTGTCTCCCTCCTGTTCCCCCACCCCCGCTCATGCCCTGTGTCTCTCTCCCGTCCCCCCACTCCCTGCTCATGCCCCGTGTCTCTCTCCTGTTCCCCCCCACCCCCTGCTCATGCCCGTGTCTCTCTCCCGTTCCCCCACCCCCCATGCTCATGCCCCGTGTCTTCCTCCTGTACACCCCACCCCCTCTCATGCTCCATGTCTCCCTCCTGTACCCCCCGCTCATGCCCCGTGTCTCTCTCCTGTTGACCCCTGACCCCCTGCTCATGCCCTGTCTCTCTCCCGTTCCCCCCAACCCTGCTCATGCCCCGTGTCTCTCTCCTGTACCCCTCACCCCCTGCTCATGCCCCGTGTCTCTCTCCTGTTGCCCCCCCACCCCCAGCTCATGTCCCGTGTCTCCCTCCTGTACCCCCCACCCCCGCTCATGCCCCATGTCTTTTCCTCCTGTACCCCCCACCCCCCGCTCATGCCCCGTGTCTCCCTCCTGTACCCCCCACCACCCGCTCATGCCCCGTGTCTCTCTCCTGTTGCCCCCCACCCCCCGCTCATGCCCTGTGTCTCTCTCTCCTGTTTCCCCCACCCCCCACGCTCATGCCCCGTGTATTCCTCCTGTACCCCGCACCCCCCACTCATGCCCCGTGTCTCCGTCCTGTACCCCCCGCTCATGCCCCGTGTCTCTCTCCTGTTGCCCCCACCCACTGCTCATGCTCCGTGTCTCTCTCCCGTCCCCCCACTCCCTGCTCATGCCCCGTGTCTCTCTCCTGTTCCCCCCCACCCCCTGCTCATGCCCGTGTCTCTCTCCCGTTCCCCCACCCCCCATGCTCATGCCCCGTGTCTTCCTCCTGTACACCCCACCCCCTCTCATGCTCCATGTCTCCCTCCTGTACCCCCCGCTCATGCCCCGTGTCTCTCTCCTGTTGACCCCTGACCCCCTGCTCATGCCCTGTCTCTCTCCCGTTCCCCCCAACCCTGCTCATGCCCCGTGTCTCTCTCCTGTACCCCTCACCCCCTGCTCATGCCCCGTGTCTCTCTCCTGTTGCCCCCCCACCCCCAGCTCATGTCCCGTGTCTCTGTCCTGTTGCCCCCCACTCCCCGCTCATGCCCCGTGTCTCCCTCCTGTACCCCCGACCCCCCACTAATGCCCCGTGTCTCCATCCTGGTGCCCCCACCCCCCGCTCATGCCTTGTGTCTCTCTCTTGTTGCCCCCACCACCGCTCATGCCCCGTGTCACTCTCCCGTCCCCCCCACCCCCCGCTCATGGCCCGTGTCTCTCTCCCGTTCCCCCCCACCCCCCGCTCATGCCCTGTGTGTCTCTCCTGTCCCCCCCAACCCCGCTCATGCCCCGTGTCTCTCTCCCGTTCCCCGCACCCTCCGCCGCTCATGCCCCTGTCTTCCTCCCGTACCCCCTACACCCCACTCATGCCCCGTGTCTCCCCCCTGTACCACCTGCCCCTCGCTCATGCCCCGTGTCTCTCTCCTGTTGCCCCCACCACCTGCTCATGCCACGTGTCTCTCTCTTGTTGCCCCCCCACCCCCCGCTCATGCCCCGTGTCTCTTTGCGTTCCCCCGCTCATGGCCCGTGTCTCTCTCCCATTCCCCCACCCCCCGCTCATGCCCCGTGTCTCTCTCCCATTCCCCCCACCCCCCGCTCATGCCCCGTGTCTCCCTCCTGTACCCCCCACCCCCCGCTCATGCCCCGTGTCTCCCCCCTGTACACCCCACCCCCCCGCTCATGCCCTGTGTCTCTCTCCTGTTGCCCCCACCCCCCGCTCATGCCCCGTGTTACTCTCTTGTTGCCCCCCACCCCCCGCTCATGCCCCGCGTCTCTCTCTCTTCCCCCCGCTCATGGCCGTGTCTCTCTCCCATTCCCCCATCCCCCGCTCATGCCCCGTGTCTTCCTCCTGTACACCCCACCCCCTCTCATGCTCCATGTCTCCCTCCTGTACCCCCCGCTCATGCCCCGTGTCTCTCTCCTGTTGACCCCTGACCCCCTGCTCATGCCCTGTCTCTCTCCCGTTCCCCCCAACCCTGCTCATGCCCCGTGTCTCTCTCCTGTACCCCTCACCCCCTGCTCATGCCCCGTGTCTCTCTCCTGTTGCCCCCCCACCCCCAGCTCATGTCCCGTGTCTCCCTCCTGTACCCCCCACCCCCGCTCATGCCCCATGTCTTTTCCTCCTGTACCCCCCACCCCCCGCTCATGCCCCGTGTCTCCCTCCTGTACCCCCCACCACCCGCTCATGCCCCGTGTCTCTCTCCTGTTGCCCCCCACCCCCCGCTCATGCCCTGTGTCTCTCTCTCCTGTTTCCCCCACCCCCCACGCTCATGCCCCGTGTATTCCTCCTGTACCCCGCACCCCCCACTCATGCCCCGTGTCTCCGTCCTGTACCCCCCGCTCATGCCCCGTGTCTCTCTCCTGTTGCCCCCACCCACTGCTCATGCTCCGTGTCTCTCTCCCGTCCCCCCACTCCCTGCTCATGCCCCGTGTCTCTCTCCTGTTCCCCCCCACCCCCTGCTCATGCCCGTGTCTCTCTCCCGTTCCCCCACCCCCCATGCTCATGCCCCGTGTCTTCCTCCTGTACACCCCACCCCCTCTCATGCTCCATGTCTCCCTCCTGTACCCCCCGCTCATGCCCCGTGTCTCTCTCCTGTTGACCCCTGACCCCCTGCTCATGCCCTGTCTCTCTCCCGTTCCCCCCAACCCTGCTCATGCCCCGTGTCTCTCTCCTGTACCCCTCACCCCCTGCTCATGCCCCGTGTCTCTCTCCTGTTGCCCCCCCACCCCCAGCTCATGTCCCGTGTCTCTGTCCTGTTGCCCCCCACTCCCCGCTCATGCCCCGTGTCTCCCTCCTGTACCCCCGACCCCCCACTAATGCCCCGTGTCTCCATCCTGGTGCCCCCACCCCCCGCTCATGCCTTGTGTCTCTCTCTTGTTGCCCCCACCACCGCTCATGCCCCGTGTCACTCTCCCGTCCCCCCCACCCCCCGCTCATGGCCCGTGTCTCTCTCCCGTTCCCCCCCACCCCCCGCTCATGCCCTGTGTGTCTCTCCTGTCCCCCCCCAACCCCGCTCATGCCCCGTGTCTCTCTCCCGTTCCCCGCACCCTCCGCCGCTCATGCCCCTGTCTTCCTCCCGTACCCCCTACACCCCACTCATGCCCCGTGTCTCCCCCCTGTACCACCTGCCCCTCGCTCATGCCCCGTGTCTCTCTCCTGTTGCCCCCACCACCTGCTCATGCCACGTGTCTCTCTCTTGTTGCCCCCCCACCCCCCGCTCATGCCCCGTGTCTCTTTGCGTTCCCCCGCTCATGGCCCGTGTCTCTCTCCCATTCCCCCACCCCCGCTCATGCCCCGTGTCTCTCTCCCATTCCCCCCACCCCCCGCTCATGCCCCGTGTCTCCCTCCTGTACCCCCCACCCCCCGCTCATGCCCCGTGTCTCCCCCCTGTACACCCCACCCCCCCGCTCATGCCCTGTGTCTCTCTCCTGTTGCCCCCACCCCCCGCTCATGCCCCGTGTTACTCTCTTGTTGCCCCCCACCCCCCGCTCATGCCCCGCGTCTCTCTCTCTTCCCCCCGCTCATGGCCGTGTCTCTCTCCCATTCCCCCATCCCCCGCTCATGCCCCATGTCTCCCTCCTGTTCCCCCCACCGCCCGCTCATGCCCTGTGTCTCTCTCCTGTTCCCCCCACCCCCCGCTCATGCCCCGTGTCTCTCTCCCGTTCCCCCCACCCCCCGCTCATGCCCCGTGTCTCTCTCCTGTTTCCCCCACCCCCCGCGCTCATGGCCCGTGTTTTCCTCCTGTACCCCCCACCCCCTTCTCAAGCCCTGTGTCTCCCTCCTGTACCCCCCTTATGCCCCCCACCCCCCACTCATGCCCCGTGTCTCTCTCCTGTTGCCCTCACCCCCCCATACCCCGTGTCTCCCTCCTGTACCCCCCTCATGCTCCATGTCTCCCTCCTGTTCCCTCCCAGCCCACGCACATGCCCCGTGTCTCTTTCCCATTCCCCCCACCCCCCGCTCTTGCCCCGTGTCTCCCTCCTGTACCCCCCACCCTCACACATGCTCCGTGTGTCTCTCCCGTTCCCCCCCACCCTCCGCTCATGCCCTGTATCTCCCTCCCATTCCCCCCGCTCATGCCCCGTGTCTCTCTCCGGTTCCCCCCACCGCCTGCTCATGGCCCATGTCTCTCTCCTGTTCCCCCCAACCCCTGCTCATGCCCCGTGTCTTACTCCTGTACCCCCCACCGCCTGCTCATGCCCCTTGTCTCTCTCCTGTTGCCCCCCACCCCCGCTCATGCTCTGTGTCTCCCTCCTGTTCCCCCTACCCCCACTCATGCCCTGTTTCTCTCTCCTGTTGCCCCCCACCCCCTGCTCATGCCCCGTGTCTCCCTCCTGTACCCCCACCCCCGCGTCTCTCTCCTGTTGCCCCCACCCCCTGCTCATGCCCCATGTCTCCCTCCTGTTCTCCTCACCCCCCGCTCATGCCCCGTGTCTCCCTCCTATTCCCTCCCACCCCCCGCTCATGCCCCGTGTCTCCCTCCCTTTCCCCACCACCCCCCGCTCATGCCCCGTGTCTCCATCCTGTTCCCCCCACCCCCGCTCATGCCCCGTGTCTCCCTCCTGTTCCCCCCATCCCCCGCTCATGCCCCATGTCTCCCTCCTGTTCCCCTCACCCCCGTTCATGCCCCTTATCTCCCTCCTGTTCCCCCTTACCCCCCGCTCATGCCCTGTGTCTCTCTCCTGTTGCTCCCCGCTCATGGCCCGTGTCTCTGTCCTGTACCCCCCACCCCCCACTAATGCCCTGTGTCTCCCTCCAGTTCCCCCACCCCCGCTCATGTCCCATGTCTCTTTCCTGTTGCCCCCACCCCCCGCTCATGCCCTGTGTCTCTCTCTTGTTGCCCCCCACCCCCGCTCATGCCCGGTGTCTCTCTCCCGTCCCCCCTGCACCCCCCACTCATGCCCCGTGTCTCCCTCCTATACCCCCACCCCCGCTCATGCCCCGTGTCTCTCTCCTGTTGTCCCTATTGCCCCGTGTCTCTCTCCTGTTACCCCCACACCTCACTCATTCCCCGTGTCTCCCTCCTGTTCTCCCCACCCCCCACTAATGCCCCGTGTCTCTCTCTTGTTGCCCCCCACCCCCTGCTCATGCCCCGTGTCTCCCTCCTGTACCCGCCACACCCTGCTCATGCCCCGTGTCTCCCTCCTGTACCCCCACCCCCCGCACATGCCCCGTGTGTCTCTCCCATTCCCCCCCACCCTCCGCTCATGCCCCATGTCTCCCTCCCATTCCCCCCTGCTCATGCCCCGTGTCTCTCTCTTGATGCCCCCCACCTCCTGCTTATGCCCTGTGTCTCTCTCCTGTGTCCCCCCACCCTCCACTCAAGGCCCGTGCCTCCCTCCTGTTGTCCCCCCACCCCCGCTCATGCCCCGTGTCTCTCTCCTGTTGCCCCTCATGCCCCGTGTCTCTCTCCTGTTGCCCCACACCCCCCGCTCATGGCCAGTGTCTCTCTCCCGTTCCCCCACCCCCCGCTCATGCCCCGTGTCTTCCTCCTGTACCCCCCACTCCCCGCTCATGCCCCGTGTCTCCCTCCTGTACCCCCCACCCCGCGCTCATGCCCTATGTCTCTCTCCTGTTGCCCCCACCCCGTGCTCATGCCCCGTGTCTCTCTCCTGTTGCCCCACACCCCCGGCTCATGCCCCGTATCTCTCTCCTGTTGCCCCCCACCCCCCGCTTATGCCCCGTGTCTCCCTCCTGTTCCCTCCCACCCCCTGCTCATGCCCCGTGTCTCTCTCCCGTTCCCCCCAGCCCCCGCGTATGCCCCGTGTCTCTCTCCTGTACCCTCCACCCCCTCTCATGCCCCATGTCTCTCTCCTGTTACCCCCCACCCCCGGCTCATGCCCCGTGTCTCTCTCCTGTTGCCCCCCACCCCCCGCTCATGCCCCGTGTCTCCCTCCTGTACCCCCCACCCCCACTAATGCCCTGTGTCTCCCTCCAGTTCCCCCACCCCCGCTCATGCCCCGTGTCTCTCTCCTGTTGCCCCCACCCCCCGATCATGCCCTGTGTCTCTCTCTTGTTGCCCCCTCCCCCGCTCATGCCCCGTGTCTCTCTCCTGTTGCCCCTCACCCCCCGCTCATGCCTCGTGTTTTCATTCCTGTTCCCACCGCCCCCCACTCATGCCCCATGTCTCCCTCCTGTTCCCCCCACCCCCGCTCATGTCCCGTGTCTCCCTCCTGTTCGCCCCCACCCCCCACTCATACCCCATGTCTCTCTCCTGATGCCCCCACGCCCGCTCATGCCCTGTGTCTCTGTCCTGTTTCCCCCACCCCCGCTCATGCCCCGTGTCTCTCTCCTGTTACGCCCCCACCCCCGCTCATGGCCAGTGCCTCCCTCCTGTACCCCCCACACCCCGCTAATGCCCCGTGTCTCCCTCCTGTTCCCCCCACCCCCTGCTCATGCTCCGTGTCTCTCTCCTGTGGCCCCCACCCCCGCTCATGCCCTGTGTCTCTCTCTTGGTGCCCCCCCACCCCCCGCTCATGCCCCGTGTCTCTCTCCCGTTCCCCCCACCCCCCGCTCATGCCCCATATCTCCCTCCTGTTCCCCCCACCCCCCGCTCATGCCCTGTGTCTCTTTCCTGTTGCCCCTACCCCCCGCTCATGCCCCGTGTCTCTCTCCTGTTGCCCCCCACCCCCCGCTTATGCCCCGTGTCTCCCTCCTGTTCCCTCCCACCCCCGCTCATGCCCTGTGTCTCTCTCCCGTTCCCCCCAGCCCCCGCGTATGCCCCGTGTCTCTCTCCTGTACCCTCCACCCCCCTCTCATGCCCTGTGTCTCTCTCCTGTTACCCCCCACCCCCGGCTCATGCCCCGTGTCTCTCTCCTGTTGCCCCCCCCACCCCCCGCTCATGTCCCGTGTCTCTGTCCTGTTGCCCCCCACCTCCCGCTCATGCACCGTGTCTCCCTTGTGTACCCCCCACCCCCTACTAATGCCCTGTGTCTCCCTCCAGTTCCCCCACCCCCGCTCATGCCCCGTGTCTCTCTCCTGTTGCCCCCACCCCCCGCTCATGCCCTGTCTCTCTCCTGTTGTCCCTCATGCCCCGTGTCTCTCTCCTGTTACCCCCACCCCCCGCTCATGCCCTGTGTCTCTCTCCTGTTCCCCCCACACCCCACTCATTCCCCGTGTCTCCCTCCTGTTCCCCCCACCCCCCACTAATGCCCCGTGTCTCTCTCCTGTTGCCCCCCACCCCCTGCTCATGCCCCGTGTCTCCCTCCTGTACCCGCCACACCCCGCTCATGCCCCGTGTCTCCCTCCTGTACCCCCACCCCCCGCACATACCCCGTATGTCTCTCCCGTTCCCCCACCACCCTCCGCTCATGCCCCATGTCTCCCTCCCATTCCCCCCTGCTCATGCCCCGTGTCTCTCTCTTGATGCCCCCACCCCCCGCTCATGCCCTGTGTCTCTCTCCTGTTGTCCCTCATGCCCTGTGTCTCTCTCCTGTTGCCCCACACCCCCCGCTCATGGCCAGTGTCTCTCTCCCATTCCCCCACCCCCCGCTCATGCCCTATGTCTCTCTCCTGTTGCCCCCACCCCGTGCTCATGCTCCTTGTCTCTCTCCTGTTGCCCCACACCCCCCGCTCATGCCCCGTGTCTCTCTCCTGTTGCCCCCCACCCCCCGCTTATGCCCCGTGTCTCCCTCCTGTTCCCTCCCACCCCCTGCTCATGCCCCGTGTCTCTCTCCCGTTCCCCCCAGCCCCCGCGTATGCCCCGTGTCTCTCTCCTGTACCCTCCACCCCCCTCTCATGCCCCGTGTCTCTCTCCTGTTACCCCCCACCCCCGGCTCATGCCCCGTGTCTCTCTCCTGTTGCCCCCCACCCCCCGTGTCTCTGTCCTGTTGCCCCCACCCCCCGCTCATGCCCCGTGTCTCCCTCCTGTACCCCCCACCCCCCACTAATGCCCTGTGTCTCCCTCCAGTTCCCCCACCCCCGCTCATGCCCCGTGTCTCTCTC
The DNA here is from genome assembly GCF_040938575.1 of Ambystoma mexicanum. Classification (NCBI taxonomy): domain Eukaryota; kingdom Metazoa; phylum Chordata; class Amphibia; order Caudata; family Ambystomatidae; genus Ambystoma; species Ambystoma mexicanum. The sequence goes on from NC_090939.1 coordinate 506,959,231, forward strand.
CTGTTGCCCCCACCCCCCGCTCATGCCCTGTGTGTCTCTCTTGTTGCCCCCTCCCCCGCTCATGCCCCGTGTCTCTCTCCTGTTGCCTCTCACCCCCCGCTCATGCCCCGTGTCTCTCTCCTGTTGCCCCGCACCCCCGCTCATGCCACGTGTCTCCCTTCTGTTCCCTCCCACCCCCCGCTCATGCCCCATGTCTCTCTCCCGTTCCCCCTACCCCTGCTCATGCCCCGTGTCTCCCTCCCTTTCCCCACCACCCCCCGCTCACGCCTCGTGTTTTCATTCCTGTTCCCACCGCCCCCCACTCATGCCCCATGTCTCCCTCCTGTTCCCCCCACCCCCGCTCATGTCCTGTGTCTCCCTCCTGTTCCCCCCCACACCCCACTCATACCCCATGTCTCTCTCCTGATGCCCCCACGCCCGCTCATGCCCTGTGCCTCTGTCCTGTTGCCCCCCACCCCTGCTCATGCCCCGTGTCTCCCTCCTGTTACGCCCCCACCCCCGCTCATGGCCAGTGTCTCCCTCCTGTACCCCCCACACCCCGCTAATGCCCCGTGTCTCACTCCTGTTGCCCCCACCCCCGCTCATGCCCTGTGTCTCTCTCTTGGTGCCCCCCCACCCCCCGCTCATGCCCCGTGTCTCTCTCCCGCCCCCCCCACCCCCCGCTCATGGCCCGTGTCTCTCTCCCGTTCCCCCCACCCCCCGCTCATGCCCCATATCTCCCTCCTGTTCCCCCCACCCCCTGCTCATGCCCTGTGTCTCTTTCCTGTTGCCCCTACCCCCCGCTCAAGCCCAGTGTCTCTCTCTTGTTGCCCCACACCCCCAGCTCATGCCCCGTGTCCCTCTCCCATTCCCCCACCCCCCGCTCATGCCCGTGTCTCCCTCCTGTTCCCCCACCCCCGCTCATGCCCTGTGTCTCTCTCCTGTTCCCCCCATCCCCCGCTCATGCCCCATGTCTTTTCCTCCTGTACCCCCCACCCCCCGCTCATGCCCTGTGTCTCCCTCCTGTACCCCCACTCCACGCTCATGTCCCGTGTCTCTCTCCTGTTGCCGCCCACCCCCTGCTCATGCCCTGTCTCTCTCCTGTTTCCCCCACCCCCCGCGCTCATGCCCCGTGTCTTCCTCCTGTACCCCCCACCCCCCACTCATGCCCTGTGTCTCCCTCCTGTACCTCCCGCTCATGCCCCGTGTCTCTCTCCTGTTGCCCCCCACCCCCCGCTCATGCCCCGTGTCTCTCTCCCGTCCCCCCACCCCCCGCTCATGCCCCGTGTCTCTCTCCCATTCCACCCACCCCCCGCGCTCATGCCCCGTGTCTTCCTCCTGTACCCCACACCCCCCTCTCATGCTCGTGTCTCCCTCCTGTACCCCCCGCTCATGCCCCATGTCTGTCTCCTGTTGCCCCCCAACCCCCCGCTCATGCCCCGTGTCTCTCTCCTGTTTCCCCCCACCCCCAGCTCATGTCCCGTGTCTCTGTCCTGTTGCCCCCCACCCCCGCTTATGCCCCGTATCTCCCTCCTGCACCCACCACCCCCACTAATGCCCCGTGTCCCCCTCCTTTTCCCCCACCCCCACTCATGCCCTGTGTCTCTCTCCTGTTGACCCCACCGCCCGCTCATGCCCTGTGTGTCTCTTGTTGCCCCCGTCCCCCGCTCGTGGCCCGTGTCTCTCTCCCATTCCCCCCACCCCCCGCTCATGCCCCGTGTCTCCCTCCTGTTTCCCCAACCCCCGCTCATGCCCGTGTCTCTCCCCCATTCCCCACCCCCCCAGCACTCATGCCCCGTGTCTTCCTCCTGTACCCCCCCATCCCCCTCTCATGCCCCGTGTCTCCCTCCTGTACCCACCGCTCATGCCCCGTGTCTCTCTCCCGTCCCCCTCCAGCCCCTGCTCATGGCCTGTGTCTCTCTCCCTTGCCCCCACCCCCTGCTCATGCCCGTGTCTCTCTCCTGTTCCTCCCCACCCCCCGCTCATGCCCCGTGTCTCTCTCCCGTTCCCCCCACCCACCGCGCTCATGCCCCGTGTCTTCCTCCTGTACCCCCCACCCCCGCTCATGCCCTGTGTCTCTCTCCTGTTGTCCCTCATGCCCCGTGTCTCTCTCCTGTTACCCCCACCCCCCGCTCATGCCCTGTGTCTCTCTCCTGTTCCCCCACACCCCACTCATTCCCCTTGTCTCCCTCCTGTTCCCCCACCTCCCACTAATGCCCCATGTCTCTCTCCTGTTGCCCCCCACACCCTGCTCATGCCCCGTGTCTCCCTCCTGTACCCGCCACACCCCGCTCATGCCCCGTGTCTCCCTCCCTGTACCCCCACCCCCCGCACATACCCCGTGTGTCTCTCCCGTCCCCCCACCTCCCGCCTATGCCCTGTGTCTCTCTCCTGTGTCCCCCCACCCTCCACTCATGCCCCGTGTCTCTCTCCTGTTGTCCCTCATGCCCCGTGTCTCTCTCCTGTTGCCCCACACCCCCCGCTCATGGCCAGTGTCTCTCTCCCGTTCCCCCACCCCCGCTCATGCCCCGTGTCTTCCTCCTGTACCCCCCACTCCCCCTCTCATGCCCCGTGTCTCCCTCCTGTACATCCCACCCTCCGCTCATGGCCTGTGTCTCTCTCCTGTTGCCCCCACCCCATGCTCATGCCCCGTGTCTCTCTCCTGTTGCCCCACACCCCCCGCTCATGCCCCGTGTCTCTCTCCTGTTGCCCCCCGCTTATTCCCCGTGTCTCCCTCCTGTTCCCTCCCAACCCCGCTGATGCCCTTGTGTCTCTCTCCCGTTCCCCCCAGCACCCGCGTATGCCCCGTGTCTCTCTCCTGTACCCTCCACCCCCCTCTCATGCCCTGTGTCTCTCTCCTGTTACCCCCCACCCCGGCTCATGCCCCGTGTCTCTCTCCTGTTGCCCCTCACCCCCCGCTCATGTCCGTGTCTCTGTCCTGTTGCCCCCCACCTCCCACTCATGCACCGTGTCTCCCTTGTGTACCCCCCACCCCCCACTAATGCCCTGTGTCTCCCTCCAGTTCCCCCACCCCCGCTCATGCCCCGTGTCTCTCTCCTGTTGCCCCCACCCCCCGCTCATGCCCTGTGTCTCTCTCTTGTTGCCCCCTCCCCCGCTCATGCCCCGTGTCTCTCTCTTGTTGCCCCTCACCCCCCGCTCATGCCCCGTGTCTCTCTCCTGTTGTCCCCCACCCCCGCTCATGCCACGTGTCTCCCTCCTGTTCCCTCCCACCCCCCGCTCATGCCCCGTGTCTCTCTCCCGTTCCCCCTACCCCTGCTCATGCCCCGTGTCTCTCTCCTGTTGCCCCCACCCCCGCTCATGCCCTGTGTCTCTCTCTTGTTGCCCCCCCACCCCCCGCTCATGCCCCGTGTCTCTCTCCCGTTCCCCACCACCCCCCGTTCATGCCTCGTGTTTTCATTCCTGTTCCCCCGCCACCCACTCATGCCCCGTGTCTCCCTCCTGTTCCCCCCACCCCCGCTCATGTCCTGTGTCTCCCTCCTGTTCCCCCCCACCCCCCGCTCATATCCCGTGTCTCTCTCCTGTTGCCCCCACGCCCACTCATGCCCTGTTTCTCTGTCCTGTTGCCCCCCACCCCCGCTCATGCCCCGTGTCTCTCTCCTGTTACGCCCCCCACCCCGCTCATGGCCAGTGTCTCCCTCCTGTACCCCCCACACCCCGCTCATGCCCCGTGTCTCCCTCCTGTTCCCCCCACCCCCCGCTCATGCTCCGTGTCTCTCTCCTGTTGCCCCCACCCCCGCTCATGCCCTGTGTCTCTCTCTTGTTGCCCCCCCACCCCCGCTCATGCCCCGTGTCTCTCTCCCGTTCCCCCCAACCCCGCTCATGGCCCGTGTCTCTCTCCCGTTCCCCCCACCCCCTGCTCATGCCCCATATCTCCCTCCTGTTCCCCCCACCCCCGCTCATGCCCTGTGTCTCTTTCCTGTTGCCCCTACCCCCCGCTCAAGCCCAGTGTCTCTCTTGTTGCCCCCCCCACCCCCAGCTCATGCCCCGTGTCTCTCTCCCATTCCCCCACCCCCCGCTCATTCCCCGTGTCTCCCTCCTGTTCCCCCACCCCCGCTCATGCCCCGTGTCTCCCTCCTGTTCCCCCACCCCCGCTCATGCCCTGTGTCTCTCTCCTGTTCCCCCCACCCCCCGCACATGCCCCGTGTCTCTCTCCTGTTGCCCCACACCCCCGCTCATGGCCAGTGTCTCTCTCCCATTCCCCCCGCTCATGCCCCGTGTCTTCCTCCTGTACCCCCCACTCCCCTCTCATGCCCGTGTCTCCCTCCTGTACCCCCCACCCCCGCTCATGCCCTATGTCTCTCTCCTGTTGCCCCCACCCCATGCTCATGCCCGTGTCTCTCTCCTGTTGCCCCACACCCCCCGCTCATGCCCCGTGTCTCTCTCCTGTTGCCCCCCACCCCCCGCTTATGCCCCGTGTCTCCCTCCTGTTCCCTCCCACCCCCGCTCATGCCCTGTGTCTCTCTCCCGTTCCCCCCAGCCCCCGCGTATGCCCCGTGTCTCTCTCCTGTACCCTCCACCCCCCTCTCATGCCTGTGTCTCTCTCCTGTTACCCCCCACCCCCGGCTCATGCCCCGTGTCTCTCTCCTGTTGCCCCCCCACCCCCCGCTCATGTCCCGTGTCTCTGTCCTGTTGCCCCCCACCTCCCGCTCATGCACCGTGTCTCCCTTGTGTACCCCCCACCCCCTACTAATGCCCTGTGTCTCCCTCCAGTTCCCCACCCCCGCTCATGCCCCATGTCTCTCTCCTGTTGCCCCCACCCCCCGCTCATGCCCTGTCTCTCTCCTGTTGTCCCTCATGCCCCGTGTCTCTCTCCTGTTACCCCCACCCCCCGCTCATGCCCTGTGTCTCTCTCCTGTTCCCCCACACCCCACTCATTCCCCGTGTCTCCCTCCTGTTCCCCCCACCCCCACTAATGCCCCGTGTCTCTCTCCTGTTGCCCCCCACCCCCTGCTCATGCCCCGTGTCTCCCTCTGTACCCGCCACACCCCGCTCATGCCCCGTGTCTCCCTCCTGTACCCCCACCCCCCGCACATACCCCGTGTGTCTCTCCCGTTCCCCCCCACCCTCCGCTCATGCCCCATGTCTCCCTCCCATTCCCCCTGCTCATGCCCCGTGTCTCTCTCTTGATGCCCCCACCCCCGCTCATGCCCTGTGTCTCTCTCCTGTTGTCCCTCATGCCCTGTGTCTCTCTCCTGTTGCCCCACACCCCCCGCTCATGGCCAGTGTCTCTCTCCCATTCCCCCACCCCCCGCTTCATGCCCTATGTCTCTCTCCCTGTTGCCCCACCCCCGTGCTCATGCTCCTTGTCTCTCTCCTGTTGCCCCACACCCCCCCGCTCATGCCCCGTGTCTCTCTCCTGTTTGTTGCCCCCCCCCCGCTTATGCCCCGTGTCTCCCTCCTGTTCCCTCCCACCCCCTGCTCATGCCCCGTGTCTCTCTCCCGTTCCCCCCAGCCCCCGCGTATGCCCCGTGTCTCTCTCCTGTACCCTCCACCCCCCTCTCATGCCCCGTGTCTCTCTCCTGTTACCCCCCACCCCCGGCTCATGCCCTGTGTCTCTCTCCTGTTGCCCCCCACCCCCCGTGTCTCTGTCCTGTTGCCCCCCACCCCCCGCTCATGCCCCGTGTCTCCCTACTGTACCCCCCACCCCCCACTAATGCCCTGTGTCTCCCTCCAGTTCCCCCACCCCCGCTCATGCCCCGTGTCTCTCTCCTGTTGCCCCCACCCCCCGCTCATGCCCTGTGTGTCTCTCTTGTTGCCCCCTCCCCGCTCATGCCCCGTGTCTCTCTCCTGTTGCCTCTCACCCCCCGCTCATGCCCCGTGTCTCTCTCCTGTTGCCCCGCACCCCCGCTCATGCCACGTGTCTCCCTTCTGTTCCCTCCCACCCCCGCTCATGCCCCATGTCTCTCTCCCGTTCCCCCTACCCCTGCTCATGCCCCGTGTCTCCCTCCCTTTCCCCACCACCCCCCGCTCACGCCTCGTGTTTTCATTCCTGTTCCCACCGCCCCCCACTCATGCCCCATGTCTCCCTCCTGTTCCCCCCACCCCGCTCATGTCCTGTGTCTCCCTCCTGTTCCCCCCCACACCCCACTCATACCCCATGTCTCTCTCCTGATGCCCCCACGCCCGCTCATGCCCTGTGCCTCTGTCCTGTTGCCCCCCCACCCCTGCTCATGCCCCGTGTCCTCTCTCTGTTACGCCCCCACCCCCGCTCATGGCCAGTGTCTCCCTCCTGTACCCCCCCACACCCCGCTAATGCCCCGTGTCTCACTCCTGTTGCCCCCACCCCCGCTCATGCCCTGTGTCTCTCTCTTGGTGCCCCCCCACCCCCCGCTCATGCCCCGTGTCTCTCTCCCGTCCCCCACCCCCCGCTCATGGCCCGTGTCTCTCTCCCGTTCCCCCCACCCCCCGCTCATGCCCCATATCTCCCTCCTGTTCCCCCCACCCCCGCTCATGCCCTGTGTCCTCTTTCCTGTTGCCCCTACACACCCGCTCAAGCCCAGTGTCTCTCTCTTGTTGCCCCACACCCCCAGCTCATGCCCCGTGTCTCTCTCCCATTCCCCCACCCCCCGCTCATGCCCGTGTCTCCCTACTGTTCCCCCACCCCCGCTCATGCCCTGTGTCTCTCTCCTGTTCCCCCCATCCCCCGCTCATGCCCCATGTCTTTTCCTCCTGTACCCCCACCCCCTGCTCATGCCCTGTGTCTCCCTCCTGTACCCCCACTCCACGCTCATGCCCCGTGTCTCTCTCCTGTTGCCGCCCACCCCCTGCTCATGCCCTGTCTCTCTCCTGTTTCCCCCACCCCCTGCGCTCATGCCCCGTGTCTTCCTCTTGTACCCCCCACCCCCCCACTCATGCCCTGTGTCTCCCTCCTGTACCTCCCGCTCATGCCCCCGTGTCTCTCTCCTGTTGCCCCCCACCCCCCGCTCATGCCCCGTGTCTCTCTCCCGTCCCCCCCACCCCCCGCTCATGCCCCGTGTCTCTCTCCCATTCCACCCACCCCCCGCGCTCATGCCCGTGTCTTCCTCCTGTACCCACACCCCCCTCTCATGCTCGTGTCTCCCTCCTGTACCCCCCGCTCATGCCCCATGTCTGTCTCCTGTTGCCCCCCAACCCCCCGCTCATGCCCCGGTGTCTCTCTCCTGTTTCCCCCCACCCCCAGCTCATGTCCCGTGTCTCTGTCCTGTTGCCCCCCACCCCCGCTCATGCCCCGTATCTCCCTCCTGCACCCACCACCCCCACTAATGCCCCGTGTCCCCCTCCTTTTCCCCCACCCCCACTCATGCCCTGTGTCTCTCTCCTGTTGACCCCACCGCCCGCTCATGCCCTGTGTCTCTCTTGTTGCCCCCGTCCCCCGCTCGTGGCCCGTGTCTCTCTCCCATTCCCCCCACCCCCCGCTCATGCCCCGTGTCTCCCTCCTGTTTCCCCAACCCCCGCTCATGCCCCGTGTCTCTCCCCCATTCCCCACCCCCCCCAGCACTCATGCCCCGTGTCTTCCTCCTGTACCCCCCATCCCCCTCTCATGCCCCGTGTCTCCCTCCTGTACCCACCGCTCATGCCCCGTGTCTCTCTCCCGTCCCCCTCCAGCCCCTGCTCATGGCCTGTGTCTCTCTCCCCTTGCCCCCACCCCCTGCTCATGCCCCGTGTCTCTCTCCTGTTCCTCCCCACCCCCCGCTCAGGCCCCTGTCTCTCTCCCGTTCCCCCCACCCACCGCGCTCATGCCCCGTGTCTTCCTCCTGTACCCCCCACCCCCGCTCCTGCCCTGTGTCTCTCTCCTGTTGTCCCTCATGCCCCGTGTCTCTCTCCTGTTACCCCCACCCCCCGCTCATGCCCTGTGTCTCTCTCCTGTTCCCCCACACCCCACTCATTCCCCTTGTCTCCCTCCTGTTCCCCCACCCCCCACTAATGCCCCATGTCTCTCTCCTGTTGCCCCCCACACCCTGCTCATGCCCCGTGTCTCCCTCCTGTACCCGCCACACCCCGCTCATGCCCCGTGTCTCCCTCCTGTACCCCCCACCCCCCGCACATGCCCCGTGTGTCTCTCCCGTCCCCCCCACCCTCCGCTCATGCCCCATGTCTCCCTCCCATTCCCCCCTGCTAATGCCCCGTGTCTCTCTCTTGATGCCCCCCACCTCCCGCCTATGCCCTGTCTCTCTCTCCTGTGTCCCCCCACCCTCCACTCATGCCCCGTGTCTCTCTCCTGTTGTCCCTCATGCCCCGTGTCTCTCTCCTGTTGCCCCACACCCCCCGCTCATGGCCAGTGTCTCTCTCCCGTTCCCCCACCCCCCGCTCATGCCCCGTGTCTTCCTCCTGTACCCCCCACTCCCCTCTCATGCCCCGTGTCTCCCTCCTGTACATCCCACCCTCCGCTCATGGCCTGTGTCTCTCTCCTGTTGCCCCCACCCCATGCTCATGCCCCGTGTCTCTCTCCTGTTGCCCCACACCCCCCGCTCATGCCCCGTGTCTCTCTCCTGTTGCCCCCCGCTTATGCCCCGTGTCTCCCTCCTGTTCCCTCCCAACCCCGCTGATGCCCTGTGTCTCTCTCCCGTTCCCCCCAGCACTCGCATATGCCCCGTGTCTCTCTCCTGTACCCTCCACCCCCCTCTCATGCCCTGTGTCTCTCTCCTGTTACCCCCCACCCCCGGCTCATGCCCCGTGTCTCTCTCCTGTTGCCCCTCACCCCCCGCTCATGTCCCGTGTCTCTGTCCTGTTGCCCCCCACCTCCCACTCATGCACCGTGTCTCCCTTGTGTACCCCCCACCCCCCACTAATGCCCTGTGTCTCCCTCCAGTTCCCCCACCCCCGCTCATGCCCCGTGTCTCTCTCCTGTTGCCCCCACCCCCCGCTCATGCCCTGTGTCTCTCTCTTGTTGCCCCCCTCCCCCGCTCATGCCCCGTGTCTCTCTCTTGTTGCCCCTCACCCCCCGCTCATGCCCCGTGTCTCTCTCCTGTTGTCCCCCACCCCCGCTCATGCCACGTGTCTCCCTCCTGTTCCCTCCCACCCCCCGCTCATGCCCCGTGTCTCTCTCCCGTTCCCCCTACCCCTGCTCATGCCCCATGTCTCTCTCCTGTTGCCCCCACCCCCGCTCATGCCCTGTGTCTCTCTCTTGTTGCCCCCCCACCCCCCGCTCATGCCCCGTGTCTCTCTCCCGTTCCCCACCACCCCCCGTTCATGCCTCGTGTTTTCATTCCTGTTCCCCCGCCACCCACTCATGCCCCGTGTCTCCCTCCTGTTCCCCCCACCCCCGCTCATGTCCCGTGTCTCCCTCCTGTTCCCCCCCACCCCCCGCTGATATCCCGTGTCTCTCTCCTGTTGCCCCCACGCCCACTCATGCCCTGTTTCTCTGTCCTGTTGCCCCCCACCCCCGCTCATGCCCCGTGTCTCTCTCCTGTTACACCCCCACCCCCGCTCATGGCCAGTGTCTCCCTCCTGTACCCCCCACACCCCGCTCATGCCCCGTGTCTCCCTCCTGTTCCCCCCACCCCCCGCTCATGCTCCGTGTCTCTCTCCTGTTGCCCCCACCCCCGCTCATGCCCTGTGTCTCTCTCTTGTTGCCCCCCCACCCCCCGCTCATGCCCCGTGTCTCTCTCCCGTTCCCCCCACGCCCCGCTCATGGCCCGTGTCTCTCTCCCGTTCCCCCCACCCCCTGCTCATGCCCCATATCTCCCTCCTGTTCCCCCCACCCCCGCTCATGCCCTGTGTCTCTTTCCTGTTGCCCCTACCCCCCGCTCAAGCCCAGTGTCTCTCTTGTTGCCCCCCCCACCCCCAGCTCATGCCCCGTGTCTCTCTCCCATTCCCCCACCCCCCGCTCATGCCCCGTGTCTCCCTCCTGTTCCCCCACCCCCGCTCATGCCCCGTGTCTCCCTCCTGTTCCCCCACCCCCGCTCATGCCCTGTGTCTCTCTCCTGTTCCCCCCACCCCCCGCACATGCCCCGTGTCTCTCTCCCATTCCCCCATCCCCCGCTCATGCCCCGTGTCTTTTCCTCCTGTACCCCCCACCCCCCTCTCATGCCCTGTGTCTCCCTCCTGTACCCCCACCCCACGCTCATGCCCCATGTCTCTCTCCTGTTGCCGCCCACCCCCTGCTCATGCCCTGTCTCTCTCCTGTTTCCCCCACCTCCCGCGCTCATGCCCCGTGTCTTCCTCCTGTACCCCCCACCCCACTCATGCCCTGTGTCTCCCTCCTGTAAACCCCGCTCATGCCCCGTGTCTCTCTCCTGTTGCCCCCCGCTCATGCTCCGTGTCTCCCTCCTGTTCCCCCTACCCCCCACTCATGCCCTGTGTTTCCCTCCTGTTCCCCCCCACCCCCCATTCATGCCCCGTGTCTCTCTCCTGTTGCCCCCCACCCCCGCTCATGCCCCGTGTCTCCCTCCCTTTCCCCACCACCCCCCGCTCATGCCCCGTGTCTCCCTCCTGTTCCCCCCACCCCCGCTCATGCCCCGTGTCTCCCTCCTGTTCTCCCCACCCCCCACTCATGCCCCATGTCTCCCCCTGTTCCCCTCACCACCCGCTCATGCCCCTTATCTCCCTCCTGTTCCCCCTCACCCCCCGCTCATGCCCCGTGTCTCTCTCCTGTTGCCCCCCGCTCATGCCCCGTGTCTCCCTCCTGTACCCCCCACCCCCGCTCATGCCCCATGTCTTTTCCTCCTGTACCCCCCACCCCCCGCTCATGCCCCGTGTCTCCCTCCTGTACCCCCCACCACCCGCTCATGCCCCGTGTCTCTCTCTCCTGTTGCCCCCCACCCCCCGCTCATGCCCTGTGTCTCTCTCTCCTGTTTCCCCCACCCCCCACGCTCATGCCCCGTGTCTTCCTCCTGTACCCCCACCCCCACTCATGCCCCGTGTCTCCGTCCTGTACCCCCCGCTCATGCCCCGTGTCTCTCTGCTGTTGCCCCCCACCCCCCGCTCATGCCCCGTGTCTCTCTCCCGTCCCCCCCACTCCCTGCTCATGCCCCGTGTCTCTCTCCTGTTCCCCCCCACCCCCTGCTCATGCCCGTGTCTCTCTCCCGTTCCCCCACCCCCCACGCTCATGCCCCGTGTCTTCCTCCTGTACGCCCCACCCCCTCTCATGCTCCATGTCTCCCTCCTGTACCCCCCGCTCATGCCCCGTGTCTCTCTCCTGTTGACCCCTGACCCCCTGCTCATGCCCTGTCTCTCTCCCGTTCCCCCCAACCCTGATCATGCCCCGTGTCTCTCTCCTGTACCCCTCACCCCCTGCTCATGCCCCGTGTCTCTCTCCTGTTGCCCCCCCACCCCCAGCTCATGTCCCGTGTCTCTGTCCTGTTGCCCCCCACTCTCCGCTCATGCCCCGTGTCTCCCTCCTGTACCCCCCACCCCCCACTAATGCCCTGTGTCTCCATCCTGGTGCCCCCGCTCATGCCTTCTGTCTCTCTCTTGTTGCCCCCACCACCGCTCATGCCCCGTGTCACTCTTCCGTCCCCCCCACCCCCCGCTCATGGCCCGTGTCTCTCTCCCGTCCCCCCCACCCCCTGCTCATGCCCTGTGTCTCTCTCCTGTTGCCCCTACCCCCCGCTCAAGCCCAGTGTCTCTCTCTTGTTGCCCCCCCACCCCCAGCTCATGCCCCGTGTCTCTCTCCCATTCCCCCACCCCCCGCTCATGCCCCGTGTCTCCCTCCTGTTCCCCCACCCCCGCTCATGCCCCGTGTCTCCCTCCTGTTCCCCCACCCCCGCTCATGCCCTGTGTCTCTCTCCTGTTCCCCCCACCCCCCGCACATGCCCCGTGTCTCTCTCCCATTCCCCCATCCCCCGCTCATGCCCCGTGTCTTTTCCTCCTGTACCCCCCACCCCCCTCTCATGCCCTGTGTCTCCCTCCTGTACCCCCACCCCACGCTCATGCCCCGTGTCTCTCTCCTGTTGCGGCCCACCCCCCGCTCATGCCCTGTCTCTCTCCTGTTTCCCCCACCTCCCGCGCTCATGCCCCGTGTCTTCCTCCTGTACCCCCCACCCCCCACTCATGCCCTGTGTCTCCCTCCTGTAACCCCCGCTCATGCCCCGTGTCTCTCTCCTGTTGCCCCCCACCCCCCGCTCATGCTCCGTGTCTCCCTCCTGTTCCCCCTACCCCCCACTCATGCCCTGTGTTTCCCTCCTGTTCCCCCCACCCCCCATTCATGCCCCGTGTCTCTCTCCTGTTGCCCCCCACCCCCGCTCATGCCCCGTGTCTCCCTCCCTTTCCCCACCACCCCCCGCTCATGCCCCGTGTCTCCCTCCTGTTCCCCCCACCCCCGCTCATGCCCCGTGTCTCCCTCCTGTTCTCCCCACCCCCCACTCATGCCCCATGTCTCCCCCCTGTTCCCCTCACCCCCGCTCATGCCCCTTATCTCCCTCCTGTTCCCCCTCACCCCCCGCTCATGCCCCGTGTCTCTCTCCTGTTGCCCCCCGCTCATGCCCCGTGTCTCCCTCCTGTACCCCCCACCCCCGCTCATGCCCCATGTCTTTTCCTCCTGTACCCCCCACCCCCCGCTCATGCCCCGTGTCTCCCTCCTGTACCCCCCACCACCCGCTCATGCCCCGTGTCTCTCTCCTGTTGCCCCCCACCCCCCGCTCATGCCCTGTGTCTCTCTCTCCTGTTTCCCCCACCCCCCACGCTCATGCCCCGTGTATTCCTCCTGTACCCCGCACCCCCCACTCATGCCCCGTGTCCCCGTCCTGTACCCCCCGCTCATGCCCCGTGTCTCTCTCCTGTTGCCCCCACCCACTGCTCATGCTCCGTGTCTCTCTCCCGTCCCCCCACTCCCTGCTCATGCCCCGTGTCTCTCTCCTGTTCCCCCCCACCCCCTGCTCATGCCCGTGTCTCTCTCCCGTTCCCCCACCCCCCATGCTCATGCCCCGTGTCTTCCTCCTGTACACCCACCCCCTCTCATGCTCCATGTCTCCCTCCTGTACCCCCCGCTCATGCCCCGTGTCTCTCTCCTGTTGACCCCTGACCCCCTGCTCATGCCCTGTCTCTCTCCCGTTCCCCCCAACCCTGCTCATGCCCCGTGTCTCTCTCCTGTACCCCTCACCCCCTGCTCATGCCCCGTGTCTCTCTCCTGTTGCCCCCCCACCCCCAGCTCATGTCCCGTGTCTCTGTCCTGTTGCCCCCCACTCCCCGCTCATGCCCCGTGTCTCCCTCCTGTACCCCCGACCCCCCACTAATGCCCCGTGTCTCCATCCTGGTGCCCCCACCCCCCGCTCATGCCTTGTGTCTCTCTCTTGTTGCCCCCACCACCGCTCATGCCCCGTGTCACTCTCCCGTCCCCCCCACCCCCCGCTCATGGCCCGTGTCTCTCTCCCGTCCCCCCCACCCCCCGCTCATGCCCTGTGTGTCTCTCCTGTCCCCCCCCAACCCCGCTCATGCCCCGTGTCTCTCTCCCGTTCCCCGCACCCTCCGCCGCTCATGCCCCTGTCTTCCTCCCGTACCCCCTACACCCCACTCATGCCCCGTGTCTCCCCCCTGTACCACCTGCCCCTCGCTCATGCCCCGTGTCTCTCTCCTGTTGCCCCCACCACCTGCTCATGCCACGTGTCTCTCTCTTGTTGCCCCCCCACCCCCCGCTCATGCCCCGTGTCTCTTTGCGTTCCCCCGCTCATGGCCCGTGTCTCTCTACCATTCCCCCACCCCCCGCTCATGCCCCGTGTCTCTCTCCCATTCCCCCCACCCCCCGCTCATGCCCCGTGTCTCCCTCCTGTACCCCCCACCCCCCGCTCATGCCCCGTGTCTCCCCCCTGTACACCCCACCCCCCCGCTCATGCCCTGTGTCTCTCTCCTGTTGCCCCCACCCCCCGCTCATGCCCCGTGTTACTCTCTTGTTGCCCCCCACCCCCCGCTCATGCCCCGCGTCTCTCTCTCTTCCCCCCGCTCATGGCCGTGTCTCTCTCCCATTCCCCCATCCCCCGCTCATGCCCCATGTCTCCCTCCTGTTCCCCCCACCGCCCGCTCATGCCCTGTGTCTCTCTCCTGTTCCCCCCACCCCCCGCTCATGCCCCGTGTCTCTCTCCCGTTCCCCCCACCCCCCGCTCATGCCCCGTGTCTCTCTCCTGTTTCCCCCACCCCCCGCGCTCATGGCCCGTGTTTTCCTCCTGTACCCCCCACCCCCTTCTCAAGCCCTGTGTCTCCCTCCTGTACCCCCCTTATGCCCCCCACCCCCCACTCATGCCCCGTGTCTCTTGTTGCCCCCACCACCGCTCATGCCCCGTGTCACTCTTCCGTCCCCCCCACCCCCCGCTCATGGCCCGTGTCTCTCTCCCGTCCCCCCCACCCCCTGCTCATGCCCTGTGTCTCTCTCCTGTTGCCCCTACCCCCCGCTCAAGCCCAGTGTCTCTCTCTTGTTGCCCCCCCACCCCCAGCTCATGCCCCGTGTCTCTCTCCCATTCCCCCACCCCCCGCTCATGCCCCGTGTCTCCCTCCTGTTCCCCCACCCCCGCTCATGCCCCGTGTCTCCCTCCTGTTCCCCCACCCCCGCTCATGCCCTGTGTCTCTCTCCCGTCCCCCCACTCCCTGCTCATGCCCCGTGTCTCTCTCCTGTTCCCCCCCACCCCCTGCTCATGCCCGTGTCTCTCTCCCGTTCCCCCACCCCCCATGCTCATGCCCCGTGTCTTCCTCCTGTACACCCCACCCCCTCTCATGCTCCATGTCTCCCTCCTGTACCCCCCGCTCATGCCCCGTGTCTCTCTCCTGTTGACCCCTGACCCCCTGCTCATGCCCTGTCTCTCTCCCGTTCCCCCCAACCCTGCTCATGCCCCGTGTCTCTCTCCTGTACCCCTCACCCCCTGCTCATGCCCCGTGTCTCTCTCCTGTTGCCCCCCCACCCCCAGCTCATGTCCCGTGTCTCCCTCCTGTACCCCCCACCCCCGCTCATGCCCCATGTCTTTTCCTCCTGTACCCCCCACCCCCCGCTCATGCCCCGTGTCTCCCTCCTGTACCCCCCACCACCCGCTCATGCCCCGTGTCTCTCTCCTGTTGCCCCCCACCCCCCGCTCATGCCCTGTGTCTCTCTCTCCTGTTTCCCCCACCCCCCACGCTCATGCCCCGTGTATTCCTCCTGTACCCCGCACCCCCCACTCATGCCCCGTGTCTCCGTCCTGTACCCCCCGCTCATGCCCCGTGTCTCTCTCCTGTTGCCCCCACCCACTGCTCATGCTCCGTGTCTCTCTCCCGTCCCCCCACTCCCTGCTCATGCCCCGTGTCTCTCTCCTGTTCCCCCCCACCCCCTGCTCATGCCCGTGTCTCTCTCCCGTTCCCCCACCCCCCATGCTCATGCCCCGTGTCTTCCTCCTGTACACCCCACCCCCTCTCATGCTCCATGTCTCCCTCCTGTACCCCCCGCTCATGCCCCGTGTCTCTCTCCTGTTGACCCCTGACCCCCTGCTCATGCCCTGTCTCTCTCCCGTTCCCCCCAACCCTGCTCATGCCCCGTGTCTCTCTCCTGTACCCCTCACCCCCTGCTCATGCCCCGTGTCTCTCTCCTGTTGCCCCCCCACCCCCAGCTCATGTCCCGTGTCTCTGTCCTGTTGCCCCCCACTCCCCGCTCATGCCCCGTGTCTCCCTCCTGTACCCCCGACCCCCCACTAATGCCCCGTGTCTCCATCCTGGTGCCCCCACCCCCCGCTCATGCCTTGTGTCTCTCTCTTGTTGCCCCCACCACCGCTCATGCCCCGTGTCACTCTCCCGTCCCCCCCACCCCCCGCTCATGGCCCGTGTCTCTCTCCCGTTCCCCCCCACCCCCCGCTCATGCCCTGTGTGTCTCTCCTGTCCCCCCCCAACCCCGCTCATGCCCCGTGTCTCTCTCCCGTTCCCCGCACCCTCCGCCGCTCATGCCCCTGTCTTCCTCCCGTACCCCCTACACCCCACTCATGCCCCGTGTCTCCCCCCTGTACCACCTGCCCCTCGCTCATGCCCCGTGTCTCTCTCCTGTTGCCCCCACCACCTGCTCATGCCACGTGTCTCTCTCTTGTTGCCCCCCCACCCCCCGCTCATGCCCCGTGTCTCTTTGCGTTCCCCCGCTCATGGCCCGTGTCTCTCTCCCATTCCCCCACCCCCCGCTCATGCCCCGTGCCTCTCTCCCATTCCCCCACCCCCCGCTCATGCCCCGTGTCTCCCTCCTGTACCCCCCACCCCCCGCTCATGCCCCGTGTCTCCCCCCTGTACACCCCACCCCCCCGCTCATGCCCTGTGTCTCTCTCCTGTTGCCCCCACCCCCCGCTCATGCCCCGTGTTACTCTCTTGTTGCCCCCCACCCCCCGCTCATGCCCCGCGTCTCTCTCTCTTCCCCCCGCTCATGGCCGTGTCTCTCTCCCATTCCCCCATCCCCCGCTCATGCCCCGTGTCTTCCTCCTGTACACCCCACCCCCTCTCATGCTCCATGTCTCCCTCCTGTACCCCCCGCTCATGCCCCGTGTCTCTCTCCTGTTGACCCCTGACCCCCTGCTCATGCCCTGTCTCTCTCCCGTTCCCCCCAACCCTGCTCATGCCCCGTGTCTCTCTCCTGTACCCCTCACCCCCTGCTCATGCCCCGTGTCTCTCTCCTGTTGCCCCCCCACCCCCAGCTCATGTCCCGTGTCTCCCTCCTGTACCCCCCACCCCCGCTCATGCCCCATGTCTTTTCCTCCTGTACCCCCCACCCCCCGCTCATGCCCCGTGTCTCCCTCCTGTACCCCCCACCACCCGCTCATGCCCCGTGTCTCTCTCCTGTTGCCCCCCACCCCCCGCTCATGCCCTGTGTCTCTCTCTCCTGTTTCCCCCACCCCCCACGCTCATGCCCCGTGTATTCCTCCTGTACCCCGCACCCCCCACTCATGCCCCGTGTCTCCGTCCTGTACCCCCCGCTCATGCCCCGTGTCTCTCTCCTGTTGCCCCCACCCACTGCTCATGCTCCGTGTCTCTCTCCCGTCCCCCCACTCCCTGCTCATGCCCCGTGTCTCTCTCCTGTTCCCCCCCACCCCCTGCTCATGCCCGTGTCTCTCTCCCGTTCCCCCACCCCCCATGCTCATGCCCCGTGTCTTCCTCCTGTACACCCCACCCCCTCTCATGCTCCATGTCTCCCTCCTGTACCCCCCGCTCATGCCCCGTGTCTCTCTCCTGTTGACCCCTGACCCCCTGCTCATGCCCTGTCTCTCTCCCGTTCCCCCCAACCCTGCTCATGCCCCGTGTCTCTCTCCTGTACCCCTCACCCCCTGCTCATGCCCCGTGTCTCTCTCCTGTTGCCCCCCCACCCCCAGCTCATGTCCCGTGTCTCTGTCCTGTTGCCCCCCACTCCCCGCTCATGCCCCGTGTCTCCCTCCTGTACCCCCGACCCCCCACTAATGCCCCGTGTCTCCATCCTGGTGCCCCCACCCCCCGCTCATGCCTTGTGTCTCTCTCTTGTTGCCCCCACCACCGCTCATGCCCCGTGTCACTCTCCCGTCCCCCCCACCCCCCGCTCATGGCCCGTGTCTCTCTCCCGTTCCCCCCCACCCCCCGCTCATGCCCTGTGTGTCTCTCCTGTCCCCCCCAACCCCGCTCATGCCCCGTGTCTCTCTCCCGTTCCCCGCACCCTCCGCCGCTCATGCCCCTGTCTTCCTCCCGTACCCCCTACACCCCACTCATGCCCCGTGTCTCCCCCCTGTACCACCTGCCCCTCGCTCATGCCCCGTGTCTCTCTCCTGTTGACCCCACCACCTGCTCATGCCACGTGTCTCTCTCTTGTTGCCCCCCCACCCCCCGCTCATGCCCCGTGTCTCTTTGCGTTCCCCCGCTCATGGCCCGTGTCTCTCTCCCATTCCCCCACCCCCCGCTCATGCCCCGTGTCTCTCTCCCATTCCCCCCACCCCCCGCTCATGCCCCGTGTCTCCCTCCTGTACCCCCCACCCCCCGCTCATGCCCCGTGTCTCCCCCCTGTACACCCCACCCCCCCGCTCATGCCCTGTGTCTCTCTCCTGTTGCCCCCACCCCCCGCTCATGCCCCGTGTTACTCTCTTGTTGCCCCCACCCCCCGCTCATGCCCCGCGTCTCTCTCTCTTCCCCCCGCTCATGGCCGTGTCTCTCTCCCATTCCCCCATCCCCCGCTCATGCCCCATGTCTCCCTCCTGTTCCCCCCACCGCCCGCTCATGCCCTGTGTCTCTCTCCTGTTCCCCCCACCCCCCGCTCATGCCCCGTGTCTCTCTCCCGTTCCCCCCACCCCCCGCTCATGCCCCGTGTCTCTCTCCTGTTTCCCCCACCCCCCGCGCTCATGGCCCGTGTTTTCCTCCTGTACCCCCCACCCCCTTCTCAAGCCCTGTGTCTCCCTCCTGTACCCCCCTTATGCCCCCCACCCCCCACTCATGCCCCGTGTCTCTCTCCTGTTGCCCTCACCCCCCCATACCCCGTGTCTCCCTCCTGTACCCCCCTCATGCTCCATGTCTCCCTCCTGTTCCCTCCCAGCCCACGCACATGCCCCGTGTCTCTTTCCCATTCCCCCCACCCCCCGCTCTTGCCCCGTGTCTCCCTCCTGTACCCCCCACCCTCACACATGCTCCGTGTGTCTCTCCCGTTCCCCCCCACCCTCCGCTCATGCCCTGTATCTCCCTCCCATTCCCCCCGCTCATGCCCCGTGTCTCTCTCCGGTTCCCCCCACCGCCTGCTCATGGCCCATGTCTCTCTCCTGTTCCCCCCAACCCCTGCTCATGCCCCGTGTCTTACTCCTGTACCCCCCACCGCCTGCTCATGCCCCTTGTCTCTCTCCTGTTGCCCCCCACCCCCGCTCATGCTCTGTGTCTCCCTCCTGTTCCCCCTACCCCCACTCATGCCCTGTTTCTCTCTCCTGTTGCCCCCCACCCCCTGCTCATGCCCCGTGTCTCCCTCCTGTACCCCCACCCCCGCGTCTCTCTCCTGTTGCCCCCACCCCCTGCTCATGCCCCATGTCTCCCTCCTGTTCTCCTCACCCCCCGCTCATGCCCCGTGTCTCCCTCCTATTCCCTCCCACCCCCCGCTCATGCCCCGTGTCTCCCTCCCTTTCCCCACCACCCCCCGCTCATGCCCCGTGTCTCCATCCTGTTCCCCCCACCCCCGCTCATGCCCCGTGTCTCCCTCCTGTTCCCCCCATCCCCCGCTCATGCCCCATGTCTCCCTCCTGTTCCCCTCACCCCCGTTCATGCCCCTTATCTCCCTCCTGTTCCCCCTTACCCCCCGCTCATGCCCTGTGTCTCTCTCCTGTTGCTCCCCGCTCATGGCCCGTGTCTCTGTCCTGTACCCCCCACCCCCCACTAATGCCCTGTGTCTCCCTCCAGTTCCCCCACCCCCGCTCATGTCCCATGTCTCTTTCCTGTTGCCCCCACCCCCCGCTCATGCCCTGTGTCTCTCTCTTGTTGCCCCCCACCCCCGCTCATGCCCGGTGTCTCTCTCCCGTCCCCCCTGCACCCCCCACTCATGCCCCGTGTCTCCCTCCTATACCCCCACCCCCGCTCATGCCCCGTGTCTCTCTCCTGTTGTCCCTATTGCCCCGTGTCTCTCTCCTGTTACCCCCACCGCCCGCTCATGCCCTGTGTCTCTCTCCTGTTCCCCCCACACCTCACTCATTCCCCGTGTCTCCCTCCTGTTCTCCCCACCCCCCACTAATGCCCCGTGTCTCTCTCTTGTTGCCCCCCACCCCCTGCTCATGCCCCGTGTCTCCCTCCTGTACCCGCCACACCCTGCTCATGCCCCGTGTCTCCCTCCTGTACCCCCACCCCCCGCACATGCCCCGTGTGTCTCTCCCATTCCCCCCCCACCCTCCGCTCATGCCCCATGTCTCCCTCCCATTCCCCCCTGCTCATGCCCCGTGTCTCTCTCTTGATGCCCCCCACCTCCTGCTTATGCCCTGTGTCTCTCTCCTGTGTCCCCCCACCCTCCACTCAAGGCCCGTGCCTCCCTCCTGTTGTCCCCCCACCCCCGCTCATGCCCCGTGTCTCTCTCCTGTTGCCCCTCATGCCCCGTGTCTCTCTCCTGTTGCCCCACACCCCCCGCTCATGGCCAGTGTCTCTCTCCCGTTCCCCCACCCCCCGCTCATGCCCCGTGTCTTCCTCCTGTACCCCCCACTCCCCGCTCATGCCCCGTGTCTCCCTCCTGTACCCCCCACCCCGCGCTCATGCCCTATGTCTCTCTCCTGTTGCCCCCACCCCGTGCTCATGCCCCGTGTCTCTCTCCTGTTGCCCCACACCCCCGGCTCATGCCCCGTATCTCTCTCCTGTTGCCCCCCACCCCCCGCTTATGCCCCGTGTCTCCCTCCTGTTCCCTCCCACCCCCTGCTCATGCCCCGTGTCTCTCTCCCGTTCCCCCCAGCCCCCGCGTATGCCCCGTGTCTCTCTCCTGTACCCTCCACCCCCTCTCATGCCCCATGTCTCTCTCCTGTTACCCCCCACCCCCGGCTCATGCCCCGTGTCTCTCTCCTGTTGCCCCCCACCCCCCGCTCATGCCCCGTGTCTCCCTCCTGTACCCCCCACCCCCACTAATGCCCTGTGTCTCCCTCCAGTTCCCCCACCCCCGCTCATGCCCCGTGTCTCTCTCCTGTTGCCCCCACCCCCCGATCATGCCCTGTGTCTCTCTCTTGTTGCCCCCTCCCCCGCTCATGCCCCGTGTCTCTCTCCTGTTGCCCCTCACCCCCCGCTCATGCCTCGTGTTTTCATTCCTGTTCCCACCGCCCCCCACTCATGCCCCATGTCTCCCTCCTGTTCCCCCCACCCCCGCTCATGTCCCGTGTCTCCCTCCTGTTCGCCCCCACCCCCCACTCATACCCCATGTCTCTCTCCTGATGCCCCCACGCCCGCTCATGCCCTGTGTCTCTGTCCTGTTTCCCCCACCCCCGCTCATGCCCCGTGTCTCTCTCCTGTTACGCCCCCACCCCCGCTCATGGCCAGTGCCTCCCTCCTGTACCCCCCACACCCCGCTAATGCCCCGTGTCTCCCTCCTGTTCCCCCCACCCCCTGCTCATGCTCCGTGTCTCTCTCCTGTGGCCCCCACCCCCGCTCATGCCCTGTGTCTCTCTCTTGGTGCCCCTCCACCCCCCGCTCATGCCCCGTGTCTCTCTCCCATCCCCCCCACCCCCCGCTCATGGCCCGTGTCTCTCTCCCGTTCCCCCCACCCCCCGCTCATGCCCCATATCTCCCTCCTGTTCCCCCCACCCCCCGCTCATGCCCTGTGTCTCTTTCCTGTTGCCCCTACCCCCCGCTCAAGCCCAGTGTCTCTCTCTTGTTGCCCCACACCCCCAGCTCATGCCCCGTGTCTCTCTCCCATTCCCCCACCCCCCGCTCATGCCCGTGTCTCCCTCCTGTTCCCCCACCCCCGCTCATGGCCTGTGTCTCTCTCCTGTTCCCCCCATCCCCCGCTCATGCCCCGTGTCTTTTCCTCCTGTACCCCCCACCCCCCGCTCATGCCCTGTGTCTCCCTCCTGTACCCCCACTCCACGCTCATGCGCTGTGTCTCTCTCCTGTTGCCGCCCACCCCCTGCTCATGCCCTGTCTCTCTCCTGTTTCCCCCACCCCCCGCGCTCATGCCCCGTGTCTTCCTCCTGTACCCCCCCACCCCCCACTCATGCCCTGTGTCTCCCTCCTGTACCCCCGGCTCATGCCCCGTGTCTCTCCTGTTGCCCCCCACCCCCGCTCATGCCCGTGTCTCTCTCCCATTCCACCCATCCCCCGCGCTCATGCCCCGTGTCTTCCTCCTGTACCCCACACCCCCCTCTCATGCTCCGTGTCTCCCTCCTATACCCCCCGCTCATGCCCCATGTCTGTCTCCTGTTGCCCCCCAACCCCCTGCTCATGCCCCGTGTCTCTCTTCTGATGCCCCCCACCCCCGCTCATGCCCCGTGTCTCTCTCCTGTTGCCCCCCACCCCCAGCTCATGTCCCGTGTCTCTGTCCTGTTGCCCCCCACCCCCGCTCATGCCCCGTATCTCCCTCCTGCACCCCCCACCCCCACTAATGCCCCGTGTCTCCCTCCTGTTCCCCCACCCCCACTCATGCCCCGTGTCTCTCTCCTGTTGCCCCCACCGCCCGCTCATGCCCTGTGTCTCTCTTGTTGCCCCCGACCCCCACTCGTGGCCCGTGTCTCTCTCCCGTTTCCCCAACCCCCGCTCATGCCCCGTGTCTCTCCCCCATTCCCCACACCCCCCAGCACTCATGCCCCGTGTCTTCCTCCTGTACCCCCATCCCCCTCTCATGCCCCGTGTCTCCCTCCTGTACCCACCGCTCATGCCCCGTGTCTCTCTCCTGTCCCCCTCCAGCCCCTGCTCATGGCCTGTGTCTCTCTCCCCTTCCCCCACCCCCTGCTCATGCCCGTGTCTCTCTCCTGTTCCTCCCCAACCCCCGCTCATGCCCCGTGTCTCTCCCCCATTCCCCACACCCCCCAGCACTCATGCCCTGTCTCTTCCTCCTGTACCCCCCACCCCCCTCTCATGCCCCGTGTCTCCCTCCAGTACCCCCCACTCATGCCCCGTGTCTCTCTCCTGTTCCCCTCACCCCCCACTCATACCCCGTGTCTCTCTCCTGTTGCCCCCACCACCCACTCATGCCCCGTGTCTCTCTCCTGTTGCCCCCCACCCCCCCTACATGCCCCGTGTCTCCCTCCTGTTGCCCCCCACCCCCCACTCACGGCCAGTGTCTCTCTCCTGTTCCCCCCACCCCTGCTAATGCCCCATGTCTCTCTCCTGTACCCCACACCCCCGCTCATGCCCCGTGTGTCTCTCCTGTTGCCCCGCTACCCCCCGCTCATGTCCCGTGTCTCTGTTCTGTTGCCCCCCACCCCCTGCTCATGCCTCCCTCCTGTACCCCCCACCCCCCACTAATGCCCTGTGTCGCCCTCCAGTTCCCCCACCCCCGCTCATGCCCCGTGTCTCTCTCCTGTTCCCCCCCACCCCCCGCTCATGCCCCATGTCTCTCTCCTGTTCCCCCCACCCCCCGCTCATGCCCCGTGTCTCTCTCCTGTTCCCCCACCCCCTGCTCATGTCCCGTGTCTCCGTCCTGTTGCCCCCCACTCTCCGCTCATGCCCCGTGTCTCCCTCCTGTACCCCCATCCCCCACTAATGCCCCGTGTCTCCCTCCTGGTGCCCCCACCCCCGCGCTCATGCCCCGTGTCTTCCTCATGTATCCCCATCCCCTCTCATGCCCCGTGTCTCCCTCCTGTACCCCCCTCATGCCCCATGTCTCTCTCCTGTTGCCCCCCACCCCCCACTCATGCCCCGTGTCTCTCTCCTGTTGCCCTCACCCCCCCATGCCCCGTGTCTCCCTCCTGTTCCCTCCCACCCCACGCACATGCCCCGTGTCTCTTTCCCGTTCCCCCCACCCCCCGCTCTTGCCCCGTGTCTCCCTCCCGTACCCCCACCCTCACACATGCTCCGTGTGTCTCTCTTGTTGCCCCCCACCCCCTGCTCATGCCCCATGTCTCTCTCCCGTTCCCCCACCCCCTGCTCATGGCCCATGTCTCTCTCCTGTTCCCCCCACCCCCTGCTCATGGCCCATGTCTTCCTCCTGTACCCCCCACCGCCCGCTCATGCCCCTTGTCTCTCTCCTGTTGCCCCCCACCCCCGCTCATGCTCCGTGTCTCCCTCCTGTTCCCCCTACCCCCCACTCATGCCCTGTGTTTTTCCTCCTGTTCCCCTACCCCCCACTCATGCCCTGTGTCTCTCTCCTGGTGCCCCCCTCCCCCTGCTCATGCCCCGTGTCTCCCTCCTGTACCCCCACCCCCGCTTCTCTCTCCTGTTGCCCCCACCCCCTGCTCATGCCCCATGTCTCCCTCCTGTTCTCCTCATCCCCCGCTCATGCCCCGTGTCTCCCTCCTATTCCCTCCCATCCCCCGCTCATGCCCCGTGTCTCTCTCCTGTTGCCCCCACCCCCCGCTCATGCCCTGTGTCTCTCTCTTGTTGCCCCCCACCCCCGCTCATGCCCCGTGTGTCTCTCCCGTCCCCCCTGCACCCTCCACTCATGCCCCGCGTCTCCCTCCTGTACCCCACACCCCCGCTCATGCTCAGTGTCTCTCTCCTGTTGTCCCTCATGCCCCGTGTCTCTCTCCTGTTTCCCCCACCCCCCGCTCATGCCCTGTGTCTCTCTCCTGTTCCCCCACACCCCACTCATTCCCCGTGTCTCGCTCCTGTTCCCCCCACCCCACACTAATGCCCCGTGTCTCTCTCCTGTTGCCCCCCACCGCCCGCTCATGCCCCGTGTCTCCCTCCTGTACCCGCCACACCCCGCTCATGCCCCGTGTCACCCTCCTGTACCCCCCACCCCCCGCACATGCCTCGTGTGTCTCTCCCGTTCCCCCCCACCCTCCGCTCATGCCCCATGTCTCCCTCCCATTCCCCCCTGCTCATGCCCCGTGTCTCTCTCTTGATGCCCCCCACCTCCCGCTTATGCCCTGTGTCTCTCTCCTGTTGCCCCCCACCCTCCACTCAAGGCCCGTGCCTCCCTCCTGCTGTCCCCCCACCCCCTGCTCATGCCCCGTGTCTCTCTCCTGTTGTTCCTCATGCCCCGTGTCTCTCTCCTGTTGCCCCACACCACCCGCTCATGGCCAGTGTCTCTCTCCCGTTTCCCCACCCCCCGCTCATGCCCCGTGTCTTCCTCCTGTAGCCCCCACTCCCCTCTCATGCCCCGTGTCTCCCTCCTGTACCCCCCACCCCCTGCTCATGCCCTGTGTCTCTGTCCTGTTGCCCCCACCCCGTGCTCATGCCCCGTGTCTCTCTCCTGTTGCCCCACACCCCCCGGTCATGCCCCGTGTCTCTCTCCTGTTGCCCCCCACCCCCCGCTTATGCCCCGTGTCTCCCTCCTGTTCCCTCCCACACCCCGCTCATGCCCCGTGTCTCTCTCCCGTTCCCCCCAGCCCCCGCGTATGCCCCGTGTCTCTCTCCTGTACCCTCCACCCCCCGCTCATGCCCCGTGTCTCTCTCCTGTACCCTAATGCCCTGTGTCTCCCTCCCGTTCCCCCACCCCTGCTCATGCCCCGTGTCTCTCTCCTGTTGCCCCCACCCCCCACTCGTGCCCTGTGTCTCTCTCTTGTTGCCCCCCACCCCCGCTCATGCCCCGTGTCTCTCTCCCGTCCCCCGTGCAACCCCCGCTCATGGCCCATGTCTCTCTCCCATTGCCCCCACCCCCTGCTCATGCCCTGTGTCTCCCTCCTGTTCCCCCACCCCCCATTCATGCCCCATGTCTCTCTCCTGTTCTCCCCACCCCCCGCTCATTCCCCGTGTCTCTCTCCCGTTCCCCCCACCCCGCGCGCTCATGCCCCGTGTCTTCCTCATGTACCCCCCACCCCCCTCTCATGCCCCGTGTCTCTCTCCTGTACCCCCCTCATGCCCCGTGTCTCTCTACTGTTGCCCCCTCCCCCCGCTCATGCCCCGTGTCTCTCTCCTGTTGCCCCCCACCCCCCGCTCATGCCCTGTGTCTCCCTCCTGTACCCCCCTCATGCCCCGTCTCCCTCCTGTTCCCTCCCACCCCACGCTCATGCCCTGTGTCTCTCTCCCGTTCCCCCCCACCCCCCTGCTCATGCCCCGTATCTCCCTCCTGTATCCCCCACCCCCGCACATGCTCCGTGTGTCTCTCCCGTTCCCCCCCAACCTCCGCTCATGGCCCGTGTCTCTCTCCCGTTCCCCCCAACGCCCCGCTCATGCCCTGTGTCTCCCTCCCATTCCCCCGCTCATGCCCCGTGTCTCTCTTGTTGCCTCCCACCCCCTGCTCATGCCCCGTGTCTCTCTCTCGTTGCCCCCCACCCCCTGCATATGGCCCGTGTCTCTCTCCTGTTGCCCCCCACCCCGCTCATGCTCTGTGTCTCCCTCCTGTTCCCACTACCCCCCACTCATGCCCTGTGTTTCCCTCCTGTTCCCCCCAGCCCCCACTCATGCCCCGTGTCTCTCTCCTGTTGCCCCCCACCCCCGCTCATGCCCCGTGTCTCCCTCCCTTTCCCCACCACCCCCCGCTCATGCCCCGTGTCTCCCTCCTGTTCCCCCCACCCCCGCTCATGCCCCGTGTCTCCCTCCTGTTCCCCCCACCCCCCATCCATGCCCCATGTCTCCCTCCTGTTCCCCTCACCCCCGCTCATGCCCCTTATCTCCCTCCTGTTCCCCCTCACTCCCCGCTCATGCCCTGTGTCTCTCTCCTGTTGCCCCCCCGCTCATGCCCTGTGTCTCCCTCCTGTACCCCCCACCCCCACTCATGCCCCATGTCTTTTCCTCCTGTACCCCCCACTCCCCGCTCATGCCCCGTGTCTCTCTCCTGTTGCCCCCCACCCCCCGCTCATGTCCTGTCTCTCTCTCCTGTTTCCCCCACCCCCCACGCTCATGCCCCGTGTCTTGCTCCTGACCCCCATCCCCCACTCATGCCCCGTGTCTCTGTCCTGTACCCCCCTCTCATGCCCAGTGTCTCTCTCCTGTTGCCCCCACCCCCCGCTCATCCCCCGTGTCTCTCTCCCGTCCCGCCCACCCCCTGCTCATGCCCCGTGTCTCTCTCCTGTTCCCCCCCACAACCCCGCTCATGCCCATGTCTCTCTCCCGTTCCCCCACCCACCACGCTCATGCCCCGTGTCTTCCTCCTGTATGCCCCACCCCCCTCTCATGCTCCATGTCTCCCTCCTGTACCCCCCGCTCATGCCCTGTGTCTCTGTCCTGTTGCCCCCCAATCCCCTGCTCATGCCTTGTGTCTCTCTTCTGTTGCCCCCCACCCCCCGCTCATGCCCTGTGTCACCCTCCTGTTCCCTCCCACCCCCCGCTCATGCCGTGTCTCTCTCCCGTTCCTCCCAACCCTACTCATGCCCCGTGTCTCTCTCCTGTACCCCTCACCCCCCGCTCATGCCCCGTGTCTCTCTCCTGTTGCCCCCCCACCCCCAGCTCATGTCCCGTGTCTCCGTCCTGTTGCCCCCCCACTCCCCGCTTATGCCCCGTGTCTCCCTCCTGTACCCCCCACCCCCCACTAATGCCCTGTGTCTCCCTCCTGGTGCCCCCACCCCCCGCTCATGCCTTGTGTCTCTCTCTTGTTGCCCCCCACCCCCGCTCATGCCCCGTGTCTCTCTACCGTCCCCCCCACCCCCGCTCATGGCCCGTGTCTCTCTCCCGTTACCCCCACCCCCCGCTCATGCCCTGTGTCTCTCTCCTGTTCCCGCCAACCCCGCTCATGCCCCGTGTCTCTCTCCCGTTCCCCCCACCCCCCGCTCATGCCCCGTGTCTTTTCCTCCTGTACCCCATCCCCCGCTCATGCCCCGTGTCTCTCTCCCGTCCCCCCCACCCCCGCTCATGGCCCGTGTCTCTCTCCCGTTACCCCCACCCCCCGCTCATGCCCTTTGTCTCTCTCCTGTTCCCGCCAACCCCGCTCATGCCCCGTGTCTCTCTCCCGTTCCCCGCACCCTCCGCTCATGCCCCCTGTCTTCCTCCTGTACCCCCTACACCCCACTCATGCCCCGTGTCTCCCCCTGTACCCCCTGCCCTTCGCTCATGCCCCGTGTCTCTCTCCTGTTGCCCCACCACCCACTCATGCCATGTGTCTCTCTCTTGTTGCCCCCCCACCCCCGCTCATGCCCCGTGTCTCTTTCCCTTCCCCCGCTCATGGCCCGTGTCTCTCTCCCATTCCCCCACCCCCCGCTCATGCCCCGTGTCTCCCTCCTGTTCCCCCCAACCCCCGCTCATGCCCTGTGTCTCTCTCCTGTTCCCCCCACCCCCTGCTCATGCCCCGTGTCTCTCTCCCGTTCCCCCCACCCCCCGCTCATGCCCCGTGTCTTTTCCTCCTGTACCCCATCCCCCGCTCATGCCCCGTGTCTCCCTCCTGTACCCCCCCACCCCCCGCTCATGCCCCGTGTCTCCCCCCTGTACACCCCACCCCCCGCTCATGCCCCCTGTCTCTCTCCTGTTGCCCCCACCCCCCGCTCATGCCCCGTGTTTCTCTCCTGTTGCCCCCCACCCCCCGCTCATGCTCTGTGTCTCCCTCCTGTTCC
The DNA here is from genome assembly GCF_040938575.1 of Ambystoma mexicanum. Lineage (NCBI taxonomy): Eukaryota > Metazoa > Chordata > Amphibia > Caudata > Ambystomatidae > Ambystoma > Ambystoma mexicanum. The sequence goes on from NC_090939.1 coordinate 506,987,121, forward strand.
CCCAACCCCCCACTCATGCCCTGTGTTTCCCTCCTGTTCCCCCCACCCCCCGCTCATGCCCTGTGTCTCTCTCCTGTTCCCGCCAACCCCGCTCATGCCCCGTGTCTCTCTCCCGTTCCCCGCACCCTCCGCTCATGCCCCCTGTCTTCCTCCTGTACCCCCTACACCCCACTCATGCCCCGTGTCTCCCCCCTGTACCCCCTGCCCTTCGCTCTTGCCCCGTGTCTCTCTCCTGTCGCCCCCACCACCCACTCATGCCACGTGTCTCTCTCTTGTTGCCCCCCCACCCCCGCTCATGCCCCGTGTCTCTCTCCCTTCCCCCCGCTCATGGCCGTGTCTCTGTCCCATTCCCCCACCCCCCGCTCATGCCCCATGTCTCCCTCCTGTTCCCCCCACCCCCTGCTCATGCCCCGTGTCTCTCTCCTGTTCCCCCCACCCCCCGCTCATGCCCCGTGTCTCTCTCCCGTTCCCCCCACCCCCCGCTCATGCCCAGTGTCTCTCTCCTGTTTCCCCCACCCCCCGCGCTCATGGCCCGTGTTTCCTCCTGTACCCCCCACCCCCCTCTCTAGCCCCGTGTCTCCCTCCTGTACCCCCCGCTCATGCCCTGTGTGTCTCTCCTGTTGCCCCCCCACCCCCCGCTCATGCCCCGTGTCTCTCTCCCTTCCCCCGCTCATGACCCGTGTCTCTCTCCCGTTCCCCCCAACCCCCGCTCATGCCCCGTGTCTCTCTCCAGTTCCCCCCACCCCCCGCTCATGCCCCGTGTCTCTCTCCCGTTCCCCCCACCCCCCTCTCATGCCCCATGTCTCCCTCCTGTACCCCCTCTCATGCCACGCGTCTCTCTCCTGTTGCCCCCCACCCCCCGCTCATGCCCCGTGTCTCCGTCCTGTACCCCCCGCTCATGCCCCGAGTCTCCGTCCTGTACCCCCCGCTCATGCCCCGTGTCTCTCTCCTGTTGCCCCCCACACCCCGCTCATGCCGCGTGTCTCTCTCCCGTCCCCCCCACCCCCGCTCATGGCCCGTGTCTCCCCCCTGTACCCCCTGCCCCCCGCTCATGCCCCGTGTCTCTCTCCTGTTGCCCCCACCACCCGCTCATGCCCCGTGTCTCTTTCCCTTCCCCCCGCTCATGGCCCGTGTCTATCTCCCATTCCCCCACCCCCCGCTCATGCCCCGTGTCTCCCTCCTGTTCCACCCAACCCCCGCTCATGCCCTGTATCTCTCTCCTGTTCCCCCCACCCCCTGCCCCGTGTCTCTCTCCCGTTCCCCCCACCCCCCGCTCATGCCCCGTGTCTCCCCCCTGTACACCCCACCCCCCGCTCATGCCCCGTGTCTCCACCCTGTACACCCCACCCCCCGCTCATGCCCCGTGTCTCTCTCCTGTTGCCCCCACCCCCCGCTCATGCCCCGTGTTTCTCTCTTGTTGCCCCCGCTCATGCCGCGTGTCTCTCCCTTCCCCCCGCTCATGGCCGTGTCTCTCTCCCATTCCCCCACCCCCCGCTCATGCCCCATGTCTCCCTCCTGTTCCCCCCACCACCCGCTCATGCCCTGTGTCTCTCTCCTGTTCCCCCAACCACCCGCTCATGCCCCGTGTCTCTCTCCCGTTCCCCCCACCCCCCGCTCATGCCCCGTGTCTCTCTCCTGTTTCCCCCACCCCCCAGTGCTCATGGCCCGTGTTTTCCGCCTGTACCCCCCACCCCCTCTCATGCCCCGTGTCTCCCTCCTGTACCCCCTGCTCATGCCCCGTGTCTCTCTCCTGTTGCCCCCCCACCTCCCGCTCATGCCCCGTGTCTCTCTCCCTTCCCGCCGCTCATGACCCGTGCCTCTCTCCCGTTCCCCCCACCCCCTGCTCAGGCCCCGTGTCTCTCTCCAGTTCCCCCCCACCCCCCGCTCATGCCCCGTGTCTCTCTCCCGTCCCCCCACCCCCGCTCATGGCCCGTGTCTCTCTCCTGTTGCCCCCCACCCCCCGCTCATGCCCCGTGTCTCTCTCCTGTTGCCCCCCACCTCCCGCTCATGCTACGTGTCTCTCTCCCGTCCCCCCCACCCCCGCTCATGGCCTGTGTCTCTCTCCCGTCCCCCCCACCCCCGCTCATGGCCTGTGTCTCTCTCCCGTTCCCCCCACCCCCCGCTCATGCCCCGTGTCTCTCTCCTGTTCCCCCCCACCCCCCGCTCATGCCTGTGTCTCTCTCCCGTTCCCCCCACCCCCCACGCTCATGCCCCGTGTCTTCCTCCTGTATGCCCCACCCCCCCTCATGCTCCATGTCTCCCTCCTGTACCCCCCGCTCATGCCCCGTGTCTCTCTCCTGTTGCCCCACAACCCCCTGCTCATGCCCTGTGTCTCTCTTCTGTTGCCCCCCATCCCCCGCTCATGCCCTGTGTCGCCCTCCTGTTCCCTCCCACCCCCCGCTCATGCCTCGTGTCTCTCTCCCGTTCCCCCCCAACCCTGCTCATGCCCCGTGCCTCCGTCCTGTTGCCCCCCACGCTCATGCCACGTGTCTTCCTCCTGTACGCCCCACCCCCTCTCATGCTCCATGTCTCCCTCCTGTACCCCCGCTCATGCCCCGTGTCTCTCTCCTGTTGCCCCCCAACCCCCTGCTCATGCCCTGTGTCTCTCTTCTGTTGCCCCCCACCCCCCGCTCATGCCCTGTGTCGCCCTCCTGTTCCCTCCCACTCCCCCGCTCATGCCTTGTGTCTCTCTCCCATTCCCCCCAACCCTGCTCATGCCTCGTGTCTCTCTCCTGTACCCCTCACCCCCCGCTCATGCCCCGTGTCTCTCTCCTGTTGCCCCCCCAACCCCAGCTCATGTCCCATGTCTCCGCCCTGTTGCCCCCACTCCCCGCTCATGCCCCGTGTCTCCCTCATGTACCCCCCACCCCCCACTAATGCCCCGTGTCTCCCCCCTGTACCCCCTGCCCCCCGCTCATGCCCCGTGTCTCTCTCTCGTTGCCGCCCTACCCCCGCTCATGCCCCGTGTCTCTCTCCCGTCCCCCCAACCCCGCTCATGCCCCGTGTCTCTCTCCCATTCCCCGCACCCTCTGCTCATGCCCCCTGTCTTCCTCCTGCACCCCCTACACCCCACTCATGCCCCGTGTCTCCCCCCTGTACCCCCTGCCCCCCACTCATGCCCCGTGTCTCTCTCCTGTTGCCCCACCACCCGCTCATGCCCTGTGTCTCTTTCCCTTCCCCCCGCTCATGGCCCGTGTCTCTCTCCCATTCCCCCACCCCCCGCTCATGCCCCGTGTCTCCCTCCTGTTCCCTCCCACTCCCCCGCTCATGCCTTGTGTCTCTCTCCCATTCCCCCCAACCCTGCTCATGCCTCGTGTCTCTCTCCTGTACCCCTCACCCCCCGCTCATGCCCCGTGTCTCTCTCCTGTTGCCCCCCCAACCCCAGCTCATGTCCCATGTCTCCGCCCTGTTGCCCCCACTCCCCGCTCATGCCCCGTGTCTCCCTCCTGTACCCCCCACCCCCCACTAATGCCCCATGTCTCCCCCCTGTACCCCCTGCCCCCCGCTCATGCCCCGTGTCTCTCTCTTGTTGCCCCCCTACCCCCGCTCATGCCCCGTGTCTCTCTCCCGTCCCCCCAACCCCGCTCATGCCCCGTGTCTCTCTCCCATTCCCCGCACCCTCTGCTCATGCCCCCTGTCTTCCTCCTGTACCCCCTACACCCCACTCATGCCCCGTGTCTCCCCCCTGTACCCCCTGCCCCCCGCTCATGCCCCGTGTCTCTCTCCTGTTGCCCCACCACCCGCTCATGCCCTGTGTCTCTTTCCCTTCCCCCCGCTCATGGCCCGTGTCTCTCTCCCATTCCCCCACCCCCCGCTCATGCCCCGTGTCTCCCTCCTGTTCCACCCAACGCCCGCTCATGCCCTGTGTCTCTCTCCTGTTCCCCCCACCCCCTGCTCATGCCCCGTGTCTCTCTCCCGTTCCCCCCACCCCCCGCTCATGCCCCGTGTCTTTTCCTCCTGTACCCCCATCCCCCGCTCATGCCCCGTGTCTCCCTCCTGTACCACCCCACCCCCCGCTCATGCCCCGTGTCTCCCCCCTGTACACCCCACCCCCCGCTCATGCCCCGTGTCTCTCTCCTGTTGCCCCCACCCCCCGCTCATGCCCCGTGTTTCTCTCCTGTTGCCCACCGCTCATGCCCCGTGTCTCTCTCCCTTCCCCCCGCTCATGGCCGTGTCTCTCTCCCATTCCCCCACCCCCCGCTCATGCCCCATGTCTCCCTCCTGTTCCCCCCACCCCCGCTCATGCCCTGTGTCTCTCTCCTGTTCCCCCAACCACCCGCTCATGCCCCGTGTCTCTCTCCCGTTCCCCCCACCCCCCGCTCACGCCCCGTGTCTCTCTCCTGTTTCCCCCACCCCCCAGTGCTCATGGCCCGTGTTTTCCGCCTGTACCCCCCACCCCCTCTCATGCCCCGTGTCTCCCTCCTGTACCCCCTGCTCATGCCCCGTGTCTCTCTCCTGTTGCCCCCCCACCTCCCGCTCATGCCCCGTGTCTCTCTCCCTTCCCGCCGCTCATGACCCGTGCCTCTCTCCCGTTCCCCCCACCCCCTGCTCATGCCCCGTGTCTCTCTCCAGTTCCCCCCCACCCCCCGCTCATGCCCCGTGTCTCTCTCCCGTTCCCCCCACCCCCCTCTCATGCACCATGTCTCCCTCCTGTACCCCCTCTCATGCCCCACGTCTCTCTCCTGTTGCCCCCAACCCCCTGCTCATGCGCCGAGTCTCTCTTCTGTTGCCCCCCACCCCCGCTCATGCCCCGTGGCTCCCTCCTGTTCCCTCCCAGCCCCCCGCTCATGCCTCGTGTCTCTCTCCCGTTCCCCCAACCCTGCTCATACCCCGTGCCTTTCTCCTGTACCCCTCACCCCCTGCTCCTGCCCCGTGTCTCTCTCCTGTTTCCCCCCACCCCACGCTCATGTCCCGTGTATCCATCCTGTTGCCCCCCACCCCCTGCTCATGCCCCGTGTCTCCCTCCTGTACCCCCCACCCCCACTAATGCCCCGTGTCTCCCTCCTGTTCCCCCCACCCCCCGCTCATGTCCCGTGTCTCTCTCTTGTCCCCCCCACCCCCTGCTCATGGCCCATGTCTCTCTCCCGTTCCCCCCACCCCCCGCTCATGCCCCGTGTCTCTCTCCTGTTCCCCCCCACCCCCCGCTCATGCCCCCTGTCTCTCTCCCGTTCCCCCCACCCCCCACGCTCATGCCCCGTGTCTTCCTCCTGTATCCTGTACCCCCACCCCCCTTTAATGCTCCATGTCTCTCCCCTGTACACCCCGCTCATGCCCCGTGTCTCTCTCCTGTTGCCCCCCCACCCCCGCTCATGCCCTGTGTCGCCCTCCTGTGCCCTCCCACCCCCCCGCTCATGCCTTGTGTCTCTCTCCCGTTCCCCCCCAACCCTGCTCATGCCCCGTGTCTCTCTCCTGTACCCCTCACCCCCCGCTCATGCCCCGTGTCTCTCTCCTGTTGCCCCCCCACCCCCAGCTCATGTCCTGTGTCTCCGTCCTGTTGCCCCCCACTCCCCGCTCATGCCCCGTGTCTCCCTCCTGTACCCCCCACCCCCCACTAATGCCCTGTGTCTCTCTCCTGTTGCCCCCACCCCCCGCTCATGCCCTGTGTCTCTCTCTTGTTGCCCCCCACCCCCGCTCATGCCCCGTGTCTCTCTCCCGTCCCCCCCACCCCCCGCTCATGTCCCGTGTCTCTCTCCCGTCCCCCCCACCCCCTGCTCATGCCCTGTGTGTCTCTCCTGTTCCCCCCACCCCCCGCTCATGCCCCGTGTCTCTCCCGTTCCCCCCACCCTCTGCTCATGCCCCCTGTCTTCCTCCTGTACCCCCTACACCCCACTCATGCCCCGTGTCTCCCACCTATACCCCTGCCCCCCGCTCATGCCCCATGTCTCTCTCCTGTTGCCCCCAATCCCGGCTCATGCCCCGTGTCTCTCTCTTGTTGCCCCCCCACCCCCCGCTCATGCCCCGTGTCTCTCTCCCTTCCCCCGCTCATGGCCCATGTCTCTCTCCCATTCCCCCACCCCCTGCTCATGCCCTGTGTCTCCCTCCTGTTCCCCCCCACCCCGCTCATGCCCTGTGTCTCTCTCCTGTTCACCCATCCCCCGCTCATGCCCCGTGTCTCCCTCCTGTACCCCCCACCCCCCGCTCATGCCCCGTGTCTCCCCCCACCCCCTGCTCATGCCCCGTGTCTCTCTCCTGTTGCCCCCACCCCCCGCTCATGCCCCGTGTTTCTCTCTTGTTGCCCCCCCACCCCCGGCTCATGCCCCGTGTCTTTCTCCCTTCCCCCCGCTCATGGCCCGTGTTTCTCTCCCATTCCCCCACCCCCTGCTCATGCCCCGTGTCTCCCTCCTGTTCCCCCCACCCCCCGCCCATGCCCTGTGTCTCTCTCCTGTTCCCCCCACCCCCCGCTCATGCCCCATGTCTCTCTCCCGTTCCCCCCACCCCCCGCTCTTGCCCCGTGTCTCCCTCCTGTTCCCCCCACCCCCGCTCATGCCCTGTGTCTCTCTCCTGTTCCCCCCACCCCCTGCTCATGCCCCGTGTCTCTCTCCCGTTCCCCCACCCCCCTCTCATGCCCCGTGTCTCGTTCCTGTACCCCCCGCTCATGCCCCGTGTCTCTCTCCTGTTGCCCCCCCACCCCCCGCTCATGCCCCGTGTCTCTCTCCCATCCCCCCCACCCCCGGCTCATGACCCGTGTCTCTCTCCCGTTCCCCCCACGCCCCGCTCATGCCCCGTGTCTCTCTCCAGTCCCCCAACCCCCTGCTCATGCCCCGTGTCTCTCTTCTGTTGCCCCCCCGCTCATGCCTCCTGTCTCTCTCCCGTTCCGCCAACCCTGCTCATACCCTGTGCCTCTCTCCTGTACCCCTCACCCCCTGCTCCTGCCTCGTGTCTCTCTCCTGTTGCCCCCCAACCCCCGCTCATGTCCCGTGTATCCGTCCTGTTGCCCCCCACCCCCTGCTCATGCCCAATGTATCCCTCCTGTACCCCCACCCCCCTTTAATGCTCCATGTCTCTCCCCTGTACACCCCGCTCATGCCCCGTGTCTCTCTCCTGTTGCCCCCCCACCCCCCGCTCATGCCCTGTGTCGCCCTCCTGTGCCCTCCCACCCCCCCGCTCATGCCTTGTGTCTCTCTCCCGTTCCCCCCAACCCTGCTCATGCCCCGTGTCTCTCTCCTGTACCCCTCACCCCCCGCTCATGCCCCGTGTCTCTCTCCTGTTGCCCCCCCACCCCCAGCTCATGTCCTGTGTCTCCGTCCTGTTGCCCCCCACTCCCCGCTCATGCCCCGTGTCTCCCTCCTGTACCCCCCACCCCCCACTAATGCCCTGTGTCTCCCTCCTGTTGCCCCTACCCCCCGCTCATGCCCTGTGTCTCTCTCTTGTTGCCCCCCACCCCCGCTCATGCCCCGTGTCTCTCTCCCGTCCCCCCCACCCCCCGCTCATGTCCCGTGTCTCTCTCCCGTCCCCCCACCCCCTGCTCATGCCCTGTGTGTCTCTCCTGTTCCCCCCACCCCCCGCTCATGCCCCGTGTCTCTCTCCCGTTCCCCCCACCCTCTGCTCATGCCCCCTGTCTTCCTCCTGTACCCCCTACACCCCACTCATGCCCCGTGTCTCCCACCTATACCCCTGCCCCCCGCTCATGCCCCATGTCTCTCTCCTGTTGCCCCCAATCCCGGCTCATGCCCCGTGTCTCCCTCTTGTTGCCCCCCCACCCCCCGCTCATGCCCCGTGTCTCTCTCCCTTCCCCCGCTCATGGCCCGTGTCTCTCTCCCATTCCCCCACCCCCTGCTCATGCCCTGTGTCTCCCTCCTGTTCCCCCCACCCCCGCTCATGCCCTGTGTCTCTCTCCTGTTCACCCATCCCCCGCTCATGCCCCGTGTCTCCCTCCTGTACCCCCCCACCCCCCGCTCATGCCCCGTGTCTCCCCCCACCCCCTGCTCATGCCCCGTGTCTCTCTCCTGTTGCCCCCCCCACCCCCGGCTCATGCCCCGTGTCTTTCTCCCTTCCCCCCGCTCATGGCCCGTGTTTCTCTCCCATTCCCCCACCCCCTGCTCATGCCCCGTGTCTCCCTCCTGTTCCCCCCACCCCCCGCCCATGCCCTGTGTCTCTCTCCTGTTCCCCCCACCCCCCGCTCATGCCCCATGTCTCTCCCGTTCCCCCCACCCCCCGCTCTTGCCCCGTGTCTCCCTCCTGTTCCCCCACCCCCCGCTCATGCCCTGTGTCTCTCTCCTGTTCCCCCCACCCCCGCTCATGCCCCGTGTCTCTCTCCCGTTCCCCCACCCCCCTCTCATGCCCCGTGTCTCCCTCCTGTACCCCCCGCTCATGCCCCGTGTCTCTCTCCTGTTGCCCCCCCACCCCCCGCTCATGCCCCGTGTCTCTCTCCCGTCCCCCCCACCCCCGGCTCATGACCCGTGTCTCTCTCCCGTTCCCCCCACGCCCCGCTCATGCCCCGTGTCTCTCTCCAGTCCCCCAACCCCCTGCTCATGCCCCGTGTCTCTCTTCTGTTGCCCCCCACCCCCCCGCTCATGCCTCCTGTCTCTCTCCCGTTCCGCCAACCCTGCTCATACCCTGTGCCTCTCTCCTGTACCCCTCACCCCCTGCTCCTGCCTCGTGTCTCTCTCCTGTTGCCCCCCAACCCCCGCTCATGTCCCGTGTATCCGTCCTGTTGCCCCCCACGCCCTGCTCATGCCCAATGTATCCCTCCTGTTCCCCCACCCCCACTCATGCCCCGTGTCTCTCTCCTGTTGCCCCCACCCCCCTCTCATGCCCTGTGTCTCTCTCTTGTTGCCCCCCACCCCTGTGTCTCTCTCCCGTCCCCCCCATCCCCCGCTCATGGCCCGTGTCTCTCTCCCGTTCCCCCCACCCCCCGCTCATGCCCCGTGTTTCTCTCTTGTTGCCCCCCCCACCCCCGGCTCATGCCCCGTGTCTTTCTCCCTTCCCCCCGCTCATGGCCCGTGTTTCTCTCCCATTCCCCCACCCCCTGCTCATGCCCCGTGTCTCCCTCCTGTTCCCCCCACCCCCCGCCCATGCCCTGTGTCTCTCTCCCGTCCCCCCCACCCCCCGCTCATGCCCCGTGTCTCTCTCCCATTCCCCACACCCCCCACGCTCATGCCCTGTCTTCCTCCTGTACCCCCACCCCGCTCTCATGCCCCGTGTCTCCCTTCTGTACCCCCTGCTCATGCCCCGTGTCTCTCTCCCTTCCCCCCACCCCCCGCTCATGGGCGATGTCTCTTTCCCCTTCCCCCCATCCCTGCTCATGCCCCGTGTCTCTCTCCTGTTCCCCCCACCCCCCGCTCATGCCCCGTGTCTTCCTCCTGTACCCCCCACCCGCCTCTCATGCCCCATGTCTCCCTCCTGTACCCCTGCTCATGCCCCATGTCTCTCCCCCGTCCCCCCACCCCCCGCTCATGGTCGGTGTCTCTCTCCTGTTCCCCCCACGCTCATGCCCCGTGTCTTCCTCCTGTACCCCCCACCCACCTCTCATGCCCCATGTCTCCCTCCTGTATCCCCCGCTCATGCCCTCTGTCTCTCTCCTGTTGCCCCCCCACCCCCCACTCATGCCCTGTGTCTCCCTCCTGTTCCCTCCTACCCCCCGCTCATGCCCCGTGTCTCTCTACCGTTCCCCCCACCCCCCACTCATGCCCCGTGTCTCCCTCCTGTTCCCTCCCACCCCCGCACATGCCCCGTGTGTCTCTCCCATTCCCCCCCACCCTCTGCTCATGGCCCGTGTCTCTCTCCCGTTCCCCCCAACCCCGCGCTCATGCCCCATGTCTCCCTCCCATTCCCCCCTGCTCATGCCCCGTGTCTCTCTCTTGTTGCCCCCCTCCCCTGCTCATGCCCCGTGCCTCTCTCCCGTTCCTCCCACCCCCCGCTCATGCCCCGTGTCTCCCTCCCTTTCCTCACCACCCCCCGCTCATGTCCTGTGTCTCCCTCCTGTTCCCCCCACCCCCCGCTCATGTCCAGTGTCTCCCTCCTGTTCCCCCCACCCCCTGCTCATACCCCGTGTCTCTCTCCTGTTGCCACCACCACCCGATCATGCCCCGTGTCTCCCTCCTGTACCCCCACTGCCCTGCTCATGCCCCGTGTCTCTCTCTTGTTGCCCCCCACCCCCGCACATGCCCCGTGTCTCTCTCTTGTTGCCCCCCACCCCCCGCACATGCCCCGTGTCTCTCTCCTGTTGCCCCCACCCCCCACTCATGGCCAGTGTCTCCCTCCTGTTGGCCCCACCCCCCGCACATGCCCCGTGTCTCTCTCTTGTTGCCCCCACCCCTGCTAATGCCCCGTGTCTCTCTCCTGTACCCCTCCCCCCGCTCATGCCCCGTGTCTCTCTCCTGTTGCCCCCCACCCCCGCTCATGTCCCATGTCTCTGTCCTGTTGCCCCACCCCCCACTCATGCCCCGTGTCTCCCTACTGTACCCCCACCCCTCACTAATGCCCTGTGTCTCCCTCCAGTTCCCCCACCCCCGCTCATGCCCCGTGTCTCTCTCCTGTTGCCCCCACCCCCCGCTCATGCCCCGTGTCTCCCTCCTGTTCCCCCCAACCCACGCTCATGCCCCGTGTCTCTCTCCCGTCCCCCCACACTCCCCACGCTCATGCCCTGTGTCTCTCTCCCATTCCCCCACCCCCTGCTCATGCCCCGTGTCTCCCTCCTGTTCCCCCCACCCCCCGCTCTCATGCCCGTGTCTTCCTTATGTACCCCCCACACCCCTCTCATGCCCCGTGTCTCCCTCCTGTACCCCCCTCATGCCCCGTGTCTCTCTCCTGTTGCCCCCCACCCCCCGCTCATGCCCCGTGTCTCTCTCCTGTTGCCCCCCACCCCCGCTCATGCCCTCTGTCGTCCTCCTGTACCCCCCTCATGCCCCATGTCTCCCGCCTGTTCCCTCCCACCCCATGCTCATGCCCCGTGTCTCTCTCCCGTTCCCCCCACCCCCGCTCATGCCCTGTATCTCCCTCCTGTACCCCCCAACCCCGCACATGCTCCGTGTGTCTCTCCCGTTCCCCCCCACCCTCCGCTCATGGCCCGTGTCTCTCTCCCGTTCCCCCCAACGCCCCGCTCATGCCCTGTGTCTCCCTCCCATTCCCCCCACTCATGCCCCGTGTCTCTCTTGTTGCCACCCACCCCCTGCTCATGGCCCGTGTCTTCCTCCTGTACCCCCCACCTCCCGCTCATGCCCCCTGTCTCTCTCCTGTTGCCCCCCACCCCCTGTTCATGCTCTGTGTCTCCCTCCTGTTACCCCTACCCCCCACTCATGCCCTGTGTTTCCCTCCTGTTCCCCTCACCCCTCACTCATGCCCCGTGTCTCTCTCCCATTCACCCCACCCCCCACTCATGCCCCATGTCTCCCTCCTGTTCCCCTCACCCCCCGCTCATGCCCCTCATCTCCCTCCTGTTCCCCCTCACCCCCCGCTCATGCCCCGTCTCTCTCTCCTGTTGCCCCCCCGCTCATGGCCCGTGTCTCCCTCCTGTACCCCCCCACCCTCCGCTCATGCCCCGTGTCTCCCTCCTGTACCCCCACCCCCTGCTCATGCCCCGTGTCTCTCTCCCGTTCCCCCACCCCCCTCTCATGCCCCGTGTCTCCCTCCTGTACCCCCCGCTCATGCCCCGTGTCTCTCTCCTGTTGCCCCCCCACCCCCCGCTCATGCCCCGTGTCTCTCTCCCGTCCCCCCCACCCCCGGCTCATGACCCGTGTCTCTCTCCCGTTCCCCCCACGCCCCGCTCATGCCCCGTGTCTCTCTCCAGTCCCCCAACCCCCTGCTCATGCCCCGTGTCTCTCTTCTGTTGCCCCCCCGCTCATGCCTCCTGTCTCTCTCCCGTTCCGCCAACCCTGCTCATACCCTGTGCCTCTCTCCTGTACCCCTCACCCCCTGCTCCTGCCTCGTGTCTCTCTCCTGTTGCCCCCCAACCCCCGCTCATGTCCCGTGTATCCGTCCTGTTGCCCCCCACCCCCTGCTCATGCCCAATGTATCCCTCCTGTACCCCCACCCCCCTTTAATGCTCCATGTCTCTCCCCTGTACACCCCGCTCATGCCCCGTGTCTCTCTCCTGTTGCCCCCCCACCCCCGCTCATGCCCTGTGTCGCCCTCCTGTGCCCTCCCACCCCCCCGCTCATGCCTTGTGTCTCTCTCCCGTTCCCCCCAACCCTGCTCATGCCCCGTGTCTCTCTCCTGTACCCCTCACCCCCCGCTCATGCCCCGTGTCTCTCTCCTGTTGCCCCCCCACCCCCAGCTCATGTCCTGTGTCTCCGTCCTGTTGCCCCCCACTCCCCGCTCATGCCCCGTGTCTCCCTCCTGTACCCCCCACCCCCCACTAATGCCCTGTGTCTCCCTCCTGTTGCCCCTACCCCCCGCTCATGCCCTGTGTCTCTCTCTTGTTGCCCCCCACCCCCGCTCATGCCCCGTGTCTCTCTCCCGTCCCCCCCACCCCCCGCTCATGTCCCGTGTCTCTCTCCCGTCCCCCCCACCCCCTGCTCATGCCCTGTGTGTCTCTCCTGTTCCCCCCACCCCCCGCTCATGCCCCGTGTCTCTCTCCCGTTCCCCCCACCCTCTGCTCATGCCCCCTGTCTTCCTCCTGTACCCCCTACACCCCACTCATGCCCCGTGTCTCCCACCTATACCCCTGCCCCCCGCTCATGCCCCATGTCTCTCTCCTGTTGCCCCCAATCCCGGCTCATGCCCCGTGTCTCCCTCTTGTTGCCCCCCCACCCCCCGCTCATGCCCCGTGTCTCTCTCCCTTCCCCCGCTCATGGCCCGTGTCTCTCTCCCATTCCCCCACCCCCTGCTCATGCCCTGTGTCTCCCTCCTGTTCCCCCCACCCCCGCTCATGCCCTGTGTCTCTCTCCTGTTCACCCATCCCCCGCTCATGCCCCGTGTCTCCCTCCTGTACCCCCCCACCCCCCGCTCATGCCCCGTGTCTCCCCCCACCCCCTGCTCATGCCCCGTGTCTCTCTCCTGTTGCCCCCACCCCCCGCTCATGCCCCGTGTTTCTCTCTTGTTGCCCCCCCCACCCCCGGCTCATGCCCCGTGTCTTTCTCCCTTCCCCCCGCTCATGGCCCGTGTTTCTCTCCCATTCCCCCACCCCCTGCTCATGCCCCGTGTCTCCCCACCCCCTGCCCATGCCCTGTGTCTCTCTCCTGTTCCCCCCACCCCCCGCTCATGCCCCATGTCTCTCCCGTTCCCCCCACCCCCCGCTCTTGCCCCGTGTCTCCCTCCTGTTCCCCCCACCCCCCGCTCATGCCCTGTGTCTCTCTCCTGTTCCCCCCACCCCCCGCTCATGCCCCGTGTCTCTCTCCCGTTCCCCCACCCCCCTCTCATGCCCCGTGTCTCCCTCCTGTACCCCCCGCTCATGCCCCGTGTCTCTCTCCTGTTGCCCCCCCACCCCCCGCTCATGCCCCGTGTCTCTCTCCCGTCCCCCCCACCCCCGGCTCATGACCCGTGTCTCTCTCCCGTTCCCCCCACGCCCCGCTCATGCCCCGTGTCTCTCTCCAGTCCCCCAACCCCCTGCTCATGCCCCGTGTCTCTCTTCTGTTGCCCCCCACCCCCCCGCTCATGCCTCCTGTCTCTCTCCCGTTCCGCCAACCCTGCTCATACCCTGTGCCTCTCTCCTGTACCCCTCACCCCCTGCTCCTGCCTCGTGTCTCTCTCCTGTTGCCCCCCAACCCCCGCTCATGTCCCGTGTATCCGTCCTGTTGCCCCCCACGCCCTGCTCATGCCCAATGTATCCCTCCTGTTCCCCCACCCCCACTCATGCCCCGTGTCTCTCTCCTGTTGCCCCCACCCCCCGCTCATGCCCTGTGTCTCTCTCTTGTTGCCCCCCACCCCTGTGTCTCTCTCCCATCCCCCCCACCCCCCGCTCATGGCCCGTGTCTCTCTCCCGTTCCCCCCACCCCCGCTCATGCCCCATGTCTCCTTCCTGTTCCCCCAACCCCCGCTCATGCCCCGTGTCTCTCTCCCATTCCCCACACCCCCCACGCTCATGCCCTGTCTTCCTCCTGTACCCCCACCCCGCTCTCATGCCCCGTGTCTCCCTTCTGTACCCCCTGCTCATGCCCCGTGTCTCTCTCCCTTCCCCCCACCCCCCGCTCATGGGCGATGTCTCTTTCCCCTTCCCCCCATCCCTGCTCATGCCCCGTGTCTCTCTCCTGTTCCCCCCACCCCCCGCTCATGCCCCGTGTCTTCCTCCTGTACCCCCCACCCGCCTCTCATGCCCCATGTCTCCCTCCTGTACCCCCGCTCATGCCCCATGTCTCTCCCCCGTCCCCCCACCCCCCGCTCATGGTCGGTGTCTCTCTCCTGTTCCCCCCACGCTCATGCCCCGTGTCTTCCTCCTGTACCCCCCACCCACCTCTCATGCCCCATGTCTCCCTCCTGTATCCCCCGCTCATGCCCTCTGTCTCTCTCCTGTTGCCCCCCCACCCCCCACTCATGCCCTGTGTCTCCCTCCTGTTCCCTCCTACCCCCCGCTCATGCCCCGTGTCTCTCTACCGTTCCCCCCACCCCCCACTCATGCCCCGTGTCTCCCTCCTGTTCCCTCCCACCCCCGCACATGCCCCGTGTGTCTCTCCCATTCCCCCCCACCCTCTGCTCATGGCCCGTGTCTCTCTCCCGTTCCCCCCAACCCCGCGCTCATGCCCCATGTCTCCCTCCCATTCCCCCCTGCTCATGCCCCGTGTCTCTCTCTTGTTGCCCCCATCCCCTGCTCATGCCCCGTGCCTCTCTCCCGTTCCTCCCACCCCCCGCTCATGCCCCGTGTCTCCCTCCCTTTCCTCACCACCCCCCGCTCATGTCCTGTGTCTCCCTCCTGTTCCCCCCACCCCCCGCTCATGTCCAGTGTCTCCCTCCTGTTCCCCCCACCCCCTGCTCATACCCCGTGTCTCTCTCCTGTTGCCACCACCACCCGATCATGCCCCGTGTCTCCCTCCTGTACCCCCACTGCCCTGCTCATGCCCCGTGTCTCTCTCTTGTTGCCCCCCACCCCCGCACATGCCCCGTGTCTCTCTCTTGTTGCCCCCCACCCCCCGCACATGCCCCGTGTCTCTCTCCTGTTGCCCCCACCCCCCACTCATGGCCAGTGTCTCCCTCCTGTTGGCCCCACCCCCCGCACATGCCCCGTGTGTCTCTCTTGTTGCCCCCACCCCTGCTAATGCCCCGTGTCTCTCTCCTGTACCCCTCCCCCCGCTCATGCCCCGTGTCTCTCTCCTGTTGCCCCCCACCCCCGCTCATGTCCCATGTCTCTGTCCTGTTGCCCCACCCCCCACTCATGCCCCGTGTCTCCCTCCTGTACCCCCACCCCTCACTAATGCCCTGTGTCTCCCTCCAGTTCCCCCACCCCCGCTCATGCCCCGTGTCTCTCTCCTGTTGCCCCCACCCCCCGCTCATGCCCCGTGTCTCCCTCCTGTTCCCCCCAACCCACGCTCATGCCCCGTGTCTCTCTCCCGTCCCCCCACACTCCCCACGCTCATGCCCTGTGTCTCTCTCCCATTCCCCCCACCCCCTGCTCATGCCCCGTGTCTCCCTCCTGTTCCCCCCACCCCCCGCTCTCATGCCCGTGTCTTCCTTATGTACCCCCCACACCCCTCTCATGCCCCGTGTCTCCCTCCTGTACCCCCCTCATGCCCCGTGTCTCTCTCCTGTTGCCCCCCACCCCCCGCTCATGCCCCGTGTCTCTCTCCTGTTGCCCCCCACCCCCGCTCATGCCCTGTGTCGTCCTCCTGTACCCCCCTCATGCCCCATGTCTCCCGCCTGTTCCCTCCCACCCCATGCTCATGCCCCGTGTCTCTCTCCCGTTCCCCCCACCCCCGCTCATGCCCTGTATCTCCCTCCTGTACCCCCCAACCCCGCACATGCTCCGTGTGTCTCTCCCGTTCCCCCCCACCCTCCGCTCATGGCCCGTGTCTCTCTCCCGTTCCCCCCAACGCCCCGCTCATGCCCTGTGTCTCCCTCCCATTCCCCCCACTCATGCCCCGTGTCTCTCTTGTTGCTACCCACCCCCTGCTCATGGCCCGTGTCTTCCTCCTGTACCCCCCACCTCCCGCTCATGCCCCCTGTCTCTCTCCTGTTGCCCCCCACCCCCTGCTCATGCTCCGTGTCTCCCTCCTGTTACCCCTACCCCCCACTCATGCCCTGTGTTTCCCTCCTGTTCCCCTCACCCCTCACTCATGCCCCGTGTCTCTCTCCCATTCACCCCACCCCCCACTCATGCCCCATGTCTCCCTCCTGTTCCCCTCACCCCCCGCTCATGCCCCTTATCTCCCTCCTGTTCCCCCTCACCCCCCGCTCATGCCCCGTCTCTCTCTCCTGTTGCCCCCCCGCTCATGGCCCGTGTCTCCCTCCTGTACCCCCCACCCTCCGCTCATGCCCCGTGTCTCCCTCCTGTACCCCCACCCCCACTCATGCCCCATGTCTTTTCCTCCTGTATCCCCCACCCCCGCTCATGCCCCGTGTCTCTCTCCCGTTCCCCCCACCCCCGCGCTCATTCCCCGTGTCTTCCTCCTGTACCGCCCACCCCCCTCTCATGCTCCATGTCTCCCTCCTGTACCCCCCACTCATGCCCCGTGTCACTCTCCTGTTGCCCCCCAACCCCTGCTCATGCCCCGTTCTGTTGCCTCCCACCCCCCGCTCATGCCCCGTGTCGCCCACCTGTTCCCTCCCACCCCCCGTTCATGCCTTGTCTCTCTCCCGTTCCCCCCAACCCTGCTCATGCCCCGTGTCTCCCTCCTGTTGCCCCCCCACCCCCAGCTCATGTCCCGTGTCTCTGTCCTGTTGCCCCCCACCCCCCGCTCATGCCCCGTGTCTCCCTCCTGTACCCCCCACTAATGCCCCATGTCTCCCTCCTGTTCCCCCACCGCCCTGCTCATGCCCCGTGTCTCTCTCCTGTTGCCCCCACCCCCGCACATGCCCCGTTTCTCTCTCCTGTTACCCCCACTCCCCACTCATGGCCAGTGTCTCCCTCCTGTTGACCCCACCCCCCGTTCATGGCCAGTGTCTCTCTCCTGTTCCCCCCCACCCCTGCTAATGCCCCATGTCTCCCTCCTGTTCCCCCAACCCCGGCTCATGCCCCGTGTCTCTCTCCCATTCCCCACACTCCCAGCGCTCATGCCCTGTGTCTTCATTCTGTATCCCCCATCCCCCTCTCATGCCCCGTGTCTCCCTCCTGTACCCCCCACTCATGCCCCGTGTCTCTCTACCGTCCCCCCATCCCCCGCTCATGGCCCGTGTCTCTCTCCCCTTCCCCCCACCCCCTGCTCATGCCCCGTGTCTCTCCTGTTCCCCCCACCCCCCGCTCATGCCCCATGTCTCCCCCCTGTTCCCTTCACCCGCCGCTCATGCCCCTTATCTCCCTCCTGTTCCCCCTCACCCTCCGCTCATGCCCCGTCTCTCTCTCCTGTTGCCCCCTGCTCATGGCCCGTGTCTCCCTCCTGTTCCCCCACCCCTGCCCCATGTCTTTTCCTCCTGTATCCCCCACCCCCCGCTCATGCCCCGTGTCTCCCTCCTGTACCCCCCACCCCCCGCTCATGCCCCGTGTCTCTCTACTGTTGCCCCCCACCCCCCGCTCATGCCCTGTGTCTCTCTCCCGTTTCCCCCACCCCCCGCGCTCATGCCTGTCTCTTCCTCCTGTACCCCCCACCCCCTCTCAAGCCCCGTGTCTCCGTCCTGTACCCCACGCTCATGCCCCGTGTCTCTCTCCTGTTGCCCCCCACACCCCGCTCATGCCCCGTGTCTCTCTCCTGTACCCCTCACCCCCCGCTCATGCCCTGTGTCTCCCTCCTGTTGCCCCTCCACCCCCCACTCATGGCCAGTGTCTCCCTCCTGTTGACCCCACCCCCCGCGCTCATGCCTGTCTCTTCCTCCTGTACCCCCCACCCCCTCTCAAGCCCCGTGTCTCCGTCCTGTACCCCCCTCTCATGCTCCATGTCTCCCTCCTGTTGCCCCCCACTCATGGCCAGTGTCTCTCTCCTGTACCCCTCACCCCCCGCTCATGCCCTGTGTCTCCCTCCTGTTGCCCCTCCACCCCCCACTCATGGCCAGTGTCTCCCTCCTGTTGACCCCACCCCCGCTCATGGCCAGTGTCTCTCTCCTGTTCCCCCCCACCCCTGCTAATGCCCCGTGTCTCCCTCCTGTTCCCCCCAACCCCCGCTCATGCCCCGTGTCTCTCTCCCATTCCCCACACCCCCAGCGCTCATGACCCATGTCTTCATCCTGTACCCCCATCCCCCTCTCATGCCCCGTGTCTCACTCCTGTACCCCCCGCTTATGCCCTGTGTCTCTCTCCTGTCCCCCCCACCCCCTGCTCATGGCCCGTGTCTCTCTCCCCTTCCCCCACCCCCTGTTCATGCCCCATGTCTCTCTCCTGTTCCCCCTACCCCCCGCGCTCATGCCCCATGTCTTCCTCCTGTACCCCCCCACCCCCCTCTCATGCCCCGTGTCTCCCTCCTGTACCCCCCGCTCATGCCCCGTGTCTCTTTCCTGTTGCCTCTCTTTCCTGTTGCCCCCCACCCCCCACTCATGCCTCGTGTCTCCCTCCTGTTCCCTCCCACCCCCCGCTCATGACCCGTGTCTCTCTCCCGTTCCCCCCACCCCTGCTCATGCCCCGTGTCTCCCTCCTGTACCCCCCCACCCCCGCACATGCCTCGTGTGTCTCTCCCGTTCCCCCCCACCCTCCGCTCATGGCCCGTGTCTCTCTCCCGTTCCCCCCAACCCCCCGCTCATGCCCTGTGTCTCCCTCCCATTCCCCCCCGCGTCTCCCTCCTGTTTCTCCCCACCCCCTGGTCATGCCCCATGTCTCCCTCACCCCCCTCTCTCGCCCCGTGTCTCCCTCCCTTTCCCCTCCACCCCCCGCTCATGCCCCGTGTCTCCCTCCTGTTCCCCCCACCCCCGCTCATGCCCTGTGTCTCACTCCTGTTCCCCCCACCCCCCGCTCATGCCCCGTGTCTCCCTCCTGTTCCCCCCCATCCCCGCTCATGCCCTGTGTCTCACTCCTGTTCCCCCTCACCCCCCGCTCATGCCCCGTGTCTCTCTCCTGTTGCCCCCCGCTCATGGCCTGTGTCTCCCTCCTGTAACCCCCCACCCCCCACTCATGCCCCGTGTCTCCCTCCTGTACCCCCCACCCCCGCTCATGCCCCGTGTCTCTCTCCTGTTGTCCCTCATGCCCCGTGTCTCTCTCCTGTTGCCCCCACCCCCGCTCATGCCCCGTGTCTCTCTCCTGTACCCCCCACCCCCCGCATATGCCCCGTGTGTCTCTCCCGTTCCCCCCACCCTCCGCTCATGCCCCGTGTCTCCCTCTTGTACCCCCACACCGTGTCTCCCTCCTGTACACCCCACCCCCCGCATATGCCCCGTGTGTCTCTCCTGTTGCCCCCCACCCTCCACTCATGGCCCGTGTCTCCCTCCTGTACCCCCCACCCCCCGCCCATGCCCCGTGTCTCTCTCCTGTTGTCCCTCATGCCCAGTGTCTCTCTCCTGTTGCCCCACACCCCCCCGCCCATGCCCCGTGTCTCTCTTCTGTTCCCCCACCCCCGCTCATGCCCCGTGTCTCCCTCCTGTACCCCCCACCCCCCGCTCATGCCCTGTGTCTCTCTCCTGTTCCCTCCCACACCCCGCGCATGCCCCGTGTCTCTCTCCCATTCCCCCCAACCCACGCTCATGGCCCGTGTCTCTCTCTTGTTGCCGCCCACCCCCGCTCATGCCCCGTGTCTCTCTCCCGTTCCCCCCACCCCCCGCTCGTGTCTCTCTCCCATTCCCCTCACTCCCCGCTCATGCCCCGTGTCTCTCTCCTGTTCCCCTACACCCCCCGCTCATGCCCGTGTCTTCCTCCTGTACCCCCCACCCCCCACTCATGCCCCGTGTCTCTCTCCTGTTGCCCCCTACCCCCGCTCATGCCCCGTGTCTCCCTCCTGTTCCCTCCCACCCCCGCTCATGCCCGTGTCTTCCTCCCTTTCCCCACCACCCCCCGCTCATGCCCCGTGTGTCCCTCCTGTTCCCCTCCACCACCCGCTCATTCTCTGTGTCTCCCTACTGTTCCCCCCACCCCCCGCTCATGCCCGTGTCTCTCTCCTGTTGCCCCCCTACCCCCGCTCATGCCCCGTGTCTCCCTCCTGTTCCCTCCCACCCCCGCTCATGCCCGTGTCTCCCTCCCTTTCCGCACCACCCCCCGCTCATGCCCCGTGTCTCCCTCCTGTTCCCCTCCACCCCTGCTCATGCCCCGTGTCTCCCTCCTGTTCGCCTCACCCCCGCTCATACCCCGTGTCTCCCTCCTGTTCCCTCCCACCCCCGCTCATGCCCCGTGTCTCTCTACCGTTCCCCCCACCCCCCACTCATGCCCCGTGTCTCCCTCCTGTTCCCTCCCACCCCCCGCACATGCCCCGTGTGTCTCTCCCATTCCCCCCCACCCTCTGCTCATGGCCCGTGTCTCTCTCCCGTTCCCCCCAACCCCGCGCTCATGCCCCATGTCTCCCTCCTATTCCCCCCTGCTCATGCCCCGTGTCTCTCTCTTGTTGCCCCCACCCCCTGCTCATGCCCCGTGTCTCTCTCCCGTTCCCCCACCCCCTGCTCATGCCCCGTGTCTCCCTCCCTTTCCCCACCACCCCCCGCTCATGTCCTGTGTCTCCCTCCTGTTCCCCCCACCCTCCGCTCATGTCCCGTGTCTCCCTCCTGTTCCCCCCACCCCCTGCTCATACCCCGTGTCTCTCTCCTGTTGCCACCACCACCCGATCATGCCCCGTGTCTCCCTCCGGTACCCCCACTGCCCTGCTCATGCCCCGTGTCTCTCTCTTGTTGCCCCCCACCCCCCGCACATGCCCCGTGTCTCTCTCTTGTTGCCCCCCACCCCCGCTCATGCCCCGTGTCTCTCTCCCGTCCCCCGTGCACCCCCCGCTCATGGCCCATGTCTCTCTCCCATTGCCCCCACCCCCTGCTCATGCCCTGTGTCTCCCTCCTGTTCCCCCACCCCCCATTCATGCCCCATGTCTCTCTCCTGTTCTCCCCACCCCCCGCTCATTCCCCGTGTCTCTCTCCCGTTCCCCCCACCCCGCGCGCTCATGCCCCGTGTCTTCCTCATGTACCCCCCACCCCCCTCTCATGCCCCGTGTCTCTCTCCTGTACCCCCCTCATGCCCCGTGTCTCTCTACTGTTGCCCCCCTCCCCCGCTCATGCCCCGTGTCTCTCTCCTGTTGCCCCCCACCCCCCGCTCATGCCCTGTGTCTCCCTCCTGTACCCCCCTCATGCCCCGTCTCCCTCCTGTTCCCTCCCACCCCACGCTCATGCCCCGTGTCTCTCTCCCGTTCCCCCCCACCCCCCTGCTCATGCCCCGTATCTCCCTCCTGTATCCCCCACCCCCGCACATGCTCCGTGTGTCTCTCCCGTTCCCCCCCAACCTCCGCTCATGGCCCGTGTCTCTCTCCCGTTCCCCCCAACGCCCCGCTCATGCCCTGTGTCTCCCTCCCATTCCCCCGCTCATGCCCCGTGTCTCTCTTGTTGCCCCCCACCCCCTGCTCATGCCCCGTGTCTCTCTCTTGTTGCCCCCCACCCCCTGCATATGGCCCGTGTCTCTCTCCTGTTGCCCCCCACCCCCGCTCATGCTCTGTGTCTCCCTCCTGTTCCCACTACCCCCCACTCATGCCCTGTGTTTCCCTCCTGTTCCCCCCAGCCCCCACTCATGCCCCGTGTCTCTCTCCTGTTGCCCCCCACCCCCGCTCATGCCCCGTGTCTCCCTCCCTTTCCCCACCACCCCCCGCTCATGCCCCGTGTCTCCCTCCTGTTCCCCCCACCCCCGCTCATGCCCCGTGTCTCCCTCCTGTTCCCCCCACCCCCCATCCATGCCCCATGTCTCCCTCCTGTTCCCCCTCACTCCCCGCTCATGCCCTGTGTCTCTCTACTGTTGCCCCCCCGCTCATGCCCTGTGTCTCCCTCCTGTACCCCCCACCCCCACTCATGCCCCATGTCTTTTCCTCCTGTACCCCCCACTCCCCGCTCATGCCCCGTGTCTCTCTCCTGTTGCCCCCCACCCCCCGCTCATGTCCTGTCTCTCTCTCCTGTTTCCCCCACCCCCCACGCTCATGCCCCGTGTCTTGCTCCTGTACCCCCATCCCCCACTCATGCCCCGTGTCTCTGTCCTGTACCCCCCTCTCATGCCCAGTGTCTCTCTCCTGTTGCCCCCACCCCCCGCTCATCCCCCGTGTCTCTCTCCCGTCCCGCCCACCCCCTGCTCATGCCCCGTGTCTCTCTCCTGTTCCCCCCCACAACCCCGCTCATGCCCATGTCTCTCTCCCGTTCCCCCACCCACCACGCTCATGCCCCGTGTCTTCCTCCTGTATGCCGCACCCCCCTCTCATGCTCCATGTCTCCCTCCTGTACCCCCCGCTCATGCCCTGTGTCTCTGTCCTGTTGCCCCCCAATCCCCTGCTCATGCCTTGTGTCTCTCTTCTGTTGCCCCCCACCCCCCGCTCATGCCCTGTGTCACCCTCCTGTTCCCTCCCACCCCCCGCTCATGCCGTGTCTCTCTCCCGTTCCTCCCAACCCTACTCATGCCCCGTGTCTCTCTCCTGTACCCCTCACCCCCCGCTCATGCCCCGTGTCTCTCTCCTGTTGCCCCCCCACCCCCAGCTCATGTCCCGTGTCTCCGTCCTGTTGCCCCCCACTCCCCGCTTATGCCCCGTGTCTCCCTCCTGTACCCCCCACCCCCCACTAATGCCCTGTGTCTCCCTCCTGGTGCCCCCACCCCCCGCTCATGCCTTGTGTCTCTCTCTTGTTGCCCCCCACCCCCGCTCATGCCCCGTGTCTCTCTCCCGTCCCCCCCACCCCCGCTCATGGCCCGTGTCTCTCTCCCGTTACCCCCACCCCCCGCTCATGCCCTTTGTCTCTCTCCTGTTCCCGCCAACCCCGCTCATGCCCCGTGTCTCTCTCCCGTTCCCCGCACCCTCCGCTCATGCCCCCTGTCTTCCTCCTGTACCCCCTACACCCCACTCATGCCCCGTGTCTCCCCCCTGTACCCCCTGCCCTTCGCTCATGCCCCGTGTCTCTCTCCTGTTGCCCCACCACCCACTCATGCCATGTGTCTCTCTCTTGTTGCCCCCCCACCCCCGCTCATGCCCCGTGTCTCTTTCCCTTCCCCCGCTCATGGCCCGTGTCTCTCTCCCATTCCCCCACCCCCCGCTCATGCCCCGTGTCTCCCTCCTGTTCCCCCCAACCCCCGCTCATGCCCTGTGTCTCTCTCCTGTTCCCCCCACCCCCTGCTCATGCCCCGTGTCTCTCTCCCGTTCCCCCCACCCCCCGCTCATGCCCCGTGTCTTTTCCTCCTGTACCCCATCCCCCGCTCATGCCCCGTGTCTCCCTCCTGTACCCCCCCACCCCCGCTCATGCCCCGTGTCTCCCCCCTGTACACCCCACCCCCCGCTCATGCCCCCTGTCTCTCTCCTGTTGCCCCCACCCCCCGCTCATGCCCCGTGTTTCTCTCCTGTTGCCCCCCACCCCCCGCTCATGCTCTGTGTCTCCCACCTGTTCCCCCAACCCCCCACTCATGCCCTGTGTTTCCCTCCTGTTCCCCCCACCCCCCGCTCATGCCCTGTGTCTCTCTCCTGTTCCCGCCAACCCCGCTCATGCCCCGTGTCTCTCTCCCGTTCCCCGCACCCTCCGCTCATGCCCCCTGTCTTCCTCCTGTACCCCCTACACCCCACTCATGCCCCGTGTCTCCCCCCTGTACCCCCTGCCCTTCGCTCTTGCCCCGTGTCTCTCTCCTGTCGCCCCCACCACCCACTCATGCCACGTGTCTCTCTCTTGTTGCCCCCCCACCCCCGCTCATGCCCCGTGTCTCTCTCCCTTCCCCCCGCTCATGGCCGTGTCTCTGTCCCATTCCCCCACCCCCCGCTCATGCCCCATGTCTCCCTCCTGTTCCCCCCACCCCCTGCTCATGCCCCGTGTCTCTCTCCTGTTCCCCCCACCCCCCGCTCATGCCCCGTGTCTCTCTCCCGTTCCCCCCACCCCCCGCTCATGCCCAGTGTCTCTCTCCTGTTTCCCCCACCCCCCGCGCTCATGGCCCGTGTTTCCTCCTGTACCCCCCACCCCCCTCTCTAGCCCCGTGTCTCCCTCCTGTACCCCCCGCTCATGCCCTGTGTGTCTCTCCTGTTGCCCCCCCACCCCCCGCTCATGCCCCGTGTCTCTCTCCCTTCCCCCCGCTCATGACCCGTGTCTCTCTCCCGTTCCCCCCAACCCCCGCTCATGCCCCGTGTCTCTCTCCAGTTCCCCCCACCCCCCGCTCATGCCCCGTGTTTCTCTCCCGTTCCCCCCACCCCCCTCTCATGCCCCATGTCTCCCTCCTGTACCCCCTCTCATGCCACGCGTCTCTCTCCTGTTGCCCCCCACCCCCCGCTCATGCCCCGTGTCTCCGTCCTGTACCCCCCGCTCATGCCCCGAGTCTCCGTCCTGTACCCCCCGCTCATGCCCCGTGTCTCTCTCCTGTTGCCCCCCACACCCCGCTCATGCCGCGTGTCTCTCTCCCGTCCCCCCCACCCCCGCTCATGGCCCGTGTCACCCCCCTGTACCCCCTGCCCCCCGCTCATGCCCCGTGTCTCTCTCCTGTTGCCCCCACCACCCGCTCATGCCCCGTGTCTCTTTCCCTTCCCCCCGCTCATGGCCCGTGTCTATCTCCCATTCCCCCACCCCCCGCTCATGCCCCGTGTCTCCCTCCTGTTCCACCCAACCCCCGCTCATGCCCTGTATCTCTCTCCTGTTCCCCCCACCCCCTGCTCATGCCCCGTGTCTCTCTCCCGTTCCCCCCACCCCCCGCTCATGCCCCGTGTCTCTCTCCTGTTGCCCCCACCCCCCGCTCATGCCCCGTGTTTCTCTCTTGTTGCCCCCGCTCATGCCGCGTGTCTCTCCCTTCCCCCCGCTCATGGCCGTGTCTCTCTCCCATTCCCCCACCCCCCGCTCATGCCCCATGTCTCCCTCCTGTTCCCCCCACCACCCGCTCATGCCCTGTGTCTCTCTCCTGTTCCCCCCACCACCCGCTCATGCCCCGTGTCTCTCTCCCGTTCCCCCCACCCCCCGCTCATGCCCCGTGTCTCTCTCCTGTTTCCCCCACCCCCCAGTTCTCATGGCCCGTGTTTTCCGCCTGTACCCCCCACCCCCTCTCATGCCCCGTGTCTCCCTCCTGTACCCCTGCTCATGCCCCGTGTCTCTCTCCTGTTGCCCCCCCACCTCCCGCTCATGCCCCGTGTCTCTCTCCCTTCCCGCCGCTCATGACCCGTGCCTCTCTCCCGTTCCCCCCACCCCCTGCTCAGGCCCCGTGTCTCTCTCCAGTTCCCCCCCACCCCCCGCTCATGCCCCGTGTCTCTCTCCCGTCCCCCCACCCCCGCTCATGGCCCGTGTCTCTCTCCTGTTGCCCCCCACCCCCCGCTCATGCCCTGTGTCTCCGTCCTGTACC
Source organism: Ambystoma mexicanum (assembly GCF_040938575.1). Lineage (NCBI taxonomy): Eukaryota > Metazoa > Chordata > Amphibia > Caudata > Ambystomatidae > Ambystoma > Ambystoma mexicanum. The sequence continues at coordinate 507,012,520 of NC_090939.1, forward strand.
CCCCGCTCATGCCCCGTGTCTCTCTCCTGTTGCCCCCCACCTCCCGCTCATGCTACGTGTCTCTCTCCCGTCCCCCCACCCCCGCTCATGGCCTATGTCTCTCTCCCGTCCCCCCCACCCCCGCTCATGGCCTGTGTCTCTCTCCCGTTCCCCCCACCCCCCGCTCATGCCCCGTGTCTCTCTCCTGTTCCCCCCCACCCCCCGCTCATGCCTGTGTCTCTCTCCCGTTCCCCCCACCCCCCACGCTCATGCCCCGTGTCTTCCTCCTGTATGCCCCACCCCCCCTCTCATGCTCCATGTCTCCCTCCTGTACCCCCAGCTCATGCCCCGTGTCTCTCTCCTGTTGCCCCACAACCCCCTGCTCATGCCCTGTGTCTCTCTTCTGTTGCCCCCCATCCCCCGCTCATGCCCTGTGTCGCCCTCCTGTTCCCTCCCACCCCCCGCTCATGCCTCGTGTCTCTCTCCCATTCCCCCCCAACCCTGCTCATGCCCCGTGCCTCCGTCCTGTTGCCCCCCACCCCCCACGCTCATGCCACGTGTCTTCCTCCTGTACGCCCCACCCCCTCTCATGCTCCATGTCTCCCTCCTGTACCCCCGCTCATGCCCCGTGTCTCTCTCCTGTTGCCCCCCAACCCCCTGCTCATGCCCTGTGTCTCTCTTCTGTTGCCCCCCACCCCCCGCTCATGCCCTGTGTCGCCCTCCTGTTCCCTCCCACTCCCCCGCTCATGCCTTGTGTCTCTCTCCCATTCCCCCCAACCCTGCTCATGCCTCGTGTCTCTCTCCTGTACCCCTCACCCCCCGCTCATGCCCCGTGTCTCTCTCCTGTTGCCCCCCCAACCCCAGCTCATGTCCCATGTCTCCGCCCTGTTGCCCCCACTCCCCGCTCATGCCCCGTGTCTCCCTCATGTACCCCCCACCCCCCACTAATGCCCCGTGTCTCCCCCCTGTACCCCCTGCCCCCCGCTCATGCCCCGTGTCTCTCTCTCGTTGCCGCCCTACCCCCGCTCATGCCCCGTGTCTCTCTCCCGTCCCCCCAACCCCGCTCATGCCCCGTGTTTCTCTCCCATTCCCCGCACCCTCTGCTCATGCCCCCTGTCTTCCTCCTGCACCCCCTACACCCCACTCATGCCCCGTGTCTCCCCCCTGTACCCCCTGCCCCCCGCTCATGCCCCGTGTCTCTCTCCTGTTGCCCCACCACCCGCTCATGCCCTGTGTCTCTTTCCCTTCCCCCGCTCATGGCCCGTGTCTCTCTCCCATTCCCCCACCCCCCGCTCATGCCCCGTGTCTCCCTCCTGTTCCCTCCCACTCCCCCGCTCATGCCTTGTGTCTCTCTCCCATTCCCCCCAACCCTGCTCATGCCTCGTGTCTCTCTCCTGTACCCCTCACCCCCCGCTCATGCCCCGTGTCTCTCTCCTGTTGCCCCCCCAACCCCAGCTCATGTCCCATGTCTCCGCCCTGTTGCCCCCACTCCCCGCTCATGCCCCGTGTCTCCCTCCTGTACCCCCCACCCCCCACTAATGCCCCATGTCTCCCCCCTGTACCCCCTGCCCCCCGCTCATGCCCCGTGTCTCTCTCTTGTTGCCCCCCTACCCCCGCTCATGCCCCGTGTCTCTCTCCCGTCCCCCCAACCCCGCTCATGCCCCGTGTCTCTCTCCCATTCCCCGCACCCTCTGCTCATGCCCCCTGTCTTCCTCCTGTACCCCCTACACCCCACTCATGCCCCGTGTCTCCCCCCTGTACCCCCTGCCCCCCGCTCATGCCCCGTGTCTCTCTCCTGTTGCCCCACCACCCGCTCATGCCCTGTGTCTCTTTCCCTTCCCCCCGCTCATGGCCCGTGTCTCTCTCCCATTCCCCCACCCCCCGCTCATGCCCCGTGTCTCCCTCCTGTTCCACCCAACGCCCGCTCATGCCCTGTGTCTCTCTCCTGTTCCCCCCACCCCCTGCTCATGCCCCGTGTCTCTCTCCCGTTCCCCCCACCCCCGCTCATGCCCCGTGTCTTTTCCTCCTGTACCCCCATCCCCCGCTCATGCCCCGTGTCTCCCTCCTGTACCACCCCACCCCCCGCTCATGCCCTGTGTCTCCCCCCTGTACACCCCACCCCCCGCTCATGCCCCGTGTCTCCCCCCTGTACACCCCACCCCCCGCTCATGCCCCGTGTCTCTCTCCTGTTGCCCCCACCCCCCGCTCATGCCCCGTGTTTCTCTCCTGTTGCCCACCGCTCATGCCCCGTGTCTCTCTCCCTTCCCCCCGCTCATGGCCGTGTCTCTCTCCCATTCCCCCACCCCCAGCTCATGTCCCATGTCTCCGCCCTGTTGCCCCCACTCCCCGCTCATGCCCCGTGTCTCCCTCATGTACCCCCCACCCCCCACTAATGCCCCGTGTCTCCCCCCTGTACCCCCTGCCCCCCGCTCATGCCCCGTGTCTCTCTCTCGTTGCCGCCCTACCCCCGCTCATGCCCCGTGTCTCTCTCCCGTCCCCCCAACCCCGCTCATGCCCCGTGTCTCTCTCCCATTCCCCGCACCCTCTGCTCATGCCCCCTGTCTTCCTCCTGCACCCCCTACACCCCACTCATGCCCCGTGTCTCCCCCCTGTACCCCCTGCCCCCCGCTCATGCCCCGTGTCTCTCTCCTGTTGCCCCACCACCCGCTCATGCCCTGTGTCTCTTTCCCTTCCCCCCGCTCATGGCCCGTGTCTCTCTCCCATTCCCCCACCCCCCGCTCATGCCCCGTGTCTCCCTCCTGTTCCCTCCCACTCCCCCGCTCATGCCTTGTGTCTCTCTCCCATTCCCCCCAACCCTGCTCATGCCTCGTGTCTCTCTCCTGTACCCCTCACCCCCCGCTCATGCCCCGTGTCTCTCTCCTGTTGCCCCCCCAACCCCAGCTCATGTCCCATGTCTCCGCCCTGTTGCCCCCACTCCCCGCTCATGCCCCGTGTCTCCCTCCTGTACCCCCCACCCCCCACTAATGCCCCATGTCTCCCCCCTGTACCCCCTGCCCCCCGCTCATGCCCCGTGTCTCTCTCTTGTTGCCCCCTACCCCCGCTCATGCCCCGTGTCTCTCTCCCGTCCCCCCAACCCCGCTCATGCCCCGTGTCTCTCTCCCATTCCCCGCACCCTCTGCTCATGCCCCCTGTCTTCCTCCTGTACCCCCTACACCCCACTCATGCCCCGTGTCTCCCCCCTGTACCCCCTGCCCCCCGCTCATGCCCCGTGTCTCTCTCCTGTTGCCCCACCACCCGCTCATGCCCTGTGTCTCTTTCCCTTCCCCCCGCTCATGGCCCGTGTCTCTCTCCCATTCCCCCACCCCCCGCTCATGCCCCGTGTCTCCCTCCTGTTCCACCCAACGCCCGCTCATGCCCTGTGTCTCTCTCCTGTTCCCCCCACCCCCTGCTCATGCCCCGTGTCTCTCTCCCGTTCCCCCCACCCCCGCTCATGCCCCGTGTCTTTTCCTCCTGTACCCCCATCCCCCGCTCATGCCCCGTGTCTCCCTCCTGTACCACCCCACCCCCCGCTCATGCCCCGTGTCTCCCCCCTGTACACCCCACCCCCCGCTCATGCCCCGTGTCTCCCCCCTGTACACCCCACCCCCCGCTCATGCCCCGTGTCTCTCTCCTGTTGCCCCCACCCCCCGCTCATGCCCCGTGTTTCTCTCCTGTTGCCCACCGCTCATGCCCCGTGTCTCTCTCCCTTCCCCCCGCTCATGGCCGTGTCTCTCTCCCATTCCCCCACCCCCCGCTCATGCCCCATGTCTCCCTCCTGTTCCCCCCACCCCCGCTCATGCCCTGTGTCTCTCTCCTGTTCCCCCAACCACCCGCTCATGCCCCGTGTCTCTCTCCCGTTCCCCCCACCCCCCGCTCACGCCCCGTGTCTCTCTCCTGTTTCCCCCACCCCCCAGTGCTCATGGCCCGTGTTTTCCGCCTGTACCCCCCACCCCCTCTCATGCCCCGTGTCTCCCTCCTGTACCCCCTGCTCATGCCCCGTGTCTCTCTCCTGTTGCCTCCCCACCTCCCGCTCATGCCCCGTGTCTCTCTCCCTTCCCGCCGCTCATGACCCGTGCCTCTCTCCCGTTCCCCCCACCCCCTGCTCATGCCCCGTGTCTCTCTCCAGTTCCCCCCCACCCCCCGCTCATGCCCCGTGTCTCTCTCCCGTTCCCCCCACCCCCCTCTCATGCACCATGTCTCCCTCCTGTACCCCCTCTCATGCCCCACGTCTCTCTCCTGTTGCCCCCAACCCCCTGCTCATGCCCCGAGTCTCTCTTCTGTTGCCCCCCACCCCCGCTCATGCCCCGTGGCTCCCTCCTGTTCCCTCCCAGCCCCCCGCTCATGCCTCGTGTCTCTCTCCTGTTCCCCCAACCCTGCTCATACCCCGTGTCTCTCTCCTGTTTCCCCCACCCCCCAGTGCTCATGGCCCGTGTTTTCCGCCTGTACCCCCCACCCCCTCTCATGCCCCGTGTCTCCCTCCTGTACCCCCTGCTCCTGCCCCGTGTCTCTCTCCTGTTTCCCCCCACCCCACGCTCATGTCCCGTGTATCCATCCTGTTGCCCCCCACCCCCTGCTCATGCCCCGTGTCTCCCTCCTGTACCCCCCACCCCCACTAATGCCCCGTGTCTCCCTCCTGTTCCCCCCACCCCCCGCTCATGTCCCGTGTCTCTCTCTTGTCCCCCCCACCCCCTGCTCATGGCCCGTGTCTCTCTCCCGTTCCCCCCACCCCCCGCTCATGCCCCGTGTCTCTCTCCTGTTCCCCCCCACCCCCCGCTCATGCCCCCTGTCTCTCTCCCGTTCCCCCCACCCCCCACGCTCATGCCCCGTGTCTTCCTCCTGTATCCTGTACCCCCACCCCCCTTTAATGCTCCATGTCTCTCCCCTGCACACCCCGCTCATGCCCCGTGTCTCTCTCCCGTTCCCCCCACCCCCTGCTCATGGCCCGTGTCTCTCTCCCGTTCCCCCCACCCCCCACGCTCATGCCCCGTGTCTTCCTCCTGTATCCTGTACCCCCACCCCCCTTTAATGCTCCATGTCTCTCCCCTGCACACCCCGCTCATGCCCCGTGTCTCTCTCCTGTTGCCCCCCCACCCCCGCTCATGCCCTGTGTCGCCCTCCTGTGCCCTCCCACCCCCCCGCTCATGCCTTGTGTCTCTCTCCCGTTCCCCCCCAACCCTGCTCATGCCCCGTGTCTCTCTCCTGTACCCCTCACCCCCCGCTCATGCCCCGTGTCTCTCTCCTGTTGCCCCCCCACCCCCAGCTCATGTCCTGTGTCTCCGTCCTGTTGCCCCCCACTCCCCGCTCATGCCCCGTGTCTCCCTCCTGTACCCCCTACCCCCCACTAATGCCCTGTGTCTCTCTCCTGTTGCCCCCACCCCCCGCTCATGCCCTGTGTCTCTCTCTTGTTGCCCCCCACCCCCGCTCATGCCCCGTGTCTCTCTCCCGTCCCCCCCACCCCCCGCTCATGTCCCGTGTCTCTCTCCCGTCCCCCCCACCCCCTGCTCATGCCCTGTGTGTCTCTCCTGTTCCCCCCACCCCCCGCTCATGCCCCGTGTCTCTCTCCCGTTCCCCCCACCCTCTGCTCATGCCCCCTGTCTTCCTCCTGTACCCCCTACACCCCACTCATGCCCCGTGTCTCCCACCTATACCCCTGCCCCCCGCTCATGCCCCATGTCTCTCTCCTGTTGCCCCCAATCCCGGCTCATGCCCCGTGTCTCTCTCTTGTTGCCCCCCCACCCCCCGCTCATGCCCCGTGTCTCTCTCCCTTCCCCCGCTCATGGCCCATGTCTCTCTCCCATTCCCCCACCCCCTGCTCATGCCCTGTGTCTCCCTCCTGTTCCCCCCCACCCCCGCTCATGCCCTGTGTCTCTCTCCTGTTCACCCATCCCCCGCTCATGCCCCGTGTCTCCCTCCTGTACCCCCCGCTCATGCCCCGTGTCTCCCCCCACCCCCTGCTCATGCCCCGTGTCTCTCTCCTGTTGCCCCCACCCCCCGCTCATGCCCCGTGTTTCTCTCTTGTTGCCCCCCCACCCCCGGCTCATGCCCCGTGTCTTTCTCCCTTCCCGCCGCTCATGGCCCGTGTTTCTCTCCCATTCCCCCACCCCCTGCTCATGCCCCGTGTCTCCCTCCTGTTCCCCCCACCCCCCGCCCATGCCCTGTGTCTCTCTCCTGTTCCCCCCACCCCCCGCTCATGCCCCATGTCTCTCTCCCGTTCCCCCCACCCCCCGCTCTTGCCCCGTGTCTCCCTCCTGTTCCCCCCACCCCCCGCTCATGCCCCGTGTCTCTCTCCTGTTCCCCCCACCCCCTGCTCATGCCCCGTGTCTCTCTCCCGTTCCCCCACCCCCCTCTCATGCCCCGTGTCTCCCTCCTGTACCCCCCGCTCATGCCCCGTGTCTCTCTCCTGTTGCCCCCCCACCCCCCGCTCATGCCCCGTGTCTCTCTCCCGTCCCCCCCACCCCCGGCTCATGACCCGTGTCTCTCTCCCGTTCCCCCCACGCCCCGCTCATGCCCCGTGTCTCTCTCCAGTCCCCCAACCCCCTGCTCATGCCCCGTGTCTCTCTTCTGTTGCCCCCCCGCTCATGCCTCCTGTCTCTCTCCCGTTCCGCCAACCCTGCTCATACCCTGTGCCTCTCTCCTGTACCCCTCACCCCCTGCTCCTGCCTCGTGTCTCTCTCCTGTTGCCCCCCAACCCCCGCTCATGTCCCGTGTATCCGTCCTGTTGCCCCCCACCCCCTGCTCATGCCCAATGTATCCCTCCTGTACCCCCACCCCCCTTTAATGCTCCATGTCTCTCCCCTGTACACCCCGCTCATGCCCCGTGTCTCTCTCCTGTTGCCCCCCCACCCCCCGCTCATGCCCTGTGTCGCCCTCCTGTGCCCTCCCACCCCCCCGCTCATGCCTTGTGTCTCTCTCCCGTTCCCCCCAACCCTGCTCATGCCCCGTGTCTCTCTCCTGTACCCCTCACCCCCCGCTCATGCCCCGTGTCTCTCTCCTGTTGCCCCCCCACCCCCAGCTCATGTCCTGTGTCTCCGTCCTGTTGCCCCCCACTCCCCGCTCATGCCCCGTGTCTCCCTCCTGTACCCCCCACCCCCCACTAATGCCCTGTGTCTCCCTCCTGTTGCCCCTACCCCCCGCTCATGCCCTGTGTCTCTCTCTTGTTGCCCCCCACCCCCGCTCATGCCCCGTGTCTCTCTCCCGTCCCCCCCACCCCCCGCTCATGTCCCGTGTCTCTCTCCCGTCCCCCCCACCCCCTGCTCATGCCCTGTGTGTCTCTCCTGTTCCCCCCACCCCCCGCTCATGCCCCGTGTCTCTCTCCCGTTCCCCCCACCCTCTGCTCATGCCCCCTGTCTTCCTCCTGTACCCCCTACACCCCACTCATGCCCCGTGTCTCCCACCTATACCCCTGCCCCCCGCTCATGCCCCATGTCTCTCTCCTGTTGCCCCCAATCCCGGCTCATGCCCCGTGTCTCCCTCTTGTTGCCCCCCCACCCCCCGCTCATGCCCCGTGTCTCTCTCCCTTCCCCCGCTCATGGCCCGTGTCTCTCTCCCATTCCCCCACCCCCTGCTCATGCCCTGTGTCTCCCTCCTGTTCCCCCCACCCCCGCTCATGCCCTGTGTCTCTCTCCTGTTCACCCATCCCCCGCTCATGCCCCGTGTCTCCCTCCTGTACCCCCCCAGCCCCCGCTCATGCCCCGTGTCTCCCCCCACCCCCTGCTCATGCCCCGTGTCTCTCTCCTGTTGCCCCCACCCCCCGCTCATGCCCCGTGTTTCTCTCTTGTTGCCCCCCCCACCCCAGGCTCATGCCCCGTGTCTTTCTCCCTTCCCCCCGCTCATGGCCCGTGTTTCTCTCCCATTCCCCCACCCCCTGCTCATGCCCCGTGTCTCCCTCCTGTTCCCCCCACCCCCCGCCCATGCCCTGTGTCTCTCTCCTGTTCCCCCCACCCCCCGCTCATGCCCCATGTCTCTCCCGTTCCCCCCACCCCCCGCTCTTGCCCCGTGTCTCCCTCCTGTTCCCCCCACCCCCCGCTCATGCCCTGTGTCTCTCTCCTGTTCCCCCCACCCCCCGCTCATGCCCCGTGTCTCTCTCCCGTTCCCCCACCCCCCTCTCATGCCCCGTGTCTCCCTCCTGTACCCCCCGCTCATGCCCCGTGTCTCTCTCCTGTTGCCCCCCCACCCCCCGCTCATGCCCCGTGTCTCTCTCCCGTCCCCCCCACGCCCGGCTCATGACCCGTGTCTCTCTCCCGTTCCCCCCACGCCCCGCTCATGCCCCGTGTCTCTCTCCAGTCCCCCAACCCCCTGCTCATGCCCCGTGTCTCTCTTCTGTTGCCCCCCACCCCCCCGCTCATGCCTCCTGTCTCTCTCCCGTTCCGCCAACCCTGCTCATACCCTGTGCCTCTCTCCTGTACCCCTCACCCCCTGCTCCTGCCTCGTGTCTCTCTCCTGTTGCCCCCCAACCCCCGCTCATGTCCCGTGTATCCGTCCTGTTGCCCCCCATGCCCTGCTCATGCCCAATGTATCCCTCCTGTTCCCCCACCCCCACTCATGCCCCGTGTCTCTCTCCTGTTGCCCCCACCCCCCGCTCATGCCCTGTGTCTCTCTCTTGTTGCCCCCCACCCCTGTGTCTCTCTCCCGTCCCCCCCACCCCCCGCTCATGGCCCGTGTCTCTCTCCCATTCCCCACACCCCCCACGCTCATGCCCTGTCTTCCTCCTGTACCCCCACCCCGCTCTCATGCCCCGTGTCTCCCTTCTGTACCCCCTGCTCATGCCCCGTGTCTCTCTCCCTTCCCCCCACCCCCCGCTCATGGGCGATGTCTCTTTCCCCTTCCCCCCATCCCTGCTCATGCCCCGTGTCTCTCTCCTGTTCCCCCCACCCCCCGCTCATGCCCCGTGTCTTCCTCCTGTACCCCCCACCCGCCTCTCATGCCCCATGTCTCCCTCCTGTACCCCCGCTCATGCCCCATGTCTCTCCCCCGTCCCCCCACCCCCCGCTCATGGTCGGTGTCTCTCTCCTGTTCCCCCCACGCTCATGCCCCGTGTCTTCCTCCTGTACCCCCCACCCACCTCTCATGCCCCATGTCTCCCTCCTGTATCCCCCGCTCATGCCCTCTGTCTCTCTCCTGTTGCCCCCCCACCCCCCACTCATGCCCTGTGTCTCCCTCCTGTTCCCTCCTACCCCCCGCTCATGCCCCGTGTCTCTCTACCGTTCCCCCCACCCCCCACTCATGCCCCGTGTCTCCCTCCTGTTCCCTCCCACCCCCGCACATGCCCCGTGTGTCTCTCCCATTCCCCCCCACCCTCTGCTCATGGCCCGTGTCTCTCTCCCGTTCCCCCCAACCCCGCGCTCATGCCCCATGTCTCCCTCCCATTCCCCCCTGCTCATGCCCCGTGTCTCTCTCTTGTTGCCCCCATCCCCTGCTCATGCCCCGTGCCTCTCTCCCGTTCCTCCCACCCCCCGCTCATGCCCCGTGTCTCCCTCCCTTTCCTCACCACCCCCCGCTCATGTCCTGTGTCTCCCTCCTGTTCCCCCCACCCCCCGCTCATGTCCAGTGTCTCCCTCCTGTTCCCCCCACCCCCTGCTCATACCCCGTGTCTCTCTCCTGTTGCCACCACCACCCGATCATGCCCTGTGTCTCCCTCCTGTACCCCCACTGCCCTGCTCATGCCCCGTGTCTCTCTCTTGTTGCCCCCCACCCCCGCACATGCCCCGTGTCTCTCTCTTGTTGCCCCCCACCCCCCGCACATGCCCCGTGTCTCTCTCCTGTTGCCCCCACCCCCCACTCATGGCCAGTGTCTCCCTCCTGTTGGCCCCACCCCCCGCACATGCCCCGTGTCTCTCTCTTGTTGCCCCCACCCCTGCTAATGCCCCGTGTCTCTCTCCTGTACCCCTCCCCCCCGCTCATGCCCCGTGTCTCTCTCCTGTTGCCCCCCACCCCCGCTCATGTCCCATGTCTCTGTCCTGTTGCCCCACCCCCCACTCATGCCCCGTGTCTCCCTCCTGTACCCCCACCCCTCACTAATGCCCTGTGTCTCCCTCCAGTTCCCCCACCCCCGCTCATGCCCCGTGTCTCTCTCCTGTTGCCCCCACCCCCCGCTCATGCCCCGTGTCTCCCTCCTGTTCCCCCCAACCCACGCTCATGCCCCGTGTCTCTCTCCCGTCCCCCCACACTCCCCACGCTCATGCCCTGTGTCTCTCTCCCATTCCCCCCACCCCCTGCTCATGCCCCGTGTCTCCCTCCTGTTCCCCCCACCCCCCGCTCTCATGCCCGTGTCTTCCTTATGTACCCCCCACACCCCTCTCATGCCCCGTGTCTCCCTCCTGTACCCCCCTCATGCCCCGTGTCTCTCTCCTGTTGCCCCCCACCCCTCGCTCATGCCCCGTGTCTCTCTCCTGTTGCCCCCCACCCCCGCTCATGCCCTGTGTCGTCCTCCTGTACCCCCCTCATGCCCCATGTCTCCCGCCTGTTCCCTCCCACCCCATGCTCATGCCCCGTGTCTCTCTCCCGTTCCCCCCACCCCCGCTCATGCCCTGTATCTCCCTCCTGTACCCCCCAACCCCGCACATGCTCCGTGTGTCTCTCCCGTTCCCCCCCACCCTCCGCTCATGGCCCGTGTCTCTCTCCCGTTCCCCCCAACGCCCCGCTCATGCCCTGTGTCTCCCTCCCATTCCCCCCACTCATGCCCCGTGTCTCTCTTGTTGCCACCCACCCCCTGCTCATGGCCCGTGTCTTCCTCCTGTACCCCCCACCTCCCGCTCATGCCCCCTGTCTCTCTCCTGTTGCCCCCCACCCCCTGCTCATGCTCCGTGTCTCCCTCCTGTTACCCCTACCCCCCACTCATGCCCTGTGTTTCCCTCCTGTTCCCCTCACCCCTCACTCATGCCCCGTGTCTCTCTCCCATTCACCCCACCCCCCACTCATGCCCCATGTCTCCCTCCTGTTCCCCTCACCCCCCGCTCATGCCCCTCATCTCCCTCCTGTTTCCCCTCACCCCCCGCTCATGCCCCGTCTCTCTCTCCTGTTGCCCCCCCGCTCATGGCCCGTGTCTCCCTCCTGTACCCCCCACCCTCCGCTCATGCCCCGTGTCTCCCTCCTGTACCCCCACCCCCACTCATGCCCCATGTCTTTTCCTCCTGTATCCCCCACCCCCGCTCATGCCCCGTGTCTCTCTCCCGTTCCCCCCACCCCCGCGCTCATTCCCCGTGTCTTCCTCCTGTACCGCCCACCCCCCTCTCATGCTCCATGTCTCCCTCCTGTACCCCCCACTCATGCCCCGTGTCACTCTCCTGTTGCCCCCCAACCCCTGCTCATGCCCCGTTCTGTTGCCTCCCACCCCCCGCTCATGCCCCGTGTCGCCCACCTGTTCCCTCCCACCCCCTGTTCATGCCTTGTCTCTCTCCCGTTCCCCCCAACCCTGCTCATGCCCCGTGTCTCCCTCCTGTTGCCCCCCCACCCCCAGCTCATGTCCCGTGTCTCCGTCCTGTTGCCCCCCACCCCCCGCTCATGCCCCGTGTCTCCCTCCTGTACCCCCCACTAATGCCCCATGTCTCCCTCCTGTTCCCCCACCGCCCTGCTCATGCCCTGTGTCTCTCTCCTGTTGCCCCCACCCCCGCACATGCCCCGTTTCTCTCTCCTGTTACCCCCACTCCCCACTCATGGCCAGTGTCTCCCTCCTGTTGACCCCACCCCCCGTTCATGGCCAGTGTCTCTCTCCTGTTCCCCCCCACCCCTGCTAATGCCCCATGTCTCCCTCCTGTTCCCCCAACCCCGGCTCATGCCCCGTGTCTCTCTCCCATTCCCCACACTCCCAGCGCTCATGCCCTGTGTCTTCATTCTGTATCCCCCATCCCCCTCTCATGCCCCGTGTCTCCCTCCTGTACCCCCCACTCATGCCCCGTGTCTCTCTACCGTCCCCCCATCCCCCGCTCATGGCCCGTGTCTCTCTCCCCTTCCCCCACCCCCTGCTCATGCCCCGTGTCTCTCCTGTTCCCCCCACCCCCTGCTCATGCCCCATGTCTCCCTCCTGTTCCCTTCACCCGCCGTCATGCCCCTTAGCACCCTCCTGTTCCCCCTCACCCTCCGCTCATGCCCCGTCTCTCTCTCCTGTTGCCCCCTGCTCATGGCCCGTGTCTCCCTCCTGTTCCCCCACCCCTGCCCCATGTCTTTTCCTCCTGTATCCCCCACCCCCCGCTCATGCCCCGTGTCTCCCTCCTGTACCCCCCACCCCCCACTCATGCCCCGTGTCTCTCTACTGTTGCCCCCCACCCCCCGCTCATGCCCTGTGTCTCTCTCCCGTTTCCCCCACCCCCCGCGCTCATGCCTGTCTCTTCCTCCTGTACCCCCCACCCCCTCTCAAGCCCCGTGTCTCCGTCCTGTACCCCACGCTCATGCCCCGTGTCTCTCTCCTGTTGCCCCCCACACCCCGCTCATGCCCCGTGTCTCTCTCCCGTTCCCCCACACCTCACTCATGCCCCGTGTCTCTCTCCTGTTCCCCCACCCCCGCTCATGCTCCGTGTCTCTCTCCCGTTCCCCCCACCCCCCCGCTCATGCCCCGTGTCTTCCTCCTGTACCCCCCACCCCCCTCTCATGCTCCATGTCTCCCTCCTGTTGCCCCCCACCCCCCACTCATGGCCAGTGTCTCTCTCCTGTACCCCTCACCCCCCGCTCATGCCCTGTGTCTCCCTCCTGTTGCCCCTCCACCCCCCACTCATGGCCAGTGTCTCCCTCCTGTTGACCCCACCCCCCGCTCATGGCCAGTGTCTCTCTCCTGTTCCCCCCCACCCCTGCTAATGCCCCGTGTCTCCCTCCTGTTCCCCCCCAACCCCCGCTCATGCCCCGTGTCTCTCTCCCATTCCCCACACCCCCAGCGCTCATGACCCATGTCTTCATCCTGTACCCCCATCCCCCTCTCATGCCCCGTGTCTCACTCCTGTACCCCCCGCTTATGCCCTGTGTCTCTCTCCTGTCCCCCCCACCCCCTGCTCATGGCCCGTGTCTCTCTCCCCTTCCCCCACCCCCTGTTCATGCCCCATGTCTCTCTCCTGTTCCCCCTACCCCCCGCGCTCATGCCCCATGTCTTCCTCCTGTACCCCCCCACCCCCCTCTCATGCCCCGTGTCTCCCTCCTGTACCCCCCGCTCATGCCCCGTGTCTCTTTCCTGTTGCCTCTCTTTCCTGTTGCCCCCCACCCCCCACTCATGCCTCGTGTCTCCCTCCTGTTCCCTCCCACCCCCCGCTCATGACCCGTGTCTCTCTCCCGTTCCCCCCACCCCTGCTCATGCCCCGTGTCTCCCTCCTGTACCCCCCCACCCCCGCACATGCCTCGTGTGTCTCTCCCGTTCCCCCCCACCCTCCGCTCATGGCCCGTGTCTCTCTCCCGTTCCCCCCAACCCCCCGCTCATGCCCTGTGTCTCCCTCCCATTCCCCCCGCGTCTCCCTCCTGTTTCTCCCCACCCCCTGGTCATGCCCCATGTCTCCCTCACCCCCCTCTCTCGCCCCGTGTCTCCCTCCCTTTCCCCTCCACCCCCCGCTCATGCCCCGTGTCTCCCTCCTGTTCCCCCCACCCCCGCTCATGCCCTGTGTCTCACTCCTGTTCCCCCCACCCCCCGCTCATGCCCCGTGTCTCCCTCCTGTTCCCCCCATCCCCGCTCATGCCCTGTGTCTCACTCCTGTTCCCCCTCACCCCCCGCTCATGCCCCGTGTCTCTCTCCTGTTGCCCCCCGCTCATGGCCTGTGTCTCCCTCCTGTAACCCCCCACCCCCCATTCATGCCCCGTGTCTCCCTCCTGTACCCCCCACCCCCGCTCATGCCCCGTGTCTCTCTCCTGTTGTCCCTCATGCCCCGTGTCTCTCTCCTGTTGCCCCCACCCCCCGCTCATGCCCCGTGTCTCTCTCCTGTACCCCCCACCCCCCGCATATGCCCCGTGTGTCTCTCCCGTTCCCCCCACCCTCCGCTCATGCCCCGTGTCTCCCTCTTGTACCCCCACACCGTGTCTCCCTCCTGTACACCCCACCCCCCGCATATGCCCCGTGTGTCTCTCCTGTTGCCCCCCACCCTCCACTCATGGCCCGTGTCTCCCTCCTGTACCCCCCACCCCCCGCCCATGCCCCGTGTCTCTCTCCTGTTGTCCCTCATGCCCAGTGTCTCTCTCCTGTTGCCCCACACCCCCCCGCCCATGCCCCGTGTCTCTCTTCTGTTCCCCCACCCCCGCTCATGCCCCGTGTCTCCCTCCTGTACCCCCCACCCCCCGCTCATGCCCTGTGTCTCTCTCCTGTTCCCTCCCACACCCCGCGCATGCCCCGTGTCTCTCTCCCATTCCCCCCAACCCACGCTCATGGCCCGTGTCTCTCTCTTGTTGCCGCCCACCCCCGCTCATGCCCCGTGTCTCTCTCCCGTTCCCCCCACCCCCCGCTCGTGTCTCTCTCCCATTCCCCTCACTCCCCGCTCATGCCCCGTGTCTCTCTCCTGTTCCCCTACACCCCCCGCTCATGCCCGTGTCTTCCTCCTGTACCCCCCACCCACCGCTCATGCCCCGTGTCTCTCTCCTGTTGCCCCCCAACCCCTGCTCATGCCCCGTGTCTCCCTCCTGTACCCCCCACCCCCCACTCATGCCCCGTGTCTCTCTCCTGTTGCCCCCTACCCCCGCTCATGCCCCGTGTCTCCCTCCTGTTCCCTCCCACCCCCGCTCATGCCCGTGTCTTCCTCCCTTTCCCCACCACCCCCCGCTCATGCCCCGTGTGTCCCTCCTGTTCCCCTCCACCACCCGCTCATTCTCTGTGTCTCCCTACTGTTCCCCCCACCCCCCGCTCATGCCCGTGTCTCTCTCCTGTTGCCCCCCTACCCCCGCTCATGCCCCGTGTCTCCCTCCTGTTCCCTCCCACCCCCGCTCATGCCCGTGTCTCCCTCCTGTTCCCCTCCACCCCTGCTCATGCCCCGTGTCTCCCTCCTGTTCGCCTCACCCCCGCTCATGCCCCGTGTCTCCCTCCTGTTCCCTCCCACCTCCCGCTCATGCCCCGTGTCTCTCTACCGTTCCCCCCACCCCCCACTCATGCCCCGTGTCTCCCTCCTGTTCCCTCCCACCCCCCGCACATGCCCCGTGTGTCTCTCCCATTCCCCCCCACCCTCTGCTCATGGCCCGTGTCTCTCTCCCGTTCCCCCCAACCCCGCGCTCATGCCCCATGTCTCCCTCCTATTCCCCCCTGCTCATGCCCCGTGTCTCTCTCTTGTTGCCCCCACCCCCTGCTCATGCCCCGTGTCTCTCTCCCGTTCCCCCACCCCCTGCTCATGCCCCGTGTCTCCCTCCCTTTCCCCACCACCCCCCGCTCATGTCCCGTGTCTCCCTCCTGTTCCCCCCACCCTCCGCTCATGTCCCGTGTCTCCCTCCTGTTCCCCCCACCCCCTGCTCATACCCCGTGTCTCTCTCCTGTTGCCACCACCACCCGATCATGCCCCGTGTCTCCCTCCGGTACCCCCACTGCCCTGCTCATGCCCCGTGTCTCTCTCTTGTTGCCCCCCACCCCCCGCACATGCCCCGTGTCTCTCTCTTGTTGCCCCCCACCCCCCGCACATGCCCCGTGTCTCTCTCCTGTTGCCCCCACCCCCCACTCATGGCCAGTGTCTCCCTCCTGTTGGCCCCACCCCCCGCACATGCCCCGTGTCTCTCTCTTGTTGCCCCCCACCCCTGCTAATGCCCTGTGTCTCTCTCCTGTACCCCCACCCCTCACTAATGCCCTGTGTCTCCCTCCAGTTCCCCCACCCCCGCTCATGCCCCGTGTCTCTCTCCTGTTGCCCCCACCCCCCGCTCATGCCCCGTGTCTCCCTCCTGTTCCCCCCAACCCCCGCCCATGCCCCGTGTCTCTCTCCCGTCCCCCCACACTCCCCACGCTCATGCCCCGTGTCTCTCTCCCATTCCCCCACCCCCTGCTCATGCCCCGTGTCTCCCTCCTGTTCCCCCACCCCCCGCTCATGCCCCATGTCTCTCTCTCGTTCCCCCCACCCCCTGCTCTCATGCCCGTGTCTTCCTCATGTACCCCCCACACCCCTCTCATGCCCCGTGTCTCCCTCCTGTACCCCCCTCATGCCCCGTGTCTCTCTCCTGTTGCCCCCTACCCCCCGCTCATGCCCCGTGTCTCTCTCCTGTTGCCCCCCACCCCCCGCTCATGCCCCGTGTCGCCCTCCTGTACCCCCCTCATGCCCCATGTCTCCCGCCTGTTTCCTCCCACCCCATGCTCATGCCCCGTGTCTCTCTCCTGTTGTCCCTCATGCCCCGTGTCTCTCTCCTGTTGCCCCCACCCCCCGCTCATGCCCCGTGTCTCTCTCCTGTACCCCCCACCCCCCGCATATGCCCCGTGTGTCTCTCCCGTTCCCCCCACCCTCCGCTCATGCCCCGTGTCTCCCTCTTGTACCCCCACACCGTGTCTCCCTCCTGTACACCCCACCCCCCGCATATGCCCCGTGTGTCTCTCCTGTTGCCCCCCACCCTCCACTCATGGCCCGTGTCTCCCTCCTGTACCCCCCACCCCCCGCCCATGCCCCGTGTCTCTCTCCTGTTGTCCCTCATGCCCAGTGTCTCTCTCCTGTTGCCCCACCCCCGCTCATGCCCCGTGTCTCCCTCCTGTACCCCCCACCCCCCGCTCATGCCCTGTGTCTCTCTCCTGTTCCCTCCCACACCCCGCGCATGCCCCGTGTCTCTCTCCCATTCCCCCCAACCCACGCTCATGGCCCGTGTCTCTCTCTTGTTGCCGCCCACCCCCGCTCATGCCCCGTGTCTCTCTCCCGTTCCCCCCACCCCCCGCTCGTGTCTCTCTCCCATTCCCCTCACTCCCCGCTCATGCCCCGTGTCTCTCTCCTTTTCCCCTACACCCCCCGCTCATGCCCGTGTCTTCCTCCTGTACCCCCCACCCACCGCTCATGCCCCGTGTCTCTCTCCTGTTGCCCCCAACCCCTGCTCATGCCCCGTGTCTCCCTCCTGTACCCCCCAGCCCCCACTCATGCCCCGTGTCTCTCTCCTGTTGCCCCCTACCCCCGCTCATGCCCCGTGTCTCCCTCCTGTTCCCTCCCACCCCCGCTCATGCCCGTGTCTTCCTCCCTTTCCCCACCACCCCCCGCTCATGCCCCGTGTGTCCCTCCTGTTCCCCTCCACCACCCGCTCATTCTCTGTGTCTCCCTACTGTTCCCCCCACCCCCCGCTCATGCCCGTGTCTCTCTCCTGTTGCCCCCCTACCCCCGCTCATGCCCCGTGTCTCCCTCCTGTTCCCTCCCACCCCCGCTCATGCCCGTGTCTCCCTCCCTTTCCGCACCACCCCCGCTCATGCCCCGTGTCTCCCTCCTGTTCCCTCCCACCCCCCGCACATGCCCCGTGTGTCTCTCCCATTCCCCCCCACCCTCTGCTCATGGCCCGTGTCTCTCTCCCGTTCCCCCCAACCCCGCGCTCATGCCCCATGTCTCCCTCCTATTCCCCCCTGCTCATGCCCCGTGTCTCTCTCTTGTTGCCCCCACCCCCTGCTCATGCCCCGTGTCTCTCTCCCGTTCCCCCACCCCCTGCTCATGCCCCGTGTCTCCCTCCCTTTCCCCACCACCCCCCGCTCATGTCCCGTGTCTCCCTCCTGTTCCCCCCACCCTCCGCTCATGTCCCGTGTCTCCCTCCTGTTCCCCCCACCCCCTGCTCATACCCCGTGTCTCTCTCTTGTTGCCCCCCACCCCCCGCACATGCCCCGTGTCTCTCTCCTGTTGCCCCCACCCCCCACTCATGGCCAGTGTCTCCCTCCTGTTGGCCACACCCCCCGCACATGCCCCGTGTCTCTCTCTTGTTGCCCCCCACCCCTGCTAATGCCCTGTGTCTCTCTCCTGTACCCCCACCCCTCACTATGCCCTGTGTCTCCCTCCAGTTCCCCCACCCCCGCTCATGCCCCGTGTCTCTCTCCTGTTGCCCCCCACCGCCCGCTCATGCCCTGTATCTCCCTCCTGTACCCCCCACCCCCGCACATGCTCCGTGTGTCTCTCCCGTTCCCCCCCACCCTCCGCTCATGGCCCGTGTCTCTCTCCCGTTCCCCCCAACGCCCCGCTCATGCCCTGTGTCTCCCTCCCATTCCCCCCGCTCATGCCCCGTGTCTCTCTCTTGTTGCCACCCACCCCCTGCTCATGGCCTGTGTCTTCCTCCTGTACCCCCCACCTCCCGCTCATGCCCCCTGTCTCTCTCCTGTTGCCCCCCACCCCCCGCTCATGCTCCGTGTCTCCCTCCTGTTCCCCTCACCCCTCACTCATGCCCCGTGTCTCTCTCCCGTTCCCCCCACCCCCCGCTCATGCCCCGTGTCTCCCTCCCTTTCCCCACCACCCCCCGCTCATGTCCTGTGTCTCCCTCCTGTTCCCCCCCACCCCCCGCTCATGTCCCGTGTCTCCCTCCTGTTCCCCCCACCCCCTGCTCATACCCCGTGTCTCTCTCCTGTTGCCACCACCACCCGATCATGCCCCGTGTCTCCCTCCTGTACCCCCACTGCCCTGCTCATGCCCCGTGTCTCTCTCTTGTTGCCCCCCACCCCCCGCACATGCCCCGTGTCTCTCTCTTGTTGCCCCTCACCCCCCGCACATGCCCCGTGTCTCTCTCCTGTTGCCCCCACCCCCCACTCATGGCCAGTGTCTCCCTCCTGTTGGCCCCACCCCCCGCACATGCCCCGTGTCTCTCTCTTGTTGCCCCCCACCCCTGCTAATGCCCCGTGTCTCTCTCCTGTACCCTTCCCCCCGCTCATGCCCCGTGTCTCTCTCCTGTTGCCCCTCACCCCCGCTCATGTCCCATGTCTCTGTCCTGTTGCCCCCCACCCCCCGCTCATGCCCCGTGTCTCCCTCCTGTACCCCCCACCTCTCACTAATGCCCTGTGTCTCCCTCCAGTTCCCCCACCCCCGCTCATGCCCCGTGTCTCTCTCCTGTTGCCCCCACCCCCCGCTCATGCCCCGTGTCTCCCTCCTTTTCCCCCACCCCCGCTCATGCCCCGTGTCTCCCTCCTTTTCCCCCACCCCCGCTCATGCCCCATGTCTCCCTCCTGTTCCCCTCACCCCCCAGCTCATGCCCCTCATCTCCCTCCTGTTCCCCCTAACCCCCCGCTCATGCCCCGTCTCTCTCTCCTGTTGCCCCCCGCTCATGGCCCGTGTCTCCCTCCGGTACCCCCCACCCTCCGCTCATGCCCCGTGTCTCCCTCCTGTACCCCCACCCCCACTCATGCCCCATGTCTTTTCCTCCTGTATCCCCCACCCCCCGCTCATGCCCCGTGTCTCTCTCCCGTTCCCCCCACCCCCCGCGCTCATGCCCCGTGTCTTCCTCCTGTACCGCCCACCCCCCTCTCATGCTCCATGTCTCCCTCCTGTACCCCCCGCTCATGCCCCGTGTCTCTCTCCTGTTGCCCCCCAACCCCTGCTCATGCCCCGTTCTGTTGCCTCCCACCCCCCGCTCATGCCCCGTGTCGCCCTCCTGTTTCCTCCCACCCCCCCATTCATGCCTTGTCTCTCTCCCGTTCCCCCCAAACCTTCTCATGCCCCGTGTCTCCTTCCTGTTGCCCCCCCACCCCCAGCTCATGTCCCGTGTCTCCGTCCTGTTGCCCCCCACCCCCCGCTCATGCCCCGTATCTCCCTCCTGTACCCCCCACTAATGCCCCGTGTCTCCCTCCTGTTCCCCCACCGCCCTGCTCATGCCCCATGTCTCTCTCCTGTTGCCCCCACCCCTGCACATGCCCCATGTCTCTCTCCTGTTACCCCCCACTCCCCACTCATGGCCAGTGTCTCCCTCCTGTTGACCCCACCCCCCGCTCACGGCCAGTGTCTCTCTCCTGTTCCCCCTCACCCCTGCTAATGCCCCATGTCTCCCTCCTGTTCCCCCAACCCCCGCTCATGCCCCGTGTCTCTCTCCCATTCCCCACACTCCCAGCGCTCATGCCCTGTGTCTTCATTCTGTATCCCCCATCCCCCTCTCATGCCCCGTGTCTCCCTCCTGTACCCCCCGCTCATGGCCCGTGTCTCTCTCCCCTTCCCCCCACCCCCTGCTCATGCCCCGTGTCTCTCTCCTGTTCCCCCCCCACCCCCCGCTCATGCCCCATGTCTCCCTCCTGTTCCCCTCACCCGCCGCTCATGCCCCGTCTCTCTCTCCTGTTGCCCCCTGCTCATGGCCCGTGTCTCCCTCCTGTACCCCCACCCCCGCCCCATGTCTTTTCCTCCTGTATCCCCCACCCCCCGCTCATGCCCCGTGTCTCCCTCCTGTACCCCCCACCCCCCGCTCATGCCCCGTGTCTCTCTACTGTTGCCCCCCACCCCCCGCTCATGCCCTGTGTCTCTCTCCCGTTTCCCCCACCCCCCGCGCTCATGCCCGTGTCTTCCTCCTGTACCCCCCACCCCCCTCTCAAGCCCCGTGTCTCCGTCCTGTACCCCACGCTCATGCCCCGTGTCTCTCTCCTGTTGCCCCCACACCCCGCTCATGCCCCGTGTGTCTCTCCCGTTCCCCCACACCTCACTCATGCCCCGTGTCTCTCTCCTGTTCCCCCCACCCCCCGCTCATGCTCCGTGTCTCTCTCCCGTTCCCCCACCCCCCGCGCTCATTCCCCGTGTCTTCCTCCTGTACCCCCCACCCCCCTCTCATGCTCCATGTCTCCCTCCTGTTGCCCCTCACCCCCCACTCATGGCCAGTGTCTCTCTCCTGTACCCCTCACCCCCCGCTCATGCCCTGTGTCTCCCTCCTGTTGTCCCTCCACCCCCCACTCATGGCCAGTGTCTCCCTCCTGTTGACCCCACCCCCCGCTCATGGCCAGTGTCTCTCTCCTGTTCCCCCCCACCCCTGCTAATGCCCCGTGTCTCCCTCCTGTTCCCCCCAACCCCCGCTCATGCCCCGTGTCTCTCCCATTCCCCACACCCCCAGCGCTCATGCCCCGTGTCTTCATCCTGTACCCCCATCCCCCTCTCATGCCCCGTGTCTCACTCCTGTACCCCCCGCTTATGCCCTGTGTCTCTCTCCTGTCCCCCCCACCCCCCACTCATGCCTCGTGTCTCCCTCCTGTTCCCCCTACCCCCTGCTCATGCCCCGTGTCTCTCTCCTGTTCCCCCTACCCCCCGCGCTCATGCCCCATGTCTTCCTCCTGTACCCCCCCACCCCTCTCTCATGCCCCGTGTCTCCCTCCTGTACCCCCCGCTCATGCCCCGTGTCTCTCTCCTGTTGCCCCCCAACCCCTGCTCATGCCCCGTGTCTCCCTCCTGTACCCCCCACCCCCCACTCATGCCCGTGTCTCTCTCCTGTTGCCCCCTACCCCCGCTCATGCCCCGTGTCTCCCTCCTGTTCCCTCCCACCCCCGCTCATGCCCGTGTCTTCCTCCCTTTCCCCACCACCCCCCGCTCATGCCCCGTGTGTCCCTCCTGTTCCCCTCCACCACCCGCTCATTCTCTGTGTCTCCCTACTGTTCCCCCCACCCCCCGCTCATGCCCCGTGTCTCCCTCCTGTTCCCCTCCACCCCCGCTCATGCCCCGTGTCTCCCTCCTGTTCGCCTCACCCCCGCTCATTCCCCGTTTCTCCCTCCTGTTCACTCCCACCACCCGCTCATGCCCCGTGTCTCTCTACCGTTCCCCCCACCCCCCACTCATGCCCCGTGTCTCCCTCCTGTTCCCTCCCACCCCCCGCACATGCCCCGTGTGTCTCTCCCATTCCCCCCCACCCTCTGCTCATGGCCCGTGTCTCTCTCCCGTTCCCCCCAACCCCGCGCTCATGCCCCATGTCTCCCTCCCATTCCCCCCTGCTCATGCCCCGTGTCTCTCTCTTGTTGCCCCCACCCCCTGCTCATGCCCCGTGTCTCTCTCCCGTTCCCCCACCCCCTGCTCATGCCCCGTGTCTCCCTCCCTTTCCCCACCACCCCCCGCTCATGTCCCGTGTCTCCCTCCTGTTCCCCCCCACCCTCCGCTCATGTCCCGTGTCTCCCTCCTGTTCCCCCCACCCCCTGCTCATACCCCGTGTCTCTCTCCTGTTGCCACCACCACCCGATCATGCCCCGTGTCTCCCTCCTGTACCCCCACTGCCCTGCTCATGCCCCGTGTCTCTCTCTTGTTGCCCCCCACCCCCCGCACATGCCCCGTGTCTCTCTCTTGTTGCCCCCCACCCCCCGCACATGCCCCATGTCTCTCTCCTGTTGCCCCCACCCCCCACTCATGGCCAGTGTCTCCCTCCTGTTGGCCCCACCCCCCGCACATGCCCCGTGTCTCTCTCTTGTTGCCCCCCACCCCTGCTAATGCCCCGTGTCTCTCTCCTGTTGCCCCCACCCCCCGCTCATGCCCCGTGTCTCCCTCCTGTTCCCCCAACCCCCGCTCATGCCCCGTGTCTCTCTCCCGTCCCCCCACACTCCCCACGCTCATGCCCCGTGTCTCTCTCCCATTCCCCCCACCCCCTGCTCATGCCCCGTGTCTCCCTCCTGTTCCCCCCACCCCCCGCTCATGCCCCATGTCTCTCTCTCGTTCCCCCCACCCCCTGCTCTCATGCCCGTGTCTTCCTCATGTACCCCCCACGCCCCTCTCATGCCCCGTGTCTCCCTCCTGTACCCCCCTCATGCCCCGTGTCTCTCTCCTGTTGCCCCCCACCCCCCGCTCATGCCCCGTGTCTCTCTCCTGTTGCCCCCCACCCCCCGCTCATGCCCCGTGTCGCCCTCCTGTACCCCCCTCATGCCCCATGTCTCCCGCCTGTTCCCTCCCACCCCATGCTCATGCCCCGTGTCTCTCTCCTGTTCCCCCCCACCGCCCGCTCATGCCCTGTATCTCCCTCCTGTACCCCCCACCCCCGCACATGCTCCGTGTGTCTCTCCCGTTCCCCCCCACCCTCCGCTCATGGCCTGTGTCTCCCTCCCATTCCCCCCGCTCATGCCCCGTGTCTCTCTCTTGTTGCCACCCACCCCCTGCTCATGGCCCGTGTCTTCCTCCTGTACCCCCCACCTCCCGCTCATGCCCCCTGTCTCTCTCCTGTTGCCCCCACCCCCCGCTCATGCTCCGTGTCTCCCTCCTGTTCCCCTCACCCCTCACTCATGCCCCGTGTCTCCCTCCCTTTCCCCACCACCCCCCGCTCATGTCCTGTGTCTCCCTCCTGTTCACCCCCACCCCCCGCTCATGTCCCGTGTCTCCCTCCTGTTCCCCCCACCCCCTGCTCATACCCCGTGTCTCTCTCCTGTTGCCACCACCACCCGATCATGCCCCGTGTCTCCCTCCTGTACCCCCACTGCCCTGCTCATGCCCCGTGTCTCTCTCTTGTTGCCCCCGACCCCCCGCACATGCCCCGTGTCTCTCTCTTGTTGCCCCTCACCCCCCGCACATGCCCCGTGTCTCTCTCCTGTTGCCCCCACCCCCCACTCATGGCCAGTGTCTCCCTCCTGTTGGCCCCACCCCCCGCACATGCCCCGTGTCTCTATCTTGTTGCCCCCCCACCCCTGCTAATGCCCCGTGTCTCTCTCCTGTACCCATCCCCCCCGCTCATGCCCCGTGTCTCTCTCCTGTTGCCCCTCACCCCCGCTCATGTCCCATGTCTCTGTCCTGTTGCCCCCCACCCCCCGCTCATGCCCCATGTCTCCCTCCTGTACCCCCCGCCTCTCACTAATGCCCTGTGTCTCCCTCCAGTTCCCCCACCCCCGCTCATGCCCCGTGTCTCCCTCCTTTTCCCCCACCCCCGCTCATGCCCCGTGTCTCCCTCCTGTTCCCCCCACCCCCCACTCATGCCCCATGTCTCCCTCCTGTTCCCCTTACCCCCCAGCTCATGCCCCTCATCTCCCTCCTGTTCCCCCTCACCCCCCGCTCATGCCCCGTCTCTCTCTCCTGTTGCCCCCCGCTCATGGCCCGTGTCTCCCTCCGGTACCCCCCACCCTCCACTCATGCCCCATGTCTTTTCCTCCTGTATCCCCCACCCCCCGCTCATGCCCCGTGTCTCTCTCCCGTTCCCCCCACCCCCCGCGCTCATGCCCCGTGTCTTCCTCCTGTACCGCCCACCCCCCTCTCATGCTCCATGTCTCCCTCCTGTACCCCCCGCTCATGCCCCGTGTCTCTCTCCTGTTGCCCCCCAACCCCTGCTCATGCCCCGTTCTGTTGCCTCCCACCCCCCGCTCATGCCCCGTGTCGCCCTCCTGTTCCCTCCCACCCCCCCATTCATGCCTTGTCTCTCTCCCGTTCCCCCCCAAACCTTCTCATGCCCCGTGTCTCCCTCCTGTTGCCCCCCCACCCCCAGCTCATGTCCCGTGTCTCCGTCCTGTTGCCCCCCACCCCCCGCTCATGCCCCGTATCTCCCTCCTGTACCCCCACTAATGCCCCGTGTCTCCCTCCTGTTCCCCCACCGCCCTGCTCATGCCCCATGTCTCTCTCCTGTTGCCCCCATCCCCGCACATGCCCCGTGTCTCTCTCCTGTTACCCCCCACTCCCCACTCATGGCCAGTGTCTCCCTCCTGTTGACCCCACCCCCCTCTCACGGCCAGTGTCTCTCTCCTGTTCCCCCCACCCCTGCTAATGCCCCATGTCTCCCTCCTGTTCCCCCAACCCCCGCTCATGCCCCGTGTCTCTCTCCCATTCCCCACACTCCCAGCGCTCATGCCCTGTGTCTTCATTCTGTATCCCCCATCCCCCTCTCATGCCCCGTGTCTCCCTCCTGTACCCCCCGCTCATGGCCCGTGTCTCTGTCCCCTTCCCCCCACCCCCTGCTCATGCCCCGTGTCTCTCTCCTGTTCCGCCCCACCCCCCGCTCATGCCCCATGTCTCCCTCCTGTTCCCCTCACCCGCCGCTCATGCCCCTTATCTCCCTCCTGTTCCCCCTCACCCCCGCTCATGCCCCGTCTCTCTCTCCTGTTGCCCCCTGCTCATGGCCCGTGTCTCCCTCCTGTACCCCCACCCCCGCCCCATGTCTTTTCCTCCTGTATCCCCCACCCCCCGCTCATGCCCCGTGTCTCCCTCCTGTACCCCCCACCCCCCGCTCATGCCCCGTGTCTCTCTACTGTTGCCCCCCACCCCCTGCTCATGCCCTGTGTCTCTCTCCCGTTTCCCCCACCCCCCGCACTCATGCCCGTGTCTTCCTCCTGTACCCCCCACCCCCCTCTCAAGCCCCGTGTCTCCGTCCTGTACCCCACGCTCATGCCCCGTGTCTCTCTCCTGTTGCCCCCCACACCCCGCTCATGCCCCGTGTCTCTCTCCCGTTCCCCCACACCTCACTCATGCCCCGTATCTCTCTCCTGTTCCCCCACCCCCCGCTCATGCTCAGTGTCTCTCTCCCGTTCCCCCACCCAACGCGCTCATTCCCCGTGTCTTCCTCCTGTACCCCCCACCCCCCTCTCATGCTCCATGTCTCCCTCCTGTTGCCCCCCACCCCCCACTCATGGCCAGTGTCTCTCTCCTGTACCCCTCACCCCCCGCTCATGCCCTGTGTCTCCCTCCTGTTGCCCCTCCACCCCCCACTCATGGCCAGTGTCTCCCTCCTGTTGACCCCACCCCCCGCTCATGGCCAGTGTCTCTCTCCTGTTCCCCCCCCACCCCTGCTAATGCCCCGTGTCTCCCTCCTGTTCCCCCCAACCCCCGCTCATGCCCCGTGTCTCTCTCCCATTCCCCACACCCCCAGCGCTCATGCCCCGTGTCTTCATCCTGTACCCCCATCCCCCTCTCATGCCCCGTGTCTCACTCCTGTACCCCCCGCTTATGCCCTGTGTCTCTCTCCTGTCCCCCCACCCCCCACTCATGCCTCGTGTCTCCCTCCTGTTCCACCTACCCCCCGCTCATGACCCGTGTCTCTCTCCCCTTCCCCCACCCCCTGCTCATGCCCCGTGTCTCTCTCCTGTTCCCCCTACCCCCTGCGCTCATGCCCCATGTCTTCCTCCTGTACCCCCCCGCCCCCCTCTCATGCCCCGTGTCTCCCTCCTGTACCCCCCGCTCATGCCCCGTGTCTCTTTCCTGTTGCACCCCACCCCCCACTCATGCCTCGTGTCTCCCTCCTGTTCCCTCCCACCCCCCGCTCATGACCCGTGTCTCTCTCCCGTTCCCCCCACCCCTGCTCATGCCCCGTGTCTCCCTCCTGTACCCCCCCACCCCCGCACATGCCTCGTGTCTCTCTCCCGTTCCCCCCCACCCTCCGCTCATGGCCCGTGTCTCTCTCCCATTCCCCCCAACCCCCGCTCATGCCCTGTGTCTCCCTCCCATTCCCCCCCGCGTCTCTATCCTGTTTCTCCCCACCCCCTGCTCATGCCCCATGTCTCCCTCACCCCCCTCTCTCGCCCTGTGTCTCCCTCCCTTTCCCCTCCACCCCCCGCTCATGCCCCGTGTCTCCCTCCTGTTCCCCCACCCCAGCTCATGCCCTGTGTCTCCCTCCTGTTCCCCCCACCCCCCGCTCATGCCCTGTGTCTCACTCCTGTTCCCCCTCACCCCCCCGCTCATGCCCCGTGTCTCTCTCCTGTTGCCCCCCGCTCATGGCCTGTGTCTCCCTCCTGTAACCCCCCACCCCCCACTCATGCCCCATGTCTCTCTCCTGTTGTCCCTCATGCCCCGTGTCTCTCTCCTGTTGCCCCCACCCCCCGCTAATGTCCCGTGTCTCTCTCCTGTACCCCCCACACACCGCATATGCCCCGTGTGTCTCTCCCGTTCCCCCCCACCCTCCGCTCATGCCCCGTGTCTCCCTCTTGTACCCCCCACACCGTGTCTCCCTCCTGTACACCCCACCCCCGCATATGCCCCTTGTGTCTCTCCTGTTGCCCCCCACCCTCCACTCATGGCCTGTGTCTCCCTCCTGTACCCCCCACCCCCCGCCCATGCCCTGTGTCTTCTCTCCTGTTATCCCTCATGCCCAGTGTCTCTCTCCTGTTGCCCCACACCCCCCCGCCCATGCCCCGTGTCTCTCTTCTGTTCCCCCACCCCCGCTCATGCCCCGTGTCTCCCTCCTGTTCCCCCCACCCCCCGCTCATGCCCTGTGTCTCTCTCCTGTTCCCTCCCACACCCCGCGCATGCCCCGTGTCTCTCTCCCATTCCCCCCAACCCACGCTCATGGCCCGTGTCTCTCTCTTGTTGCCCCCCACCCCCGCTCATGCCCCGTGTCTCTCTCCCGTTCCCACTACCCCCCGCTCGTGTCTCTCTCCCATTCCCCTCACTCCCCGCTCATGCCCCGTGTCTCTCTCCTGTTCCCCTACACCCCCCGCTCATGCCCGTGTCTTCCTCCTGTACCCCCCACCCACCGCTCATGCCCCGTGTCTCTCTCCTGTTGCCCCCTGCTCATGCCCCGTGTCTCCCTCCTGTACCCCCCACCCCCACTCATGCCCCGTGTCTCTCTCCTGTTGCCCCCCTA
Source organism: Ambystoma mexicanum (assembly GCF_040938575.1). Classification (NCBI taxonomy): domain Eukaryota; kingdom Metazoa; phylum Chordata; class Amphibia; order Caudata; family Ambystomatidae; genus Ambystoma; species Ambystoma mexicanum. The sequence goes on from NC_090939.1 coordinate 507,039,796, forward strand.
CCCCCGCTCATGCCCCGTGTCTCCCTCCTGTTCCCTCCCACCCCCGCTCATGCCCCGTGCCTCACTCCTGTACCCCCGCTCATGCCCCGTGTCTCTCTCCTGTTGCCCCCTGCTCATGCCCCGTGTCTCTCTCCCGTTCCCCCACCCCCCGCGCTCATGCCCCGTGTCTTCCTCCTGTACCGCCCACCCCCCTCTCATGCTCCATGTCTCCCTCCTGTTCCCCCCGCTCATGCCCCGTGTCTCTCTCCTGTTGCCCCCCAACCCCTGCCCTGTTCTGTTGCCTCCCACCCCCCGCTCATGCCCCGTGTCACCCTCCTGTTCCCTCCCACCCCCCCGTTCATGCCTTGTCTCTCTCCCGTTCCCCCCCAACCCTGCTCATGCCCCGTGTCTCCCTCCTGTTGCCCCCCCACCCCCAGCTCATGTCCCGTGTCTCCCTCCTGTTGCCCCTCCACCCCCCGCTCATGCCTGTGTCTTCCTCCTGTACCCCTCACCCACCGCTCATGCCCCGTGTCTCTCTCCTGTTCCCCCCCACCCCTGCTAATGCCCCGTGTCTCCCTCCTGTTCCCCCCAACCCCCGCTCATGCCCCGTGTCTCTCTCCCATTCCCCACACCCCCAGCGCTCATGCCCCGTGTCTTCATCCTGTACCCCCCATCCCCCTCTCATGCCCCGTGTCTCACTCCTGTACCCCCCGCTTATGCCCTGTGTCTCTCTCCTGTCCCACCCACCCCCCGCTCATGCCCTGTTTCTCTCTCCTGTTCCCTCCCACACCCCGCGCATGCCCCGTGTCTCTCTCCCATTCCCCCAACCCACGCTCATGGCCCGTGTCTCTCTCTTGTTGCCCCCCACCCCCGCTCATGCCCCGTGTCCCTCTCCCGTTCCCCCCACCCCCCGCTCGTGTCTCTCTCCCATTCCCCTCACTCCCCGCTCATGCCCCGTGTCTCTCTCCTGTTCCCCTACACCCCCCGCTCATGCCCGTGTCTTCCTAATGTACCCCCCACCCACTGCTCATGCCCCGTGTCTCTCTCCTGTTGCCCCCCCACCCCCTGCTCATGCCCCGTGTCTCCCTCCTGTACCCCCACCCCCCACTCATGCCCCGTGTCTCTCTCCTGTTGCCCCCCTACCCCCGCTCATGCCCGTGTCTTCCTCCCTTTCCCCACCACCCCCCGCTCATGCCCCATGTGTCCCTCCTGTTCCCCTCCACCACCCGCTCATTCTCTGTGTCTCCCTACTCTTCCCCCCACCCCCTGCTCATGCCCCGTGTCTCTCTCCTGTTGCCCCCCTACCCCCGCTCATGCCCCGTGTCTCCCTCCTGTTCCCTCCCACCCCCGCTCATGCCCGTGTCTCCCTCCCTTTCCGCACCACCCCCGCTCATGCCCCGTGTCTCCCTCCTGTTTCCCTCCACCCCCGCTCATGCCCCGTGTCTCCCTCCTGTTCGCCTCACCCCCGCTCATGCCCCGTGTCTCCCTCCTGTTCACCCCACCCCTCGCTCATGCCCGTGTCTCTTTCCTGTTGCCCCCACCCCCCGCTCATGCCCTGTGTCTCTCTCTTGTTGCCCCTCACCCCCTGCTCATGCCCCGTGTCTCTCTCCTGTTGCCCCCACCCCCCGCTCATGCCCCGTGTCTCCCTCCTGTTCACCCCACCCCCCGCTCATGCCCCGTGTCTCTCTCCTGTTGCCCCCACCCCCGCTCATGCCTGTGTCTCTCTCCTGTTGCCCCCTACCCCCTGCTCATGCCCTGTGTCTCTCTTGTTGCCCCCCACCCGCGCTCATGCCCCGTGTCTTTCTCGCGTCCCCCATCCCCCGCTCATTGCCCGTGTCTCTCTCCCGTTCCCCCCACCCCCTTCTCATGCCCCGTGTCTCCCTCCTGTACCCCCCTCATGCCCCATGTCTCCCGCCTGTTCCGTCCCACCCCATGCTCATGCCCCGTGTCTCTCCCGTTCCCCCCACCCCCCGCTCATGGCCCGTGTCTCTCTCCCGTTCCCCCCAACGCCCCGCTCATGCCCTGTGTCTCCCTCCCATTCCCCCCGCTCATGCCCCGTGTCTCTCTCTTGTTGCCACCCACCCCCTGCTCATGGCCCGTGTCTTCCTCCTGTACCCCCCACCTCCCGCTCATGCCCCCTGTTTCTCTCCTGTTCCCCCCACCCCCCGCTCATGCTCCGTGTCTCCCTCCTGTTCCCCTCACCACTCACTCATGCCCCGTGTCTCTCTCCTGTTGCCCCCACCCCCCACTCATGGCCAGTGTCTCCCTCCTGTTGGCCCCACCCCCCACACATGCCCCGTGTCTCTCTCTTGTTGCCCCCCACCCCTGCTAATGCCCCGGGTCTCTCTCCTGTACCCCTCCCCCCGCTCATGCCCCGTGTCTCTCTCCTGTTGCCCCCCACCCCGTTCATTTCCCATGTCTCTGTCCTGTTGCCCCCCACCCCCCGCTCATGCCCCGTGTCTCCCTCCTGTACCCCCCACCCCTCACTAATGCCCTGTGTCTCCCTCCAGTTCCCCCACCCCCCGCTCATGCCCCGTGTCTCTCTCCTGTTGCCCCCACCCCCCGCTCATGCCCCGTGTCTCCCTCCTGTTCCCCCAACCCCCGCTCATGCCCCGTGTCTCTCTCCCGTCCCCCCACACTCCCCACGCTCATGCCCGTGTCTTCCTTATGTACCCCCCACACCCCTCTCATACCCCGTGTCTCCCTCCTGTACCCCCCTCATGCCCCGTGTCTCTCTCCCATTCCCCCCACCCCCTGCTCATGCCCCATGTCTCTCTCTCGTTCCCCCCACCCCCCGCTCTCATGCCCGTGTCTTCCTTATGTACCCCCCACACCCCTCTCATGCCCGTGTCTCCCTCCTGTACCCCCCTCATGCCCCGTGTTTCTCTCCTGTTGCCCCCCACCCCCCGCTCATGCCCCGTGTCTCTCTCCTGTTGCCCCCCACCCCCCGCTCATGCCCCGTGTTGCCCTCCTGTACCCCCCTCATGCCACATGTCTCCCGCCTGTTCCCTCCCACCCCATGCTCATGCCCCGTGTCTCTCTCCCGTTCCCCCCCACCCCCCGCTCATGCCCTGTATCTCCCTCCTGTACCCCCCACCCCCGCACATGCTCCGTGTGTCTCTCCCGTTCCCCCCCACCCTCCGCTCATGGCCTGTGTCTCTCTCCTGTTCCCCCCAACGCCCCGCTCATGCCCTGTGTCTCCCTCCCATTCCCCCCCGCTCATGCCCCGTGTCTCTCTCTTGTTGCCACCCACCCCCTGCTCATGGCCCGTGTCTTCCTCCTGTACCCCCCACCTCCCGCTCATGCCCCCTGTCTCTCTCCTGTTGCCCCCCACCCCCCGCGCATGCTCCGTGTCTCCCTCCTGTTACCCCTACCCCCCACTCATGCCCTGTGTTTCCCTCCTGTTCCCCTCACCCCTCACTCATGCCCCGTGTCTCTCTCCTGTTGCCCCCCACCCCCGCTCATGCCCCGTGTCTCCATCCTGTACCCCCACCCCCCGCGTCTCTCTCCTGTTGCCCCCCACCCCCTGCCCCGTGTCTCCCTCCTGTTCCTCCCATCCCCGCTCATGCCCCGTGTCTCCCTCCCTTTCCCCACCACCCCACGCTCATGCCCCGTGTCTCCCTCCTGTTCCCCCACCCCCGCTCATGCCCCGTGTCTCCCTCCTGTTCCCCCCACCCCCTACTCATGCCCCATGTCTCCCTCCTGTTCCCCTCACCCCCCGCTCATGCCCCTCATCTCCCTCCTGTTCCCCCTCACCCCCGCTCATGCCCCGTCTCTCTCTCCTGTTGCCCCCCGCTCATGGCCCGTGTCTCCCTCCTGTACCCCCCACCCTCCGCTCATGCCTCGTGTCTCCCTCCTGTACCCCCACCCCCACTCATGCCCCATGTCTTTTCCTCCTGTATCCCCCACCCCCCGCTCATGCCCCGTGTCTTCCTCCTGTACCGCCCACCCCCCTCTCATGCTCCATGTCTCCCTCCTGTACCCCCCGCTCATGCCCTGTGTCTCTCTCCTGTTGCCCCCCAACCCCTGCTCATGCCCCGTTTTGTTGCCTCCCACCCCCCGCTCATGCCCCGTGTCGCCCTCCTGTTAACTCCCACCCCCCCGTTCATGCCTTGTCTCTCTCCCGTTCCCCCCAACCCTGCTCATGCCCCGTGTCTCCCTCCTGTTGCCCCCCACCCCCAGCTCATGTCCCGTGTCTCCGTCCTGTTGCCCCCCACCCCCTGCTCATGCCCCGTGTCTCCCTCCTGTACCCCCCACTAATGCCCCGTGTCTCCCTCCTGTTGACCCCACCCCCCGCTCACGGCCAGTGTCTCTCTCCTGTTCCCCCCACCCCTGCTAATGCCCCATGTCTCCCTCCTGTTCCCCCAACCCCCGCTCATGCCCCGTGTCTCTCTCCCATTCCCCACACTCCCAGCGCTCATGCCCTGTGTCTTCATTCTGTATCCCCCATCCCCCTCTCATGCCCCGTGTCTCCCTCCTGTACCCCCCGCTCATGCCCCGTGTCTCTCTACCATCCCCCCACCCCCTGCTCATGGCCCGTGTCTCTCTCCCCTTCCCCCACCCCCTGCTCATGCCCCGTGTCTCTCTCCTGTTCCCCCCCACCCCCCGCTCATGCCCCATGTCTCCCTCCTGTTCCCCTCACCCGCCGCTCATGCCCCTTATCTCCCTCCTGTTCCCCCTCACCCCCGCTCATGCCCCGTCTCTCTCTCCTGTTGCCCCCTGCTCATGGCCCGTGTCTCCCTCCTGTACCCACACCCCCGCCCCATGTCTTTTCCTCCTGTATCCCCCACCCCCCGCTCATGCCCCGTGTCTCCCTCCTGTACCCCCCACCCCCCGCTCATGCCCCGTGTCTCTCTACTGTTGCCCCCCCACCCCCCGCTCATGCCCTGTGTCTCTCTCCCGTTCCCCCCACCCCCCGCTCATGCCCTGTGTCTCTCTCCCGTTTCCACCACCCCCCGCGCTCATGCCCGTGTCTTCCTCCTGTACCCCCACCCCCCTCTCAAGCCCCGTGTCTCCATCATGTACCCCACGCTCATGCCCCGTGTCTCTCTCCTGTTGCCCCCCACACCCCGCTCATGCCCTGTGTCTCTCTCCCATTTCCACCACCCCCCGCGCTCATGCCCGTGTCTTCCTCCTGTACCCCCCACCCCCCTCTCAAGCCCCGTGTCTCCGTCCTGTACCCCACGCTCATGCCCCGTGTCTCTCTCCTGTTGCCCCCCACACCCCGCTCATGCCCCGTGTCTCTCTCCTGTTCCCCCCACCCCCCGCTCATGCTCCGTGTCTCTCTCCCGTTCCCCCCACCCCCCGCGCTCATGCCCCGTGTCTTCCTCCTGTACCCCCCACCCCCTCTCATGCTCCATGTCTCCCTCCTGATGCCCCCCACCCCCCACTCATGGCCAGTGTCTCTCTCCTGTACCCCTCACCCCCCGCTCATGCCCTGTGTCTCCCTCCTGTTGCCCCTCCACCCCCCACTCATGGCCAGTGTCTCCCTCCTGTTGACCCCACCCCTGCTAATGCCCCGTGTCTCCCTCCTGTTCCCCCCAACCCCCTCTCATGCCCCGTGTCTCCCTCCTGTACCCCCCGCTTATGCCCCGTGTCTCTCTCCTGTCCCCCCCACCCCCCCACTCATGCCTCGTGTCTCCCTCCTGTTCCCCCTACCCCCCGCTCATGACCCATGTCTCTCTCCCCTTCCCCCACCCCCTGCTCATGCCCCGTGTCTCTCTCCTGTTCCCCCTACCCCCTGCGCTCATGCCCCATGTCTTCCTCCTGTACCCCCCCACCCCCCTCTCATGCCCCGTGTCTCCCTCCTGTACCCCCCGCTCATGCCCCGTGTCTCTTTCCTGTTGCCCCTCACCCCCCACTCATGCCTCGTGTCTCCCTCCTGTTCCCTCCCACCCCCCGCTCATGACCCGTGTCTCTCTCCCATTCCCCCCACCCCTGCTCATGCCCCGTGTCTCCCTCCCATTCCCCCCCGCGTCTCTCTCCTGTTTCTCCCCACCCCCTGCTCATGCCCCATGTCTCCCTCACCCCCCTCTCTCGCCCCGTGTCTCCCTCCCTTTCCCCCCCACCCCCGCTCATGCTCTGTGTCTCCCTACTGTTCCCCCCACCCCCCGCTCATGCCCTGTGTCTCACTCCTGTTCCCCCTCACCACCCGCTCATGCCCTGTGTCTCACTCCTGTTCCCCCTCACCCCCCGCTCATGCCCCGTGTCTCTCTCCTGTTGCCCCCCGCTCATGGCCTGTGTCTCCCTCCTGTAACCCCCCACTCATGCCCCGTGTCTCCCTCCTGTACCCCCCACCCCCACTCATGCCCCGTGTCTCTCTCCTGTTGTCCCTCATGCCCCGTGTCTCTCTCCTGTTGCCCCCACCCCCGCTCATGCCCCGTGTCTCTCTCCTGTACCCCCCACACACCGCATATGCCCCGTGTGTCTCTCCCGTTCCCCCCCACCCTCCGCTCATGCCCCGTGTCTCCCTCTTGTACCCCCCACACCGTGTCTCCCTCCTGTACACCCCACCCCCCGCCTATGCCCCGTGTGTCTCTCCTGTTGCCCCCCACCCTCCACTCATGGCCCGTGTCTCCCTCCTGTACCCCCCGCCCATGCCCCGTGTCTCTCTCCTGTTGTCCCTCATGCCCAGTGTCTCTCTCCTGTTGCCCCACACCCCCCCGCCCATGCCCCGTGTCTCTCTTCTGTTCCCCCACCCCCGCTCATGCCCCGTGTCTCCCTCCTGTACCCCCCACCCCCCGCTCATGCCCTGTGTTTCTCTCCAGTTCCCTCCCACACCCCGCGCATGCCCCGTGTCTCTCTCCCATTCTCTCCAACCCACGCTCATGGCCCGTGTCTCTCTCTTGTTGCCCCCCACCCCCGCTCATGCCCCGTGTCTCTCTCCCGTTCCCCCACCCCCCGCTCGTGTCTCTCTCCCATTCCCCTCACTCCCCGCTCATGCCCCGTGTCTCTCTCCTGTACCCCCCACCCCCCACTCATGCCCCGTGTCTCTCTCCTGTTGCCCCCCTACCCCCGCTCATGCCCCGTGTCTCCCTCCTGTTCCCTCCCACCCCCGCTCATGCCCGTGTCTTCCTCCCTTTCCCCACCACCCCCCGCTCATGCCCCGTGTGTCCCTCCTGTTCCCCTCCACCACCCGCTCATTCTCTGTGTCTCCCTACTGTTCCCCCCACCCCCCGCTCATACCCCGTGTCTCTCTCCTGTTGCCCCCCTACCCCCGCTCATGCCCCGTGTCTCCCTCCTGTTCCCTCCCACCCCGCTCATGCCCGTGTCTCCCTCCCTTTCCGCACCAACCCCCGCTCATGCCCCGTGTCTCCCTCCTGTTTCCCTCCACCCCCGCTCATGCCCCGTATCTCCCTCCTGTTCGCCTCACCCCCGCTCATGCCCCGTGTCTCCCTCCTGTCCCCACACCCCACTCATGCCCCGTGTCTCTCTCCTGTTGCCCCCACCCCCTGCTCATGCCTGTGTCTCTCTCCTGTTGCCCCCTACCGCCTGCTCATGCCCTGTGTCTCTCTCTTGTTGCCCCTCACCCCCTGCTCATGCCCCGTGTCTCTCTCCTGTTGCCCCCACCCCCCGCTCATGCTCCGTGTCTCCCTCCTGTTCACCCCACCCCCCGCTCATGCCCCGTGTCTCTCTCCTGTTGCCCCCATCCCCGCTCATGCCTGTGTCTCTCTCCTGTTGCCCCCTACCCCCTGCTCATGCCCTGTGTCTCTCTTGTTGCCCCCCCACCCCCGCTCATGCCCCGTGTCTTTCTCGCGTCCCCCCATCCCCCGCTCATGGCCCGTGTCTCTCTCCCGTTCCCCCACCCCCTTCTCATGCCCCGTGTCTCCCTCCTGTTCCCCCCCACCCCCCGCTCATGCCCTGTGTCTCTCTCCTGTTCCTCCCCACCCCCTGCTCATGCCCTTGTCTCTCTCCCATTCCCCCCATCCCCACTCATGCCCCGTGTCTCTCTCCTGTTGCCCCCCGCTCATGCCCCGTGTCTCCTTCCTGTTCCCTACCACCCTCGCTCATGCCCCGTGTCTCTCTCCTGTTCCCCCTACCCCCCGTTCATGCCCCGTGTCTCCCTCCTGTACCCCCCACCCCCGCTCATGCCCCGTGTCTCTCTCCCGTCCCCCCGCTCATGCCCCGTGTCTCCCTCCCTTTCCCCACCACCCCCCGCTCATGCCTCGTGTTTTCATTCCTGTTCCCCCCCACCCCCCACTCATGCCCCGTGTCTCCCTCCTGTTCCCCCCACCCCCGCTCATGTCCCGTGTCTCCCTCCTGTTCCCCCCACCCCCCGCTCATACCCCGTGTCTCTATCCTGTTGCCCCCACCCCCCACTCATGCCCTGTGTCTCTGTCCTGTTGCCCCCACCCCCGCTCATGCCCGGTGTCTCTCTCCTGTTGCCCCCCTCCCCCGCTCATGGCCAGTGTCTCCCTCCTGTTCCCCCCACCCCCCGCTCATGCCCAGTGTCTCCCTCCTGTTCCCCCACCCCCGCTCATGCCCCGTGTCTCTCTCTTATTGCCCCCCCACCCCCTGCTCATGCCCCATGTCTCTCTCCCGTCCCCCCCACCCCCCACTCATGGCCCGTGTCTCTCTCCCCTTCCCCCCACCCCCCGCTCATGCCCCGTGTCTCCCTTCTGTTCCCCCACCCCCCACTCATGCCCCGTGTCTCCCTCCTGTACCCCCGCTCATGCCCCGTGTCTCTCTCCCGTTCCCCCACCCCCTTCTCATGCCCCGTGTCTCCCTCCTGTTCCCCCCACCCCCCGCTCATGCCCTGTGTCTCTCTCCTGTTCCTCCCCACCCCCTGCTCATGCCCTTGTCTCTCTCCCATTCCCCCATCCCCACTCATGCCCCGTGTCTCTCTCCTGTTGCCCCCACCCCGCGCTCATGCCCCGTGTCTCTCTCCTGTTGCCCCCCGCTCATGCCCCGTGTCTCCTTCCTGTTCCCTACCACCCTCGCTCATGCCCCGTGTCTCTCTCCTGTTCCCCCTACCCCCCGTTCATGCCCCGTGTCTCCCTCCTGTACCCCCCACCCCCGCTCATGCCCCGTGTCTCTCTCCCGTCCCCCCGCTCATGCCCCGTGTCTCCCTCCCCTTCCCCACCACCCCCCGCTCATGCCTCGTGTTTTCATTCCTGTTCCCCCCCACCCCCCACTCATGCCCCGTGTCTCCCTCCTGTTCCCCCCACCCCCGCTCATGTCCCGTGTCTCCCTCCTGTTCCCCCCACCCCCCGCTCATACCCCGTGTCTCTATCCTGTTGCCCCCACCCCCACTCATGCCCTGTGTCTCTGTCCTGTTGCCCCCACCCCCGCTCATGCCCGGTGTCTCTCTCCTGTTGCCCCCCTCCCCCGCTCATGGCCAGTGTCTCCCTCCTGTTCCCCCCACCCCCCGCTCATGCCCAGTGTCTCCCTCCTGTTCCCCACCCCCGCTCATGCCCCGTGTACAATACTACACTTATCATAAAGGATACATGTCGTGCCGGTTCATATCTGTTCCTTTAAACTGCGGCTCCCAAAAGATCAAGAAGATAAACAAACCAGTTCAATTGTCATTAGCATCAGACCGTACGTGGATCGGTACATTCTACTCTTCCATGGCTCTAGCAAAAGCATTTTATTTTAATAACCCCCGCTCCGACAGTACCTTGACTTCCGATCCGACCCTCTTCCTTGGTCGCTTCATTGCTCCTTCATACTTCCGCTGCAGCCCTGCATGCCACTAAATTGACATGCACTAGATGTACTTCCGCTTCTCCCTTTGCTTGCGGTGTCCTTCAAAGTAATTTATCAAACGGCTGCCTCCACTTCCGGTGGAACTCGGACTGTTTACAACTGGGACCCAATCATGCACAAGTCAATATCCTCTGCACATTCAGGACTATTGTTCCAATCCCGATGCCTCACTTCCTGTTCACGTCGAACGACGCTGTAGGGTGCCTTCTTCGAAACACTGGGAAAAAACGCGTATGAAATCCCATAGCTCGGAGCACTTCAGTGTTCCCATTCGGGAAGGATGCTGGAGTGCCTCAGCGTTCTCAAACGGCAAGAATACACAGGGCCAACCTTCCATGCCATCGCCAACTCCCTTAGTTCTGCTGTGACGTCATCAAACGCTCACTGACTACAGAGCCACACGGAGCTCTCCTGGCCAACGGTCGCCGCCTTAGCATGACCAACTAAAGCACTAGCAAAGCATGCTTCACTATACGGTGAGCCGGTCAAAGTAAAGCTAATCAACATGCTGCTCCTTATGGCAATTTCGCAGTGTGACAATATGGCTTTGTACCTCTATGTTTTTTAAAAATATTTTCACTTCCATGCTTTGCTTCGGGCTGCTCAACTAGGGCAAAGCGCCTGTGCACCAACACTACACAGAGCCTACTTCCTCTTAGGGCTGTGCTTCAATCTTAGAGCTTGCACTGTCTTTCCCAAATACAACTGCTCTAATCATACCTATTTTTTTATTTTTAACCTCGGGGCTTCACTGTCATACATGGTTACCTTTCCATGTTGGGGCTTAACATCTTGCCCTTTACTTTTTCTACTTCATAACCCCTTATATTCGCGCAGGGTGCCCTTCACCTCACCGCTTGCTTAATCTTTGAGCCACCCTTGTTTACATCCAAGTCTCTTGGGCTCTACTTCACATCCGCTAAGATGACTTCAGGCTTTATACTTCATCCTTATGGGCCAGCGCATTACTTTTGGGTTTAAAGTTAACTTTTGGGGCTTTACTGATATGCTTCTTTTACACCCCCTTATCTTCTCCTTCTTACCCCTGCGCTTTTGGCCCCCCTGGGTGATGGGACTTACTTCTGGATGACTGGGGGGCAGTGGTCTCTCTCTCTGCTTCTTCTGCTGCTCCCCCACCACAGCTCAGCTTTCTTCCTCTCTTGGGTTCTTGATAATGCTCGTCGCCAATGTTATGAAGCAGCTTCATAGACTTCTTAGGTTTATTTAGTAAGTTCTTTATTATAAATTACATGAGCTGTTAAGTATGAGAGACCACCAGGTCCCATCGCCCAGGCTCAACTGACCAGGCTGGAACCCTGGGGCTTGATTCATTACCAAACATTCTGCAGGCTCACTTAGCATTCCAAGCTAGGACAGAGCAGCATTCCTGCAGGCATGCACTGGCAATAAGCACATCATAACAAAAAGGACATTCATTAGCCTGCATTTCTGGGCCTATTTGCAAAAGTACCTTCCATGATATCAAAAGAATATCAGTACATCATTCCAATGTAAGAAATGTAGTGTATAAAATATACTATGCAAAAAGTCCAGCTTCAGAATTAAGCAATTTAAATACCACTCTTCTACATGGTACACCCAAATACTTACAAGAAGAAATGGACCGTATACAGAAAAAGTATTTTGGAAGTGAGAGTCATGTAGAAAATGCAACAGTTTTAGAACATAGTAGCAACAATTCTGCACATAGCAACCTTCTACTACACACATACAGAAAAGAAATAGTAAAATTTAAAAGGTCATCGGCTGAAGTACCAAACCATGCGTGTGTGTGTTGCCGCAGAACGTTTTACAAAAGGAACACAAAAAATGTGGACATAGCATATAAAATAGAAAACAACGAAGACTCTAAATGGTTTGAATTAGCTTTGTACCTTTTAGCTGAAAACAAATATGAAATAACTGAACGCCTAATATGTTGCAGTTACTGTACTGCAAAATTAGACAACAACCAAACTCCTTCACGTGCTATTACAAATAATTTGGAATTGTTTCCATTACCAAAAATCCTGCAACAGCTCAATTTGTATGAGAGCATAAAAATTCAAACAGTTCACCCATTTCAAGCAATTATACGCCTTCATACAAAAACAGCAAAATGACCTTCCTCTGAAGTGGTGAAAGGAAATTGTGGCAAAGTAGTTTACTTGGCATTAGATCTAACGGAAAATGTACACACTCTAGGAGTGGAACGTTCAATAGAGCATTCTTTAATAGTCTTGGTAAATGGAGTACCAACAAAGGACAAAAAAAATTGGCAACAATTAGTGAATTTACACAAAGTTAGACAATCATTGCAATATCTAAAAGACAATAATGAATACTACAAGGAAATAAATATTGATGAAAGCTTAAGGCAAACAACTGAAATAATTCAAGAGCCATCAGAAACTGGACAATTCGAACTTCTGGATCCAGCTACAGTATCCACTCGTTTGGACCATTACACAATTCATCCATTGCATTCCAATGAAATCATAGATGATGCACTAGAAACTTACCAAATGCGACAAACCAAAGGGTCACCAATGAGTATTTGGGAAAAAAGTATAGAAGCACATGCTTTTCCACTGCTATTTCCTACTGGCAAAGGTGGGAGATATGATGATAGACCCACTCAGATTGGGGCATCAGAATACTGCTCATTACGAATGTATTCGCAAGATCCCCGATTTAGACAAAATGTGTAATACATATTCCACCTACTCTATGAAAGTGAATTAGCAACACTATGTTATGGAGGTGCACACATTCTTAAATCTGGGATGCACTTTCAAAATATGTCAGCTGCGCAGTTAATACAAAAAGTACAAGAAAAAGATGAGGTTTTACAATCAAGTATAACAAATTTGTTTGCAAACATGCGTAGTACAAAGGAATACTGGTTCAGACGGCACCGAGACGTGCGTTGCATGATCAGAAACCTTGGACCACCAACTTAGTTTGTTACGCTAAGTTGTGCAGAATATGCATGGGAAGATTTACATGAGTTCCTATGCATAGCAAACAGCAACAAAAACAACATAGATATATTAACTCCTGGAGAACTTTGCTCTCTAGATCCAGTTAATGTCTCAAGATATTTCCATCATCGTTTCATTGGAATGCTACACTTTATTTGCAATAAAACTGTTCCACCCCCTGGAGAAGTGCAACACTTCTTTTGGAGAAAAGAATATCAAGCGAGAGGAGCACCACATATTCACATGCGGTTGTGGATCAAAGGTGCACCGAAATTTGGGCACGACAGCAATAGCACTGTTTTGCAGTTTATCCAAAAATATGTCACATGTGAAATCCCTTCACAACAGACACATGGTGAGCTGCATGGGCAGATTTTATAATTTCAAAGACACAAATGTGGCAAATATTGTCGCCGTAAATACAAAATCAAAGATAAATACTACACCAAATGCCGCTTTGGTTTCCCTAGACCAGTTACAGAAACAGGTGAAGTAAACAACTTCATGTCTTCAGTTCGACATAGTGTTAAACAGTTTGCAGATTGACACCGGAATGAAGCTCCACATTATCTGGTCGGGGACAAGGTTTAGCTGGCATCAAAAAATATTTCTCTGAAAGGACCACGAGCCTTCCGTCCCAGGTACCTGGGACCCTATCTCATCAAGCTGTGATCAACCCTGCTGCCATGAAATTGGAACTACCATCTCATATGCGGATCCACCCGGTATTCCATGTTTCACTCCTGAAACCAGTGAAACCAGGTACACGAATCAAAACTCCACCCGAGCCAGAAATCTGGGAAAATGAACTGGAATACGAAGTCAAAACTATTCTAGACTCCAAAATAGTACAGTCTAAATTGTATTACCTCATAGACTGGAAAGGTTAGGGCCTCAAGATCACACCTGGGAACCCAGTGAGTTTGTCCCAGTGAGATTGTCCATGCACCACGCTTGATCAAACAATTCCATCGCAATAATCCCACCAAGCCAGGACCCGGAGCAAAACCACCCATGAGAGGGGCCTTGAGGGGGGGTGCTGTCATGGCCACTGGCCCAAGAACACAGACCTCGCACCATCAGGGGATGAGCACAATGTGTGACACAGCTCTTGTTCGTCCCTTTGGGACAATCAAGCACAGGGGGCCCAGCTAGACTCAGTCCTTTGGTGCCAGGCTCATGAACAAATATAAACAGAAATATTTATTTTGGGCAGGAGTGCTTTATTCATGGACACAGGAACTTTCCCATGCATTCGGTTTGGGCGTGGATGCTGGGGAGCTGGGTTACATGTGCAGCATCATCTAGGAGTGGTAGGGTGTGGCCGGTAAGTCAGAGCTAGTGGGCGTGGCTGGGAACTCGACTATATAAGGCCACCCAGCCTTCGTGCGAACGCTTCGCGTTATTCTGCACTTCCATGCAGTGTAACGCTCATCGTCGCCTGACTGCAGACTCACCTCTTGGACTCCAGCTCCATACTTACCTACCTGTTGCCTCCAGCTTCATACTTACCTACCTGTTGGCTCCAGCTTCATACTTGCCTATCTGTTCTCGCCTGCATGCACCTTTCGTCGAACCTGGCATCCAGCATTCCAGCTTCAGCCTCCCGGAAAAGATGAAATCTTGACCTTGACATTGCAGCACAACGCGCTCCTCATCCACGAAGACAGCACCTGCAAGAGATACGAAAGACAAGGTTAGACATTAAAGACATTCAGTTTAAGGTCGCACTGCCACCTAACCTGGCGCTTAACCTTAAACCACCACTTACCTGTTGTCGGACCATCGCGGAACCTCTCCTCTTCTATCTGGCTTCGCCTCATGCGCCAAGGCCGCAGCTAGGCCGCAATTCCACCTACAGGGAGAAATCAGAAGATAGACATTAACAATACAAACCTAAGGAGAGGCTTAGTAACAGCTGGTCTGGGCTACCACGTACAATGGGCCAGTGGAGGAACTCGGTCCCATCAAAAAGCACCCCTGCAGAGAGGAGCATGACGGAGAGCTCATTATCATTAATCTTCAGGTGAGACTATATGGGTGGCGCATGCTCACCATACTTTGGGAAGAAGGGTTCGAGAGAGACAACAGTCACATAGCAGCATTCGCACGTTCTCCCATATCCATGCAGGAGCAGTGTCACCAATTGTCGCAGCCCTCAGCAAATTTGCAGAGGAAGAAGCCTGAAAGGGGTGATCCACTTCCAGGGAGGGCTGCAACCGTGCCCCAACGTCCCGGCAGAGACCAGGTGAGTGTAACAATAGGAAGAATCTATGCACAACTCAACCTCTCCTGGCTCGCAGGCAATTTGTGATGCAAAATTACGTCACTGCTCCGTCACTACATGGGCCTGTCTCCAAAAACCTATCAACGTGTGGGATTGGCCATCAGGAGCCTAATAACCTATAAGGTCACCTATACATGTTATTCTACTGGGTCTCACATTTCAGGTGGCTGTCCTGGTCCATCCCCAAGTCACTATAACAAAGTAGCAGTGTGGGGGTCTTACCATTGGCTCTGGCCCATAGCTACCCACCTCTAGTATACTGAACTGTGTTGGCTAGAGCTGATGTCTCCAGTCCTGGGATCTGCAAAGATTCTCAGCTCTCGGTGTACCTTTTCAAGGTAATAAGGACTATGGGCCTCATTACACGTAGTGCGGTAAACCATGGTGCTATTAGCACCATGGTACATGCCGGTAATTTACCGGTACCACCTTGGAGGAAAGGGGAATTACCGCCCTATTCCAAGGTTGGGAAGGCGGTAATTCCGCCTTCCTCCATTGCCCTTCCCCATTCCCATTTTTGCCCCGTAGGGCTCTATGGGAATGGGGAAGGCGCTAATTACGGTACTGCAAATTGCGGTACCGTAATTAGCACCCTGGTCCCTTTGCGGGTTGGTTTTTAAAGCCTGCTAAAAAGCAGGCGTTAAAGAACCAACCCGCAAAGGGACCTCGTAGTAAGGCGGTAAGGGTTTACCGGTACTGGTGCCCTTACCGGTACCGGTAAACCCTTACCGCACTACGTGTAATGAGGCCCTATGTGTCTGCATTGTAACTTGTGTGTACCACCTTAGTCTATGAGAGTGCTCTTTTGCTCGGTGCAACACATCTCATATTGTAGCATTTTGTTGATGTCCTCTGTCTGGTAGCCTAGGATCGGCTCTCGTTCCCAGCGCTGGTCGCTGCCCATTGTCTGCTTCGGCCAGGTCATATCTTCAGAGACCACGATTTTGAGCTGTACAACCATGAATTGTGGGGATTTTTTCCTATTTACTGCAGCTCGGGCCTTTGTCTTAAAGGGAACCGAATTGCATCCGCATCTTGTGGCCTTGGCAGTGGGTCTTGTCTCACACATCTTGCCATCTGTCCTGCCTTAATTCAGTTCCATTATAATGCAGTTTCTATAATGTTTGTGTTATACTACATTCTCCATAGGTTAGTCCCACTTGGTTCTGTTAGGTCCCATAGGTGCTCCTGAAGTTCCATAGAGTTATTTGCATGTAAGCATCTGCAAGCTTTGCTCGAGATCTCTTGCTTCTTGCTGTTTCTGCGTTTGGCTAATGGCAAACATAATAAAAGCATTGACAATATGTATTTGTGTCTGTTCTCGAACGATAGAACTGTATGCTCGTGTTCTTCATGTATTCAAGTGTGTGTTTATATCCCGGAGTGTGGATGGCACATGTGCTTCGTCTCTAACACTGCTGAGTTGGCAGAGTAAGTGCGTAAACAATAAATGTAACAGTTTGGGAGATAGCAAATAAGCTGGACGGCGATTCTGCATTTTAAACAGTGCAATTTAGGGGTGAAGACAAGGGAGAACAGACAGACGATCTTCAGGCGCGGTGCGTACGGATCGTGCAAGTGCTGTTAAGGATTCTAATGAGGCCTCACACACCAGACCAGGACTCTTGATACTGGCCTAGGGTGCAGCGCACGATTAAAACATGTTTACTTTAGTTTCTAAGAATTCAGATTGAGATGGAACCCATCCCGTCTAACACCCCCTGTTACAAATACCCGGGGCAACAATGGACCATGAACCAGGCCGGTGGGTGGTAATACAATATTTATTTGAAAAATCGCAATGAAATCATACAAGTTTAATATTGGGCAGCAATCACCAGTGGGGTGATAACAACACTGTAAAATGATAGAATACACTTAGTTTGACCTTCTAATATAACATACTGTTAGGGTAAATTCTGGGGTCGGACCTAACTCCTTCCAATGTCCCAAAGAAGTAGAGGTCCACACAAGGAGCAAAGGGTTACTGCTGTTTTTTTTTTATAGCAAACAAGAAGGGATCACACGCATGGGTCAAAATCCAGACCAGGCACATCTCTCCGATTTTGGGCTCGCAGGCCACTTTTGTACGCTTGTGACATCACAATTAGCTTCACTTACCAAAATCCTTCCCCGAACCTAACGCCACTCAGGTTTGGCTCCCAGAGTGGTAGGTCCAGTATCGGGACATATAGGGCATAAGGTTATTGGTGGCCACTGTGTCAGGTGGTGTACTTGGATCATCCATAAAAATTGTTAGCTGAAAACTGTTACATTGACAACCACCGATGATTGGCTGGGATTCCTGCCACCAGCCCCTAGCCCCCAGTGTCCTCATTGGTCAGGCCACTGGCCCCCAAGCCTGGGACTACCGTTGTTCCCAGCCCACCAGACACCTGCTCTCGTACAGTGTGTATCGACAAGGTGTGACTATGTGACAGTGTGTACCAATGGGGTGCTTCTACTAATGCCATCAGAGCGGTCCATTCCCAGCGCATGCTGTAGGTGGATTGTTACAATTTGTTGCGAGCTCGGTCCCAGACGCGAGACAGCCACGTCTTCCCAGCTTCCAGGCCTTGGCACCATGTCAGTTTGTCCGAGTCACATGTGAGAAGACCGTCGGTGAGGCCGAATTACTTCAATTTAATTTGCATTTTTGCTTGAAATATTCTCTCCTGTAGCCAGTCTCACCGTGGTCCAGTGGGTGAGGAATGTCACTTGCAACATCATGGCCTTGGCTGCAGCGGTCCCAGCCAGGGCTATTCTGCTTTTACAGCATCTTGCGGCTTGGGATGTCAGAGACGATTCTGGCTTGCTGCATTTTCCTAAGGCCTACTTTGGCTCCGATTATGCATTTAGCGTAATTGTCCATAGAGTTAGGGCATAACATGGTCAGTCAGGTCCCTTGAGTGCTCTGTCCATCCATAGGGTTAATAGCGTGTAGCATCTGCAAGCATATACACAAGCTCTTCTGTCATCTTGCGTTTCTGTGGTGCTGTAGCAAGCCTAAGTGGCAAAATAATAAACATGCAGACAGTATGCATATGTCACTGTCCTCTAGCTCATAGGACTGTACGCGCGTGTTCTTCGTGTGAATTGTTGTGCGAGTGTCCCGAATGTGCAGGTTGCCCATGAGCTTCCTGTCTAACACAGCTATGTTGCCATGGTGTCTCTAACGACCTGCAACATGGTTTGTGGGAGATTCAGTCGATTCGGTCCATATAATCATCTACAGCTCAGTCTTGACTGTCGTCGCTTGGTTTGGATAGAGTCTGTACCATCGCCGGGTTATGTGGTCAGGTAGCTGGGTACCGTTCATGGTGCGTGCTCATGCTGGGGATTGGTGCAACCTCATACGGTTGGTGGTTATTCTGTTGAGGGTGCTTCTTCCGGTTGGGTGCCCCATCGGGAGGGAAGGGACACTCGGATTTTCCCTCTTCAGTCCCCCTTCTGGTTGACTTGTTGACCACAAAATTATTGCTTCTTTTGTCATCTCTCAGGCGCCATACCTTTGTGATCCCAGCCAGATGTCTGTAGTGATTTACATGATATTCAAATGACCAATACATATAGAAGCATCCTCCTCCAGGCTTGCAGTAAACCAATTTCCCTATATAAATCTTGGGATTCCTTGGATTCTCTAGTTTCATTGATGGCGGATACATGTCTGATTGCATCAGCTGTTGCCGTAGTCTTTCTCGTTCCATGTGTATGTCTGCTGGTCATCCTCTGCAGGCAGGAGTAGCTTCATTCCGATTATTTCTTCTGCAGTCGTCTTAGATTTTACCATGCATGCTTTTACCCCAAGTAGTGAGGCCATCCCCAGGGTCGTACCTCCTGCCAGTATTTTTAGGCAATCCGACAGCCAGGATGGCATCCAGGACCAGAGGCACAAAAACCAGCTACCGTCTGGTTTGTGCCTTTGGATTCTTCGTGCATTTTCGCGAATTGTGATACGGCTTCTGATAATGTCCCGTTATCTTCATCGTCTGCCGGTATGAACGTACAACAGGAACTTTCAATTTTTGCACAGACTCCTCCCTTAATTGCCGTGAGGAGGTCCAAGGCATACCTGTTTTGTAAGGCCACCAGTTGTATAGCTCGGAGCTCTTCTTTTATTGCGTTGAATCCGTTCACTGTTGAGCTTATTGTCATCATTAGCTCCCATCTTATTATTTGGAGCCATTTTGCATTTGCGTACGTTTGGAACCCAGGATGTATTATCGCCGAGAGGAACATGGCAGTCCTGCTGAACAGCCGATGTGATGGTGGTACTTCATTGAGAGCAGTTTCCGATTTTCCCCAAAAGTAATTCCCTTGTCGTTTTACTCTCTGTAATTTCCCATCTTTGGTGGTGGTGTTGCCTGGTGGTACTTCAGATGGGGATAATGACCTCTTCCTTATTCTGTTGCCTTCGTCCATTTTCAGGAAGTTGTCTATTTTGACATGTTTCTCAGGCATTACCAGTGAGGGTACATTGACATGCGCCAGTGAACAGATCCCTACCCAGTTTGGTGGTAGTTTGTAGTATGATTTTGATCCACAGGCCCAATAATAATCCATGAGTACTGCCGTGCCTGATCCGATCTCCACTATCTTCTCTATCCGCCTGCATCCCTCGTTTGTTACTACTTCAAGATCCCTGTTGTGTTGGTAGCACAATGTGGGTGGTGTTAGAGGAATAATTGTCAGTGATCATTCTTCCTTGTCTAGCCATGTCAGCAAGCTTGAGCTCCTGGCCAATTCCTTGAGGCACTTGCCATTTTGTTCCTGAACCTTGTTTACTGCAGCTTTTGTCAACGTTATTGGCTTACTTCCCACCACTCCATCTACCCATCCTTCTTTAGTATATACTTTCCCAGACACCAACATCTGGGGCTGCTCCCACCAACCGGGTTCTCCGCCTGTTTTCCTAGCGTTCCATTTGTACGTCAGGTAGTCCAATGTCACCTCCTTCGTTTCCCCTTTTTCTGGTCCATCAGTTATGTACTGTAATGCTCGAGTGTGCTGCCAATAATTATCGAACATAGGCAGTGTTTTTAAAAAACTATCCTCGTATGGGTATGTTGCCTTTGATCTCCATCTGAGTGTTGCTGTCTTCCCTTGGAATCTCCCTTGTATCTGGAACAGTACGAGATACAGGAGACATTGTGCCGTCATTGCTGGTACTTCTGTAGCTACGAAGGTCCTGGAGGCGCTCATGGCATATGGGACCAATGAGCAGACATAACAGCTGTCCCGTGTAGTGTCCTTACCAATTTTTGGCATGCGTTTATACCACATGTTTTTTGTTGTGTGCTGTACCAGTGAGATATTGTAAGTGATTTCAATCGGCATACACCTAAGTCAACGCCTAGTATGTAATACACAACTGAAATCCTTATTTATTTTTGTCTAAAAGTTTTTATTCTGAACGATGTACCACTCATATCATGCCCCTCTCCTGGAACCCCCCGGTCACACTGAACCAGGAATCAGGCTGGTTTGCAAAGTTAAAATATTTATTTACAATTTAATCACACTACATTTTAATGGGTACACAACAATCACCAAAGGGGTGATGTAACACTGAATAATCTCTTTAATACACAAGGTGTAGTAGTGAGCAAAACAATTCAGCACATAAATAATACTTTTGTGTGTGTGTTCAGATCAAATAGCACTGTGGTTAAAGGTTCCCCTTGGACACCCCTCAACCCCCCAATAGGTAATGTAAAAAGATAGGAGGAGAGAGCAGGTATTCAGGAATGGCAGAATTCAAACAAAATAACAATCCCACTTTCCCCCAGCAAACACAGGAGAAAATAGAATTGACTGTCAAGCTGTCTGAATGGCTTTTAAATTTATCTTGAGAATGGATTGGACAAAAACACTAAATATGCTTTAAATTGCTGATATTGTTATAATTCTTATGGGAGCCGCTTTGGATAGTTGGGTGACCAGTCAAAGGGTTGAATTCAAAAGGGTCGAATACAATACATTTGACTCAAAAGGACCGAAAAAAAAGATTGAATGCCTTTTTTTAAATGTATTATTTTTTTTTGGCCTTGGTATAGGTTAACTTAGTGGTTTTTGCCCAAAGAACAGGGGTTTGGGGGTGGACCCCCTCCCCCCAAAAAAGAAAAGTGCATTTTATTTTTTTTTTCTGTCCTTTTGATTTGAAACAATTGCATTTGTGTGCAATTGAGGCCTAGCTGAAAATGATTCAGCTATGCTATGGGTTCTGCTTTGCCAAGTTTCTGGAGTCTGGAGCAAGGAAGATGTAAAGTTCTGCAGCAGGGTGCTCCGCCAGCATTCGGATAGTGGGTGATCTGTCTGTCTTTATCTGCCCTATGCTGTCTCTATTTATGTGTGATAAAAGGGTGTGTGTGTGCTGGTTTAGCCTAAGCTCGCCCCTTTGACAGGGATTGGCCAGGGCCTCCTCTCTGCCTTGATAGGAGGAGAAAAACCGTGTGTTACCTTTATGGTGTGGGTTTATTAGGCTTAGAGTCTACCCCTAGCCTCTTGAACACAAAATCTACTTTTGACACAATACATATTTACACATGTTCAACCTCTATAACAACTACATATATAGATCACATAGTTTGTACAGAAGCTACTCCTCCAAACCCTGTGGCTTGGGATCTGTGTCTGCTTTTCACAGAATTTTGCCCTGTTCATCAGGAACACAATGTCCAATTTATCAGCAAATTTCTACAAGTTTGTGCATATAACCTGGGCGTAAGTGTATAAAGTATCATACTTCTGGTAGAAATGCATTTGGGGTAAAATCACATTTTCTGCCGTTTCCTTCCAAAATATGTCACACGATTTTGCCGCCTCTTGAAATGTGCAGCCAAAATTTAGATCTACAATTCTGTTATTTTTGTGTTTCTGACAATTTTAAGTGGCAAGGTATATGTATTTAAAACAAATTTTCTTTGTGAATGTTCAGCCACAGATGGCTGTTTGGATCTGCCTCTTTTTGTCTCCCTTCAATCCAGAAGCATGTTCTCCCTGTTGGCTCTTGGCAGAGTCCATTTACGACAGTCCTCACACCTAGTCTTTCCTGTTTTGCAACTGTTCATTGTTTTCTTCCCCACTGCAAAGGTTCTTCCCCCACCCTATAATTATCGCTTTGGTGTGATTTCCTGGTGGAGGGAGTTGGAGGGAGAGGCCTTACCTATGTGAGGAAAGCTGTTATTCCTGTTTGGTAGCTTTATTTTAACTGTTAATTCTGTTGAATTTTCCCTTAACATACAACAAACTTGTGGGATCACATCACAGCTAAATACTTATTCAAGATTTTAAACCATGGAATCAAAACAAATACAAGATGGCTTACTCTCAATAACAGGCCTCTTAGATTGCAAATATTTGATTTCAGTTTATACATGTTTAAAGTTTAATCCTGCAGGCCACTGACAGCTGTCATTCAGGCGGCCCAGGGTACTGCTCCCAGATTTTGACAGATCCACAGACAGGCCACTTTTGCTGTGGAAATCCCTTGATTTCTTATACTTAGTGAATTGTAGCACCCAGCAAGAATTTTTGATGTTTAAGGGTGTTTTGTACCGACATTCTGCAGTTTTAGCAACAAAGAAAAAAGGATTTAAAGCAAGATTTGGGGGTTTCCTTTAGCAAAGCACTGCTTTTCCTTCTGTTCTCCATCTTCATATGTTGTGGAGCCCAGTGACATGTTTTCAGGAGTGAGATCTCTGTTCCACCACTGACAACATGCATGTCAGATTGGGCAGCCATCTTTTTGTGCTTTGCAACGCACAATTTTCAGAGGTTTTGGCGCGCACAAGGGTTTTGCGGCCATTTTGATGTTTCTGGCACCATCATAACACTGTGATGCCGCATGGCAGAGCAGAAGTGGGTTAAGACATCCCACAATATGTGTCAACCCCATTAACATCAGTACTAGCACTACGCTTACCTCTTCTTACCTTTTCATCCGTGCTGGTCGTACCACCTGACACAGTGCTCCTTGCAGTTTGGGTAGGTGAAGTGTTTGTATCAGGGGTTGCAGAGACCAGCAGAGCGGTATACAGCCACCAAATCCAAATGACAGCGGCTAGTAATTCAGTGTACAGCATTAGCCACACGGTTGTACGAACAACTTTTATTATCACAGCCATGAGTATGTGTATATATATATATATATATATATATATATATATATATATACACACACACACACACACACACACACACACACACACACACACACACTGCTTACCACCCTGTCCAGCTGTTGATGAGGCTATAAATAGCGATAAAAAGCGTTATGAGGTTAGTATTTATAAGTACTTCAAGCCTGGTTCACTAAATAATCATTCAATGCCCATGCAAATAAATCTTCCCAAATGTTCCCTATGGATCTGTTTCTAAGTATGGGTAGGGCGTGGTGGAGTTGTGGCTACGTTTGGGCTATGTATTCTATGAATGCGTTGTAATATACATGTGGTGGCCTTGGTCTGGAGTGTGTGGGCCTTCGTAGAGCATGAATATATTGATGAGACAGTGCTTCAGGGTGTTTAATTGGGGGTAACATCTAAATCAACTTTTCAACCTATCTCTAACATTCATTCATATACATTTATTAAATGCAAAACCCTGCATGTGCGGATAAAAAGAGAAAATGCTTCTTCCCTCCCATTTGGGCTTCCTTGAGGGCTGTAAGCAGAGGACCTCTGTAGGTTCTGTAGTCGAATACCCATGCTCTACAATAATTGCATAGACTAAGGAACTGTTGTAATTGTCATACTGTTTTTGGTTGTGGTGTGACGAGTATTGCCTGTGCCCTCTTTGGTGCTATGTGCCTGCCCGTTTGAGATATTAGTTGGCCTATGTACAGAACCTCCTCCTGGTAGTATTGCAGCTTTGCCTTGTCTACTTTGTATCCTTTTTCTGCTAATACAGTGAGCATTTTAACCGAGTCCTTCCAGCACTCCGCTTCTGTGGTGCTGCAGATGAGGCCATCATCCACATATTGCAGAATCATACTCTGTCTCAATGTTGCCTAGGTCCATCTGGATCACCCTGCTAAAAATGGATGGTGACTTGCAGTACCCTTGGGGCAATCTTGTGTTTTTCCACATTGTGTTGCGGTACATAAAGCTTGTTACGCCTTGTGAGTCTGGATGCAGTGCTATCGAGAAAAAGGCATTTTTTAGGTCAATTACGGTGACCCGTGTAGCCTCAGCTGGAATGCCGCAGAGTATTGTGGCTGGATTAGCCGCTACTGGGTATTCTGCTTCCACAATATGGTTTAGGGGTCTCAAATCTTGTATGAAATGCCATGAACCCCATTTGCCTTGCGGACGGGGTACACATCAGTGTTGCAGGGGGATTCTGATGGGACCAGGATGCCTCTATGAGGGCGCTTATTGTCTCATAAATGCCCTCATCTGCATCCGTTTACAGTGGGTATTGTCCAACTCTGGGCAGAATTGCTCCTTTTTTCAGTTTAATTTTCACTCCTCCTATGCTTTTAATGCACCCTACATCATAGGGACTAGTTGTCCATAGTGAAGTGGGTACCTTTGCTAAGTCTTCCTCGCAGAAGGGGGTGGTGCGGGGAGTGGTGCTTCCAATGCCACTGCCATTTTCTGGGCCACTTCCCTGTATGTTAATCGTAGCCAAAAGTACACACTCATCCCTAGCATCATCTCACCCTCTTCTTTTTCTTGTGAGAAAAGTTCCTCGTCTGATACTTGGGTCAGTCGACACCCCTCTGATAGTGCTATTACTGTGCTCCACTGCCTTTCCTTTGTCGTCTAGAGGATGTACTGCAATCCAATCCTCTCTAGCCACTATTCCTTCTATTTCGATGGATACA
Organism: Ambystoma mexicanum; assembly: GCF_040938575.1. NCBI lineage: Eukaryota > Metazoa > Chordata > Amphibia > Caudata > Ambystomatidae > Ambystoma > Ambystoma mexicanum. The sequence goes on from NC_090939.1 coordinate 507,064,586, forward strand.
AACGTTCCTTCCTTCTCATCTGTTGGCATCTCTGGTCTAAAGAGATGCTCACCTGGCCTTCTCCACACTTTCCCTGCGACCCCGGGTAACCATGCCAGTGCCATGTCCATGCCATACTGAAATACTTCGCGGTCCACTGGCTCACCCATCTGTACGCTTTTGCCACAGTACGCCTGAAGTACTTGCCTGGCTGTGAGCATGTGTATGCCTGGTGTGGAGCACACTATACCTTTGTCTGTGAAGGAGATGGTCATGTTCAGTCTACTCATTATGTTACGTCCCAAGATGTTTACAGGCGCGTGTTTAAAGTAAGGGTAGTGATAAGTCATGATCTCATGAGCCCCAGAAAATCCTTGAGTGTTCATGGCATTGCCTGACAACGTATATTTCCCTTGCCGTACGCATGACCTCGTGGCCCCCGTGTCGACCAGAAACTAAACAAATTTGTCACCTATCGCCACCATTATGTGAGGTTCCTCCGCAAAGTTAGGTGTTACCGATAGGATGGGATACAGCAAGGTAGTCTGTGGGCTGTCCTACTGTGGGTATAGGGAGTGTCTGTTCCCAGTGTAAGGGTTGTGTCCCATTATTGTAACCCCTCCCATTTTTGTCACTGGCACCACCACTGCCGTTTCCATTGGTTGTTGTATGTTGTCCTGTAACCGCGTCAGTTGCTGTGCTGTTTGGATATTTTGTGGTGGTTGTTGCGATGTCCCTGGCACCGGTTGGTGGTGTGTCTGCGGCTGGGGTATGCTCTGCTGTTGTGGCATTGGCTGCTGCCCTGCCTGTGGATAGTACCCACTCTGGCCTCCTTGGTAGTTTTGTTGTCCTTGCTCACCCCACCCTTGTTGTATTGCTCCGTATCTGCAACGTGCAAGAAATGTGACCTAACTGTCCGCACGTCCAGCATTGGGATGGTTCCCGCGCCTGCCATGGGAATCATCCTCCTCCCTCCCTGCTGTGGGTAGCCCCGGAACCCACCTACGGGATGGTGTGCTTGTGGCCCGAAGCCCCGCCCCTTAGTAAACCCTCCCCTTCCTCTAAAGTTTGGTTGGTATCCACCCATACCCATTTACCCCCCACGCCCCACATGGGTGGTTGGTATTGCTGGGCTGTGTTATATTGTGGCAGCTGTTGCTGGAGCTGCAGTTGGGACACTGCTGTCTGAGTTTGTGGTGCTGCGCTGGTGATTCCTGCCCCCTCTAAAGCATATTTTGACAATTTCTTCTGCACTAATTTAGCGTCATCTGCTTTTCTATCCTCTGCCTTTTGTTTAATCTTCTGCCATAATCTACAATGGTGCACTATTGTAAGCTGTATTTCTGACCAGGCCTTTGCTTCCATCCCCACCAATTTCTTCAGTTGGCTTTGCACTGGCTCTGGTAACCCTTAAGATGTGATAGAAGATAGCTATTGTTTTGTCCCACGGCTCTCGTGTCTCAAGGCACCAAAGCTCTTGAATCTCTTGATGTAGCTAACCGGATCCTCATCGTCACGCATCTTGCATGACATAACTGTCTCCTTGTCTGATGTGTCAGGGTATTGTGTCCTTAGTGCCTACCATACCGCATGCCTGCAATTTGCAAATGGCGATCCGTCATGTGTTGTGTTTTGTGTCGTCACCCATGGGAAACCTGCCCCCCTCCATATGTCATCTGCAGCATCACCCAATATGGATACTAGCAATCCCTTGATGTCCCCCACTGCTAGCCTGTGCCCTGCCGTCAAGTTCTCCATTTCGTATATCCATTTTCCTGCTCCTCCACTTAAGGATGGTAACCTGTACCAAATGTTTTCCATGTCTGTGTGTTTCCAGGGTACATATTGTTGCCTCGTCCCCCCTCTCTCTAATAATGGCACCTGTGAATATTCATCCCTTTCTTCAGGTGACAGTCTATACTGTTGTATCTGGATAGGCCCTCTCTCATCTTCCATGTCTGCGCCAATGTCTGTAATGTCTATATTGTGTAACCCGCGTGGGGCATCCCGTGTTCCTGTGTGCCCGCCCCGCTGACAGGCGTGTCCCCTATTGTGTGTTACAGCTGCCCCAGCTCTTCTTCCTCACTACAGAATCCGTCTGAGAATGTTAGTTTACATGGGAGTGGGTAGCGCACCGTTACACTTTCGAGATCAATGTTTGTAAAAAGAGTTGCTTTCTCTTCTCCTCCCCTCTGTGCTCCTGCCCCCCTCGGGTGCATCCCTGCCGTTCTCATGCTGCTCCCTGTGTACGCCTTCGATACCCACCGGTCCTGTTGCTTTTCCCATTCCATCTCGTCCCTCCTGGCCCGATCCATTTCTTCCATTATTTCTTTGCTTGCTTTCCGTAGCGCCCATCCATAGGGTTAATAGCGTGTAGATTCTGCAAGCATATGCACAAGCTCTTCCGTCATCTTCGTTTCTGCGGTGCTGTAGCGATCCTAAGTGGCAAAATATTAAACATGCAGACAGTATCTATATGTCACTGTCCTCTAGCTCATAGAACTGTACACGCATGTTCTCAGTGTGGATTGGTGTGCGAGTGTCCCGAATGAGCAGGTTGCACGTGTGCTTCCTGTTTAACGCAGCTATGTCTTCATGGTGTCTCCAACGGCCTACGGCAACCGAAAGGGGGGAAAACCCAAATATACACTGAGGTGATACTCTACCTTGAATTTGGGTAGGTAGGACTAATCGTAAAAAAGAAAGGTAGAAACTAGATTATCAACAGTTGTTACCTCATCGAACACCATTATTATTCAATTCAAAAAAATATTTTAAGATTCTTTAAAAATCTCTTTATATGAGATCACAGTACAAGATAATTCATGAAATAATTCTAAAAAACATAAATTTGTATTTTAAGTGACAATACATTCTTCTCAATAGAAGGCCGGATATTCTATGCATTCATTATTCAATAGAACGGCAATTCAAACGTTTGTCAACTCCATTACTGTTTAGACCCTGAATTGGTCTGTGAATCAACTACTGAATTTAGCTGACATTTAGAAAGAAAAACTCAACATGTTTCAGTCCTCTTCATGAATGTAGAACTTTTTCAGGAGTAGTCACAAACACACTTTAAACACGAATGTATAGAGATACAAATATCAATTTTGAAAAAACTTTTTTCCCCTCCAAAGCTCTGCTTTAAGAACTGGCTCACTCGCAGAAGGTTGGAGGTAGATGAGTGGAGGGCTCATGGGGGACAGTATTTAGGAAGGCAGTGTTGCAAGTAGGTAGGTCCCAGGACCCAGAAAGCCCTGTGAACAATACAAAGGGTCTTGTATTTGATCCTTGCCGTCACGGGGAGGCATTGAAGCGGTTTCAGTGCCGCAGAGATGCAGTCCCAGGGCTTGAAGCCAAGGGTAGGTCTTGTTCTGGATGAGTTGCAGAGGGTGCGGGTCAGAAGAAGGGAGGTTGAGGAAGAGGCTGTTGTAATAGTCTAGCCTGGAAAGCGAACCAGGACTCTGGAGATGGCCTCTGGGGGAAAGTGAGAAGAACAAGTTACTTACCAACTGTTACGTTCTTTCGACTGGATGTTCCTCCCACGTATTCCTCATCTTTGATAAATCCACTTCCAGCTTGTTGGACTTGGAAAATATTTTCCACAGTAGAGAGCGCTGCGCATCCACGTCCCTTGAGTCGGTGTCCCTCCAAGGCCTCCGTATCGGCGCCGACATCACCATAGGTATAAATAGTCTTGCGCAGCGTCCGTTGCTCAGTTCGATTTTGAGGTGCTGTATTTTCTTTGTACGAGATGGTTAATACCCTTGAAGGAGCATAGGCTGCAACTACAAGGGAAGTTTTATTCCCTACAAGGGAAGGATGAGCGGGGCGATAAGGCATACGTGGGAGGAACATCCAGTCGAAAGAACGTTACAGTTGGTAAGTAACTTGTTCTTCGAATGGATTGTGTCCTCCCACGTATTCCTTTTCTTTGATAGACTCCCAAAGCAGTAATGTGTATCAGAGGCAGGAGTAAAAACATTCTTTTTTTTAAATGCACATAGTGCAGCAGAGCTTTCCCAAATTTAGTGTCCTGGCTAGTGGAGGAATCTAGACTGCAGAATTTTGTTGAACGTATGTGCAGACTACCCTGTGGCAGCCGCACATATGTCTTTAATTGGAACTCCTCTTTGGAGAGCTGAAGAGGCTGAGATACCCGTGGTTGAATGAGCCCGGAGGTGTTGAGGCTCAGAGAGCTGGAGGATTCCTTCTGTCTGATAGACAGCAGTGAAAAATCTTAAGATGGCTGCCTGGGGCAGAGTTTAAGCCCTGCCACCTCATTGGTTGGGGCCATAAAGGACCAAAGTGAGGTTGCGGGACTACACAATGGAGTGGCTCATTAGCCACAATGTAGTATCTACATGCATTCACTAGGGAGGAACGGATGTATATTAAAAAAATAATAATAATTATAATTAATTTTTATCACCAAGGATTCCCAGTCTGATGACAGGGAATATTCAAGCATCTGAATCTACGAAAGATCCAATGCCGGAGAACTTGTCCTTCCTGAGGAATTTGTTCAATTCTCGCAAGTCCAAGATGGGTCTCAATCCTCCGTACTTCTTTGGTATTAGAAAGTAGGGTGAATACCAACCCTTGTTCCTCTCCGCTACAGGTATCAGTTCTATGGCACCTTTCTCTAGCAGGTCTGAAATCTCCTGCATAAGGAGCGGGTCTGGAAACTTCAAAGAGTTGTTCCCCGGTGGATGACTGAGGAGTGTGTAGGAAAGGCAGGCAGTAACCTTGGGCAACTGTTGCCAATGCCCAAGCATCTGACGTAATAGCCTGCCATTCCGTCAGATGTTGAGTTAACCTGCCTCCTACTAGTGTTTCGTGTGGGGAGACCTCAGAGGAGTTTAGAAGCGGCTGACACAGATGCAGAGGGGAAAGCTGCAACTGCTGATACGGACTTGGTACCTTTGACCCGTCCACCACGGGTGAATCATTTCTGGCCCCTTTGAGCTGGCTGCCATCTGCCTTTTTCCGAATGCGGAGTAAAAAGGAAAGGGCTTTCCCCGCCAGGACGTACCTGTGGGGCAATTTGGAGTTTGACGAATTGCAGCCCCAAGGGATTTTGCTGCCGCCTTTGAGGTTTGCAATTTCTCCAGACTGTCATCAGCTTTCTTTCCAAATAGTGAGGTACCGTCAAAGGGCATATTTAGAAGCCTGGCTTGTACATCAAGAGCAAAACCAGATTTCCGCAACCACACATCTGCGGATTGTGGTACTCGCCGCCATAACTCTGCTGATGCGGTCAGCAGTGCCGAGACCGGTTTGGAGGGACTCGCACATCGCATCCTTGATATTTAATAATGCGTCTCGTTCCTCCACTTCTGGGAGACTGTCAGCCGCCAATGAAGCGCACTCCTAAAGGGTGTGACTGAATCTCGCTAGCGTGCAAGTTGCGTTAACAGACAAGTGCCATGCTGCATGCTGAAAGGATCTTTTTAGACATGGCATCAAATCTTTCGTCGTCACCATCTTGTGCAATAGTGGGGTATGCCGATTTACAACTTGCTGACATCGCAGCCTGCACTACTAAACTGTCTGGGGTTGGGTGTTTACTTAAGTATTCAGGGTCTGAGGCCGACACTGTACTTCGCAGTTTATTTACTGCAGGGATAACCTCCTGTGTTTCCCAATTTGCAGTTATTTTTCTCTGCAATGCTGCATGAAAAGGAACTATAGGGTCTTCTTGGAGGCCCTTTATATAAGATGTCTGTAAGATCATCTTGTTGGAAAGAGGTTGCAGGTGTTGTCCACCCCATACACGGTATGTAAGACATTTCTGCATGCTCTCCAGGTTCTGGTCTGGCAAATTCTGCCTCTGGAGAGGCATCTATGCCACTGGCATCTTGTAAAGATTCTTGAAGATCTCTCTAACTTCCTCAGATATTAGCTCCTCTAGTCTGTAAACCAAAAGTTCTCCCATTATTCGAGTCCTCTCCTTCCTCATAGAGGATAAAGCTCTGAAGTTGTCAGAGTGTGGATAAGGTGTAAAACCCACTTCAAGAGAAGAGGGTGCCAAATTGGTAGACACTGCTTGGGATAAAATTGTAGTTGTCAATGGAGACGTCATAGGTCTCGACAAACCTACAAACTGCGTTGAAGAACTCGAAAAATGGCTTCGATGTCGTAGAGAGAATCGGAATTCTACTCTGTCATCGATATTGTTGACGCCACTTTCGATGGGACCTTTGACACCTAGTGCAGTTGGGGTCCGAGGCTTCGAGGATCTCTTTCATTGGCGTTGACAGACTTGTGCATCGAAGGCGTTGATGACGCAGTTTTATTCGAACTATTGTCTTTACTCGAGGGTTCATGACGCTGGAGGGTTTTTGTCTGCCGGGTTCGACTCAGTGTTTTTGTTTTTCGGGGTCTTTCATCTGGGGTATCACCTCTAGGTATCTCAGGGGGGGGGGGTGGGAACAAGGCCGCGTTCTCAAAGACCCTAAGCATTTTTTTTTTAATTCTTCCCACTTAGCTGGAGAGCTGCGTTTAGTGGGGCAGGTGACCCTTTCTGGGGAATTAGAGGATGAAGAGGACTGAGATCTATGACGCCTCTTAGAATGTCTCGATCTAGATGAGTGGTGAGAACCACTTCGAGATCTCGAGCGGGAATGTTTCTTTCGATGGTGAGGAGACTAATGTCTTGACTCAGCCGAGGACAATATCAAAGGGGTAGAAGATTTAACTGTCATACCTTTTTCTAACTTCCGCTACGCTCCTTCAAGGCTTTCGCCGTCATGGAGACACAGTCCTCACATTCTGGTGCTCTGATCCCAGGCACCAAACAGATCCTGTGATTATCTGTTAATGACATCTTTTTTCCACAACATTTTTTTAAGCCGGATCATAGCGTCGAAGCAGACGAAGATGCCATCGTAGGATGAAGGTTTTCAAAGAGTTTACTGAAGAATCGAGTGTTGCGTCTCCAAGGCTTACAAAGCGCGGAGAAACGGAACTGAGCAACGGACGCTGCGCAAGACTATTTAGACCTATGGTGACGACGGCGCCGATACAGAGGCCTTCGAGGGACACCGACTCGAGGGATGTCGACAGGCAGCGCTCTCTACTGTGGAATTTTTTTTCCGAGGCCAGCAAGCTGGAAGTGGATTTATCAAAGATAAGGACTACGTGAGGGGACACCAGAGTACCTCTGAGGAGGTGAAGCTGATAGTTAAGACTTTGTAGAGATGTCTGAAATGTGAGTGGAGAAAGAGTGGAGTCAAAGATGAAAGGTTTCTTGCTTCGCAGGCAGGTGCGGATGCAGGGCCAAGGTAGGTCGGCCAAAAACCTGTAGGGCTGGTTGTGGGCATATGGCTGGCCGAGGGGGGGGGGGGGGGGTGTCTCACACATACTCGTCAACCATTGGTCCTTTGGGAATGCATCCAAAACATAATGGGCGATTGCAGCGTTTCCTGGCCTCCTTACGTGTCATGAATTTCAGGGGAGGGAGTGGTAGGCTTCCCAACAGTAAAACAGACTCATGTTAAGATGAGGATGTACTCCATTAAACACTTGATAAGTTAACTCCCCATGAAGAGACAGGCGTTTTGTTATAGAATCTTGCCATACAAGTGTCACAAAATCAGTGAATTTGACAGCACAAGAACTTAAGACAGTCCTGTACACAAATGCGTCCAACAGTTTCAAATTGGTTCCTTAATATTTGCCCTCTTGTAATCGTTTACACCCCAAGCCAAGAAATAGACCACCTCTGGAGACTCTTTCCGTTGCAAGTTCATACATATGGAGATTCCCACTAGATATTCGTTGCCACACATACCCCTTCATAAGCGTAATTAAGAACCCCAACATATGGTCTCCCAATTTCAAATGGTTTAACGCAGTGGTCCATTTTGGCAGAGATTTCCATTTTTAGATTCACTTTGTCTTTGCACCAGGCCACTTCTCTGAAAGTGATTTGTCTAACATTCCAGCTGCAAAATATGCACCAACAAAAACTCGAAAGCCCAGGATTGTACATATTTTGCCTAAGTCATTGAATGCATCACAATAGATGCTAAATAAGCACGAGCCATTTTAATATCCTCAATGTACTTCCTTTTATTGTCTCTTCTTGAGTTTTTTTTGCAAAATATAAATACAAAACCAGGAAAATCTAAAGTTAAAACAGATCTCAAACACATTTCAGAAAATGTTTAATATACAGATTCAATTTGGAACATTATATGTAACATTTTTGCAATATTTTACAAAGTACAGAAAAAAATAGTTAATTGTTTTCTTTTAAATAAGCATAAAATGTTGAAATATATATATATTATAGGTACATATATACAAATAATTTCGAGGTATGAAATCTAATTACACATTTAAATTATTATACAAAAGCTCAAACAGCTAGTTGGTATATGAGTTTTCTTTAAGTACAAAAAATATTGGATTATATCCAATAGCACTTACCCGTCCAAAGCAGGTAAATTTGTAAACATAAAAATATGAAGTGCCTTACGAAATGCAGGTAAAACCAACCATACATTTTGACCACACGACTTTGATCATATACCCTATTGAAACCATGTTCTGTGTAATCAGTGCTTTGTATGAAGCAAAGTCAATGTGGCTTAAACATAATAGACGTGTCCCAAGGGAAAGCAAAATGTACCCCAAAGTGTGTGTGCATTGAAAAATAAGTTTATATATTTATAAGAGTTTTTGTAAAAACGTAAAGTGTTTATTCTAGTTCAAAAAAAGTTCTTACAAAGTCCTTCCTTTTGGAAATTCGGGTCCCTTGATCACAGGAACTAGGTTTCCAAACGCAATAGTGTCCTCTCTGTACAGAAATAAACATCCTATAGAACATATGTACAAGTCTCTGATGGGCTATGTACATGGAGGGATCAGGGTCCATCATCGGTTGGTGGCCGGGAAGGTGCGCACTTCAGAGTGTAACCACTCCAGGGAGGACCCGAGCAAGGTCTGCAGTTCACTGGTAAACTCCACGACTTCCAGGGGATCCTTGCTTTCTGGGTTAAAGCCTTCAAGGTCCTTAGAACAAGAAAACAAGTGACTCAGGGACGTCTGCTTGTAAAACTCTGCCTCTGATATGGTGATTATGTCCACGCCCGGAAACTTGCATCGGAACTCCTCAGATGACATTTTCAACTTCTTGATTACATCAGCGAATAAAAACCAGTTCCGGGGCCTGCAGGACAAGGTAAAAAAAGAATTAATTTCTGTTTTGATCACCCACCACCCTTGCTCATTCTGAGGGCACTTATGACCAATTCAATCTTACTCGCAACGCATTAAGGCAGTCTGTGCAAAACAAACGCTGCTCAGTTTTCAGATCACCGTGACAATCGCTTTGGCCAAACTTGTCTAAATGCGCAGTAGTACGCAAGAGCTCCAGTTTTCCCGTGCCAGTTTATACCACACCACAGATTTTTTTAAAACCAAATTGCAAAGAAAAGCCTACATAACACTCCCAAGCTGAAGACGTGCATGCATTTCTCATAATCCAGAAACATTGCAAGTACAAATAAATGAACCTTCTTTCCATGAGATATCGGCTTTAAAAAAAAAAATGCACACTTTCACCGTTACTGCATGAACAGTTACAATTGCATGCAATTCAAGAACTGCCCATTACCAATTTAATTAGGTCCTTGGAATGTTGGCAGTTCCAATGCAGACAATGCAGGGTCAGAGCGCAATAATGAGGTGATCTAAACAGCCGCGTACCGGCCCTAGAGCCCCTCACCCAAGTTAAGGGCCTGTGTGTAGTGAGGGTCAGTTAACGCAGGGGGTGGAGCGGTTACCCACTACCGCAGCTTATAGCGCCATTAGCACCTGCAATGTACAGAAGCGGCTGCAAAAGTAGATTCCAATAAAATGCTACTGCTGACAATGGGAGTGTTTACTTTGTTCATTGCGATTTTCATCAATCCTGAAAACTGAATTTGCCTCGTGTAAGAGTAAAGTTAAAAAAAAAAATGTACAGGTTTACTAAGGTCATCTTACCCCCACATCTTAACATTGCGTACCCCAGTGGTTTTGCGGGTAAATATTTGAGGGCTACGGGTGCACGGCACTCCTGCTTAGAACAGTGGGGTTTTGCAATGCAATGAACCTACTATTCCAAGCAACGAGATTGGCACCCTGACTTCTGTTACAACATTCCATGGCATCTCCTCTGCGTTTTCTTGTTTTAAGCAAAACGCTTTACACTCATTGGATGGAATGTTCCAAAAGCAAAACTAGTCCCCTACCCGGGTCATTCCTATGTGATGATGGTCACTCGGCCTTCGTGAAGCACCAGGAGGATAGCTCTGGGGCAACACGTTCGCCTTGGAAGCAAGACAATGCATGGCAACACAGGTTCGAATCCCAGTCTTGAGATTAGCGACTGGTCCCCGGTAGTAAGCAAGTTATAAAAGATTAATGGAAGGCAGAGTTATTGCCTACCTAGATGTATCCACATATGTGGTAATTGTATTGCAAGAGAGCGTGTTGTTTAACTGCATTTCCCTAAAAGGGACCATGGGAACAGAGCAATTTAAGAAAAGGACTTCCAGGTTCATGTTCTGTGCAGCAGCCAGTGAAGTGAACATCAATCTTACAGATAAACAATATATCCACAAAACAGAAAGCTCCTTTCGAGAACCAAAAGTACAAGTGTGGAGGCTTTAATTATAGACCCATACATGTCTGGCCCATTACACAGCTGCATGGCAGGTGCGATCCGCTCCAGCTAGCAGCATTGTATATGGCCGCCTTCTTAGGGCTATACAAGATTACACGGATCGGAGAAGTAAGATTTTGACAATATGTATTTTCCAGGTTTATCCTGTGCACCCCATTAGCAGCATTTCAGTTTTTTCTCTCCAAATGATCGAGTAGGCTGTTTTTTTCCATATTCATTTATTCAGAGAAGCACTCAGCCACACAGTGGAAGTTATGGCGTTTGCATTACCTGGGAAGGCCTGGAGGTTGATCACTGATATTTCCCCAATGTACCTTCATAAATCCACACTGCACGGTGAAATGGAAAAGTGGGCCCCACTTTCTATTGGGAATCTTGAAGGACAAAGCCAAGAAAGCAAAGTGAGGTAGAGCGAAGTCAGGAATGGTTGGAGGGGAGGTCAGAGAGACACATGGCAGCTCTGCCCACGAATTTTGCAAAAAAGGGTACTCCACTATTGCGTGTTTGGAAGGTCAGATTGGATTAGAGGGGCTGAATGATCACAAGGGACCCAAGATGTAATCCACTTCAGAAGTGTGAAGAGCTTCACTGTCAAAGTGCCTGAACAGAGTCTGGTTGTTGAGGGCAGGGTTACAATAGGGTGCTCTCTCATTAAGCTACACAATCGAAAAATAAAAAAATAAAAAAATGGTTGCTTTGAGAGAATGGAAATGAGCGGGGTGAGGGTTTTCGGAGGCCAAAAATAAAGGTCTAGGCATACAATGCAAGTTGAAAAACAAGAGCACATTTTAACACCCATGAAAAAAAAAGGTAACACTTGATGTAAATATGGATACATGTAAACTGGCATAGCCCAAAATGTACGTTCAATGAAGCCAGTGGACCGTTCATGCAATCTGAACAAGTCATTCATTGTCCACTGGGCAGAAACCACACAAAAGACCAGGTCAATGGGCTTCTTCTGTGCTAATAAAACATTGCGAAACAATGAACATGTTTGGCCTGTGGGGAACTAAAGACCACAACTATCGGAATAGTCCAGATTAAACCCATTTGCAAATCTTTTTGGGGGGGAGGGGGGCGAGGGGGTTAAGATGGTGAAAACACTTCAACCTCCCTGTAGTCGGTCCCCCTGCACACACTGGACAGGACGCAGAGAACAGTCACAAGGGCCCATTAGGCGGAAAAAGGAAAATGATCCAGGGACCCAGAAACTCTAGCTTCTTTCACAGTCGCGCAGAGGTTAATGTATCCCATAGTCGTAGGCATGCTTATTGGTCAAACCTCTAGCCCACTCCAACAGCCACTGAACAAACCAACCGTAAACTGCACTTACCCTTGAGACAGAGACACCTGGATGTTGTAGCATGGCAATAGAGGGCTGTCGGAGAATTCAAACTCGAAAACATCGCTGCAGCCATCTTCGTCATCGCTGGGGCCTGGGGCATTTGCCAAGATATCGAAGCCAGTCTCATCTTTTGGCTCTAATGAAATAAAAAATTGTTAATATTGTTAACCGAGAATTACAGTAGGGTTGCATTACCCCCCCAACCTTCCATATCACATGCTAGAAATTGGCATCTATTGGGGTTGATAGGGCAGGGCATGTGGGCATCTGAGAAGCCTGGGGAAAATAATGTTAAGGAAAAGGTTTGCATTTGCTTACCACACACGGTGCTGCCATAGAAATCCCAGGACATACTGGCGTCTTCACCACCACGACCTTGCAGGTCAGTTAAATACTCTAGAGAGGAAGAGAGTGGATGAGAAATGTGCCCAGGTGCATAGCACGACGTTGAGTCATCGCTCAGATTCAGAGACTGCTCATCCTTTGCACAAGACATGTGGCAAAGCATTCCAGACACCCGACAAACACCCCCCACCCACCCACATGTCCTCTGCTGCATTGGCACACACAAAATGGAGAAAAAGAATCAAATGGAAATTAAATCCTGAAAAGGGGTCATCAACGTGTCCAAGAAAAGTGTGTACAATCCAATTGCAGAGAGCTGATGGTTGTACATGGCACCCAATTCCAGGGCTTATCCTGTTAAGCACTCTTAATGGAGTCCCCGAAAGATTGGGGAATACACCAAAGGCGTCACCCTTTAGACAAGTTGGGAGGGGGCCGAGGGGACAGTTCGGATCAGGCCCCCGGTTACCACACAAAGAAACTGCCATTTCTGAGATGGAGGAGGATGGCCCAAGTGATGCTAAGGGACACAGGGTTTTCATTTATTTTGGTGCCGTCCTATTCAAAGAGTACTGTCTGCTTTCCTCTTACTGACGCAGTGTTACACCAACTCTGAACGCCCAGCCTTGGCAGCCCACCTCCACATTCTAACCTGATGCAAAAGAATGGGCAAAGGCCTACTCTTTTCCCTGTGGTGTGGTGATGGGGGGGGGGGGGTAGAGGGAGGAATTAAGCATAGGAATCGCCCCCGATGGGTGGATACGGGATGCTTTGCTCAGATATCAAAAAGTCTCTGGGGTTCCTTCAACATTCTTAAAGTACTTCATTATGGTGGGACGATATTAGTGTTCCCCTCAACAGCATTTAATGTGGCCTTATATAGCGCCCTTCTGAACACACGAACACGCGAACACTGTGCCCTTTCCTTCTTAGAGCCATTCGTTCTCGGCGGAGGGGCTCCAGAGCTTGTGTATATTCTCGGCGGAGGGGCTCCAGAGCTTGTGTATATTCTCGGCGGAGGGGCTCCAGGGCCCCTCGCCAAGAACGAATGGCTCTAAGAAAGAAAGGGCACAGTGTGCGAGGCAGATCGGAAGTACCAGTTACAGGTTTGCAGATAGGAAGAGCTCAAGATTTGTACGGACATGGGCAGAAGTAGGCAAAACTACGGTTGGTACCCTGTCCTGTATGGCAACAAAACCCTATCCTCAAGTGCCAAAACCAAGTGTTGGATAGTTAGATTTGCTGTTCTGCAAAGCAATGGTGCCGTATAAAAAAACAAAAAAGGACGAAAATGTCGAATCCGGCATCAGAAAAATAGTCGAAGTAGCATAATGTAGATCAAGGGCGTGTCCCAAGCTCCCCTTGCCCGACATTATGGGACTCGGGCGTTGCAGGGGGGCGCCCCCCCTAAAAGTTAAGCACGGACGACGTTTATTTTTTTTAAAGAAAAAAAAAAAAAACAATGCACCCTGTGGCTGAAGTCCGCTTCTAGGTGGGGAGGCGGAACTCGCGTCGCAAGGTGGCGCCGGAGGTAAACATGTATGTGTTAAGGGTTAGGGAAGTGGAAGGAGGGGGTGATGTTCATGATTATTAACTTTTCGAAAATTTCAAATTTCATATTTCAGAAAAGAAATAATCGTGTACATACCAAGCAAGGCGATCTGTGTTCAGAGTTGCCTGCAGTCTAAGTATAACCAGAGCAAGGATTTCCCCAACGCTTTGAAATATTGCCATCAACAGCACACATGGGCATGCTACTGCCCTTCAGACAGCAAGGACTTCCTCATACGACACCCTCCATTCCCAACTGCATGCATCACCGGCACAATTAGCCATGCAGCTGTTACGATCCACGTTTCCAACCCACACAAAAACGCCCGTGTTCGACAAGGATGCAGACGCCTGCCTAACCATTGCAAAATACTTCCAACGTGACCCATTTCAATCTGTAGGTGCACATCCATTCTGGGACATGTATTCCGAGTTTTATAATGGGAAAAGTGGAACTACAAACCCCAGAATGCAAAGGAAAAAAACAGGACTGGATAAGCACCTACAGATTGAAATGGGTCATGTTGGCAAGTATGATGTAAGCTAAACAATATCCACCACCCTCCCCAGTTAACAGTCTTGCTAGATGCAAGAGACAAGCACACACCTGTTAGGAAGGTCTCCATAAGCTCGCTGTGGGTCATCTTCGCAATGGTCCGGCCAGAGTAGGTTGCAAGGGTCGGGTCGGCACTATAGGAGAGCAGCAAGCGGACACATTCCAAGTGGTCATTTTCAACCGCGTCGTGGATCGGCCTAAGGAAGAGAGGCAGATTTAGTCAAGTTCTGCTCCAATGCATTAACACTAAAACGCAAATGGACAACCGAGGATTTAAAAAACACCTTATAGCAGTAATGTCTTGCGGACTAGCACTCTTAGTTAATATGCGAGAGTAATATTTGCAGCCTGAACCTCCAAGATATTTAGGAAAGGCCTGACCCACAAGTAATTCAAGCAGAAAGGTGCAGAGGAGATATATAGCATAGCATTGCATAAGCGGGAATGGAGAATACCTAGCTGCTTCTGGGCAAGTGGGAAACGGCTGAAGGTATCGGCCCAAACCAGAGAACTAATTTAATAAGTCGCGAGGGTGTCTCTGCCATTGGTCTGCATGTCATGCTTTGCCCCATCGCGCTAAGTGACTGCAATGCGCCCACTAAACAGATCTGAGACAATAAGCCACCTAACAGGTCGAGGATGGGCTTTTGGTCAATGATTTGTAGGGAGCTCTTTGGATTTGGAAAGTCTCCAAACTACAAAAATAGAGCACCTCCCCCAAATTTAAAACGCAATTTGTCAGCCATGTGGCGTTTCCAAAGGTCAGTATTGCTACTAGCAAAAATATGCTACCATTTTTTATGGGGTGGATTTACTTGTAGTAAGTAGTCCAAGCAGGGGTTCGCATACTTTCAATAGACTATACAGATCTACTCTGCTGCAGTAAAAGCATTCGTCCATTTCACACAGTTAGTAGTAGCATTAAGGCACTACTTAGTTGTACTAGTGAAAAGCACCCCCCCCCCTTTTATCCAGCAAGCATCGCAAGTTTGTTTGTTTTGCATTTATTATGCGCACCGGACCCTGGGGTATAAGGGCGCAGAAGGTAAGAAGATGTACAGCTTAGAGCACGGTTACAATAATTGTAAGTATACAGGCAAGTAAAACATGGTAACAGACAGGTAGGGACACATTCATGCATTCATTTATCATTTGTTGTCAACCAGTTGATCACATATTGTCTGAATTTGGAGAAAGATTGTTCTAGCCTCGCAGCGATAGGTAGTTCATTCCACAATTGGGCAGCTTTCACTGGGAGGCTAGCTCCGCCTATGGTGGCGAGTTTGAATAGGGGTACTTGGAGGAGATTGGTGTTGGCTAGTCTAGTTTGTCTGGTGGAGTGTGTTCTGGTGAATCTGTCCTTTAAGTATTGTGGGGCTTTATTATAAAGTGATTTGTATGTGAGGGATGCAGTTTTGAGTCTGATTTTCTCGTAGGTGGAGAGCCATTTGTGTTTCCTTCTTGTTTCTGAGATGTGTTCTCTCTTGGGAATGTTCAATGCTGCTCGGAGGGCATTGTTTTGCTGTATCTGAATTTTGTTGATGGTGGATTTAGTAGCTCCTATGTACAATGCGTTGCAGTAGTCTAGTTTGGAGATGATTAGGGCTCTGGCTAGTGTTAGACAACTGTGCTGAGATAATTGTTTTCCTGCTCTGATTACTTTACATGTGTAAGCTGTTGAGGCTAGGGAGTTTACTTGTTTGGAAAATGATAAGGTGGAGTGAAGGCATATACCTAACGTTTTTACTTCTTTGGCTACTTGTATGCAGTTCTCATCGATGATGGAGTAGTTTGTATTTAGTTTAATGAGGGAAGCAGTGCCTAGGATAAGTAGCTCGGTTTTTATCATCGTTCAGGCATAGGCCATGGTTTGCCATCCATGCCTGAACGATGCTGTAGATTTTGTTCACTAGTGCCGAGTCCTTTTCATAGTCCCCTTTGAGTGGTAGGAGGATCTGGGTATCGTCAGCGTAGTTAGTATACACGATACTCAGGTGTCTCATCTTTACTATGCAATGGGGTGGGCCCCACGAATCTGAAGGGGGAAGTGCAGGGGACCCAAGCAGGAGGCTGGCTATTGCCACTTTGCAGCTCTCGAGAACTGCACAAGGCCCCCTGTCAGGGACCTGCAGACCTGGGAATAGTGAGGAACATTTCTAAATGTCACTTAAAGGACTAAAACAGGACTCTGGTGGCAACACCCGGACCAGGATGCTTGGACATACCAGATGCATAACCTCCAAGTTTAGCCGTGCTCCTTACCTGGTACCATCCTGCGCGCTGCAGTTCACGTCAGCTCCGTGGTCGAGGAGGTGCCGCACGATGCTGAGCCAGCCCCGGGCGCACGCTTCGTGCAGGGCACAATAGCCGGCATTGTCCCGGTGATTGACATCGCAGAGCTTGTTCTCCAGGCAGTACAGCACCACTTCCTGAAGAGAGAGGGTGCAAAAGGCATGTTTAGGCACGGGTTTCTGCAACAGGCAGCATGCAGCCAGCACAGTCACACCCCCACTCAAAAAATAAAGGGGAAGGATGGTACAAAAAAAATAACAACTAGAAAAGAAAATGAAATGCAATTACTGACACACACAGCAGTTAAGTGTTAAATATGGCTTTGCCAACCCCAAGGCGGTTCGTTTTCAGTTTAAATATATATATCAGACTGGTTACGCACTTCATTAAATATTACTACAAAACACTTTCTTTAAAACTAAACCAAAAATTAAAGCAAAACGTCTTGTATTGCATTGCATTTGTATAGAACCTCCTGTTTATGGCCTCGAGACATGGGCGTAATTTTAGGGGGGGGGGCGGGGCTGTTTGCCCGCCCGGCCCCCCCCCCCCCCCCCAACTTTCATGGCACACCATTTTGTCCCCATTCATTTGGCTGGGGCAACTTTTCTTCAGATGTCATGCCGCCCCCATCTTTTCAGCATAGTTACTCCGCTGCCTCGAGGCGCTTAATTGTAATCTAGTACCAGAATGGTTTGGGTCCAAATACATTACGAACGGGAGAAATCCCCGAAGGAGGTGGAGGATTACCAAGACCGCCGCTAATAAGCAGCCCTGGCAGGTTTCGCGAGCAATGCCATACCGCACAGTGCCTCTCAAAGCTGCAGCGGCCTCGGTTGTCTGGCAGCGTTGAGAATGCAGCGCAATGCCATGCACTGTGCCTTTGAAAGCCGCAGCGCCCTTCCTGCTAGCGAAGATTATGAACCGCTCGGCCTGTGGCAGAGACAGCAGGACGACCTCTCTGGGTACACGCTCGGCGTTCAAGAGCCGCTGGCACAGGGGGAGGGGAGCGTCCTTTGTCACAGTCCTAAATCTGCTCTTGAGCGCTCCTGAACCCAGAAACTGTATCCAGGAGACCGCATGGAGCCGCTCCGGTCCGGGCACGCGGCGGCAAGATCCCGCGCGCTGCTCGCACTCCCCGCACCGTCCCCGAGCCTTCACGACGCTCCCACCGAGTCCAAGGCAACGCCCGCGGCCAACTCGTCCGCGCGCCTCCCCCGGTGGTCAAACTACCACACGCTGCCGCCATTACGAGAATCCCTGCAACTGAGCTCCGGGCGCGTCAGTCGTTTTAAGGGGGCGCGGGCCCTTGGAATGCTTCTCTATTAGCCGTTTCCACGTGCTTTGAAAAGCAAAAAAGGCCTTCTGTTAGAAACGCACGCGATAAATGTCTGGATGAACGGCAGTGGCCGCATTTCTGCTCCTGAAAAGTGAGGGCACCGCTGAGCCGAGCATCGACGACACCAAAACCTGCAGTTACACTCCATGCATGAAGATCGGGATTGTGTATTCCCAGACTGTTTTCTGAAACAACCGTATGCCGTTGAATGGGAATAGCTCTACATGTTTTGCTTCCTGACGTGCAAACTGCACTTTACGAACAGTTGGGGCATAGCGGGTAGAGGCCAGGTCATTCCTCTAACTGCAAGGATACCTACGAATGTTGTATTGGCTCGATGTACTCCTGCTTACAACAGATTTAATAATGGGCGTTATCCAACATCGTACTGGGTGAAAAGCTGAATTAGTCCTGCCGGGAGTCGAACCTTCGTCTTACAAGTTGGCCACAGATGTCAGAGGCAACAGTTCGACCCAGACCCCACGTGGAGGCTCATCCAACATAAGGTGTGAACCCAGATATGATTATATGGCTACACTCTATACTATACTCCAAGCCGGGCGGCATACAACTAAAAATCCCATGTGTGCCAATTTCCCTCTAGAATATGGAAGTGATCAGCCTCGATCGCATCCCACACACGCAGTTTTCAAAACCAATGTAACAAAACACTAGAAGCAGCCATGCATGTTGGTAGCAAGCCAAGGTGTTCGGCCTGGAAAAGATCCGGGGCTAGGTACTGTCTGGACTCGGGGCTAACTCCTGAGCTTCTATCCGGGGCTACAACCAACAGACCTCGGGCTTATAGCCCCTCGGCACACCCTCTGAACGGCACAGTGACGAAATGGGTTGGGAGGTCTGTTATAGAAGATGGGTTGTGGGTTGAATGTAGAAACTTACAACAGAAGGCCAGGCTACAGTCGGTCAGAGACAGTAACAATGTAGGAGAAAAACTGGTGGCCTGGTTCCACTACGCCAAACAGCGCACCACTCAGCCAATGCCTCAAAGAGGGCCCCAACGATGCGGAATGACGCTAGACACCACTCAGGGCATTCACAGTGGACGATTCGATTAGGGGAGGAATACCCCCACCCTCCCTTTCAGCAGACTCCAGACAGCCCAGCCACCTGAAGCCGCACACGGTACAGCCACATCATTGCTGTGGGACCAAGCCACAACTGTAGGCCCAGTCCACATACTAAAGCAAGCTCGCTGCATGCCTCCAAAAGCAGCATGCTGCAGTGAAGGTGCCTCAAATATACATGGACGCAGCCACCCCACTTGCTCAGCCATCAAAACGAGAGCAAGGGTTACCCACACTAAGCCATTCGGTTGCGAGGGGCGGATTACCATGCCAAATGGGCAATTCATCTAACCACAGCTTTACGACACTCAGGTTCTTGGCATGTGAATTAACATCTGTCCCACTGCCACCAAATATCTAGCAGCATCCCTCCCCAGAAAGCCACAAGGTAGGCGGCAGATCGGCGGTAACCCCTCGATTGTCTAATGGCAGGGTCTAGATCGCCACCACACTTCAGCTGCGTGCTGATGGAGCTCGACCTTCCCCCACCCCCTCTAACAAATACTCCTCAGACCCAGTCCAGCACTGCTGCCACCAGCTCCCCAAGGGAGAAGGGGATTGTATCACACCACCAGCAGGCTACCGAGTGTGATGCACACAGTATCTACACAGAAGGTGGGAGGGAGTACAGCAACACCAGCAGAGTCATGTTCAGCAGACAGAATAGATGCATATGTATATAATTCTTCTCTCCATTGGGCGAGTTCGGCAGTATTGTGCAGATGAACGCTCATACTATTAACCAAAGCTCTAGATCATCTGCCCGTACCCACTTAGCCCAAATTGGAGTGCTATGAAAGGTTATACAAAGCCCTACCACCACCAGCACTCCTTCCCAGCCTCAAACAAATGCAGCTGATCGGAACAAAGAAAGGTCAGCTATTTTCAACGTTACACTACAGGTCAGCCACCCTCCCCAGTTAGAGATTTGAGCACATCCCCTGTAATCAATCAGTTAACGCCAGGATGTGGCATGAGGTGGAGAAAACGCCAGTCGAAGTGCATACCGCAGTGATGTGTTGGACTGCAAATCCCACCATCCCCAGGCAGTAGACAGATTGTACCCTGAATTGTATCACTTTTGGTGGCACCCTGAAACAACGGCTCCAACCCACTTAACAAACCCCCCCCCCCCCCCCCCCACCTCTATACAGTGGTGTCAGGCACTGCCATGGCTCTAGCCTAAACTAGCAAGGACCACCTCATGACCGCAAGATTTAGAGCAAGGAGCAGGGATTGGAAACATTACTAAAAAAGGAAAATTAACTACAATAAAAAAGCAAAAGTTTAAAATGCCCTAGGCAGATTGCCTTTTTGATGCAGGAGTACAATCCCATTTGGTGCAGCATGTGGGTAAACTGTATCCATCGCAATCTATATTCATGACCTCAAATGTAATATGAGCAGAATAATCTACTTGCCTCATATCCCAGCCGAGCGGCCCTTTGCAGGAGAGTCTCCCCAGCATTCTTGTTGACTATCAGCCTACGTGCTTCCGGGGGCATGGGGCGGCTCGGAATCACCTCTGGAGGTCCATCTGCGATCTGAGGTTGTGGGGGCTGAGAGGCAGGGATGCACAAGGTGGTCTGCAGCAGGTTGTCCTCTGACTCCGATGCTTTCCCTGGGGAGGCCTCTCCATCAGAGATTGCCTCGTGTCGCCTCTTACACCCCCTTGGAAGCGTACCCTGCCAGAATCAAGAGGATTTAGATTTCGTTAGAGAAGAGCATGAAGAACAGGCATTATCGTCAAGCCAGAACACACATCTACATCTAGCCAGTTATTTTATCAAGCAAAGATGTGAACATGACCAGTAATATTGCTGGAAGGTACTAGAAATGTTTAGCTCAATCAAGACCTGGTGACAATGTCATGAAATATATACACAAACAACTGTAGACTAATTGTTATTCACACAGACTCCCGAGTTGGCATATGAGGAGACCTCCTTCGGTTATTGCCCACTGCCAGTGTACTGTCTGCACTGGTGCTTACAACATGCCAATGTTTAATGGGGTTAAGAAAGAGGAGTACCTTGTCATCAGAGTTCTCCACATCCGTGGCGTCATCGCCAGTCAGGGAGGCCTGTTGCTTGCTTCGCTCTAGCGCAGCCAAATGCTTTGTTTTGCACTGCCGCTTCCCAGTTGGCTTGTCGCCCTCGTGCTTCTGCAGCAGTGCCTGGCAGCCTTCCTCGTCGTCTGTGCCCAGCGCCTCCGCTTGGAGGCTCTGCTCGGTCCTCAGCTGCTTGGCGTCAATCCTTGGGGTGGGGCTGGGGGCAGACGGGCGCTTGCTGTTAGGGGAGCTGGCAGAGAGGCCTTTCATCTGCAGCGACACTGCATATACAGACATGTCTAAAATAAAAGGGAAAACGTTAAAGCTCGCTGAGCGGAGCAAGAGCACTGCACATTTGCAAGCACGATCACATCATTCGAGTCCCCTTCATTAACCAATATCGGCTGCCAGCAAACGCAAACAAAAAAAATACACCTGTACAGCGATGCCCCAGACACCCTTGGCATACCTTCTTCCACTTCACTCCTCCTCAGAGACTCCTCCAACCAGTTTCTAGTGCCATTGACCAGCTCTGGGGTGCTCCTGCTGTGCCTGTCCTCCTCCCAGTCTTTGTTCTTGGGGTCTTTCTCGCTGGCCTCATAGTCCTGACTGCCCGCATTGCCACAGGCGGGCTGCTCCATGGGCGCTTCCTGCTGCTCCCAAAGCTCCCTGAGATGCTGCAGGTGACGCTGCTTTTTGGGATGGAGCCCTGTTAATTCAATGCACACCTTCAGGTTGGTCACCTCACTACAAGGGGGCTCTTCTAAGTAGTTAGAGGAACTGTTTGTCATTTCCCTCTCAGGCCAGTCATCTAAACGAAAGACAACTACAATTAATCATGACGCCCCCTCCACTATGCACAAAGTATGCCTAGGCTGCACTGCTGGGTGTCAAACATACACGCACACAAACAAACACACTAAACTTTTGGAGCCCCTCTCGTACAGAGCCAGCCTTTTAAGATGCATCCTCTACAATCAGCCCACATGACTAGCAAGGGAAAACAAGAGGGATGCTGTCCAAAAGGTGCCACCAAGTTAGTTCAAAGGAACACATACTCTGCCCTGCCACTCCCGCTGCATAAAAAAAATCACATTCTACCTCAGCACAACAATCGAGGATGGACTGGTCAACCCATCGCAAAGAAAACCCCTATTTTGCTTTCAGAATGAAATAGGTCAATAACCTCCAATAGAATGAAATCTAGACACATTCTCATGCTTGCTGAAGGCTGGCAATCTGAAAACGAGACCCATTTTCCCTTCGGTGGGTCAGTGAGGGCATTGGTCATTCAAAGAAATATTCTCTATGAAATATCATAACCAAAAGGCTAACGCGTGCCCAATAAATTGTGCACCACAGAGTTCTCCCTTTTGGGAAGCGGCAGCCAAACCTCACGCTTAAGCAAGCAGCAGGCCAGTTTTCAGCAGTGTGACTGCAGCACAAAGTTCAGTGCATGCGTTGTGTACCCATCTGCTCTTTCTCTTGTACACCAACACAATGCACCTTTTTCAGTATATTTTTTTAAGGCCTTAAAATGCCCAAATACCTAGGGAGGATGACATTCTTCCACACACTTCAAAATGTGGACTAAGACGAACTTGTGTACCAACGACAAATCTTTTTGAATAACAAAAAAGGATGATGAATGCGGTGCCTGGAACAGCAGCAATTCTAGTGGCAATGGAGCCGACGCTGAAGCACGCGTGGTGGAATCTTACCATTCTCAGTGCGCCGCCTCTTGGCCTGCGACTCCTCGTCACCAGGAGCGACCTCCTCACAGCTCTCACTATGGCAGGTATCGCTGCCCGAATGTTTGCGCTTTCGCTCCAGTTCTGCAAAGGGGCTCGCTCTGCTATCTGCCAAGAGTTCCTTGGCTTTTTCCTTTGTGGTTTGATAAAAGGCCATTCTCTCCAGGAACGAGTTCTCCACTTCGGGTGCTGGATGAAGGCTGGCAGGATTACTAAGTCCGGTGCTGAAGTCACCTGCATAGCAACAAGAAAAGCAGGTTACAAAGGAGAAAACAGACACTGTAGTGCTATAAATGACCAATCGCACCCAGGATTTGTGATTGAAAGGGTGTAGTATATTGGGGACTGCACCAGCTGCAACACCCACATCCTCGTTTGTGCATTTTATACCATTCAATGGGGTTCCAGAGCTGACATATCAGCACACATCACAGTTTTGTACGCCATATGCTGCGTGTACAGACCAACACCACAAACAACGGGCAGGATAGTGGCACAGCACAGCATCCTCTATAGGATAGAGCTGGAGCTTGGCATGGGTCAGTTGTGACCCAAAAGTAACTTTTTTAAAGAAGCTACTTTTCCAGTGGACATATTTCCCTATAAAATGCATATAGTAAAAAGGGCCATCTTGCAAACGATACCATTTTTTTTAACTAGTAAAGGGGTGTGGGGTGCAGAATCAACCGTTCAGTTTTAAAAAAAAAGTTTTATCTAAATTTTAAAAAGGCCTCCACCACATTCCACTGAAGTTAATTGAGAATTCGGATGGCATTTGTATAGCGCCGACTGCCACTGGTATGACCTCGTGGCTTGTGGGGAACTAAAGCGCCCTTCGGAAGACTGATGGGAGATGTCAGAGGTGAAGAAAGTATTTCTAAAATGTGTGCACAACTTTTTAGCCAGCAAGAAGGTGGGTAGCGAGTGGCTAGGTCCCCAATAGCAACCCATAGCAGAATGGGTGCCATTACAAATTGTCAAGGGAGCGGGAGAGTCCGTAGGGTCAGATCATATGTGAACGGCTGGTCGTGTTTTGCGTGTCTCAGTTATTGGAACTGATGATACACGTTTTGGGTGTGTAGTTTTTCTCTTGCCGGAAGACGTACCATTCTTACACCGGATGCTGTCCTGTGGGTCGGCCATGGCATTCTCCAAAATGACGGATGTGGGCTTGCCTTCACTTGCCCCTGCCAGTAGCGATCCCTCGCAGTCCCTTGTCGGTGTGTGGCCCTCTCGCATCCTCATCTCCAGTTCAGAGAAGCGCATCATTGCATGCTGTAAGAGAGCGTGGACATGAAGATCTTTACTATTACTCGAATGTGCAAGCACACATTTTATGAACAAAACGGTGGCAGCCATCTGTGCAATAATTGTACTTCCAAAATGGCAGATTTGCTTGCAGGTAAATGAGGTCACATACATAAAAAGGCTTTAGGACACGACACTGCCTCAAGATGCATATATTCCAAACGATATACATTTTTGCTGTTCTTTGCTTTACAATGGACTCAATCCCCATGCAGGAGTCGTGAGAATTTGCGCCATTGCAACTTAACCACAGAGAAATCCGATCATGCAAACACACAACAAACATGAAATGATGGTTCCGATGATGCCATCTCTGGGTTCCGGTGTCATTCAGTGGGGAGAGTCACCAGAACTGCCAATGGGTTACAGGACCATGCAATATATAGAAAACCTAAACGAAAGCATGCAATTTCACCAATACAAGAGAGGTGGGGGAAATGATGTAAGTGGCATGCGAAATGAAAAATACAAACGGCAGCATTCCAAATTTAGTGTTCCCCCACTTTGAAACTTTTACAAATACATGCTTTTCCGAAGTGAAAAGAAGCAAAAACTTAAGAAACGAGGTCATGATGCATTGTATCCCCTTGGTGGACTGGGCAGGAAATTAAGTGTTACACAAGGGCACAGTAATAAAAAAAAGTGTAAGCACTGACCTCACAATATGCAGCTGGTAGGCACAAATTACTGTCCTCTTGTAATCCTTCCATCTAAGTAATTAAAAGGGGCACTTTTGGGTCATTTAAATCATTTTGCAGCCATTTTAATCAGCATTAACCAAAATGTTTTCTTGTCAGTGCCTTTTGTGGTTTGAGTGGGCTATCATACAATGCACCATCAATTCACTATCTGACAAATTCAGATCCCGCGTTGCAGGGCGTGCACAGCTTTAGAAAAAGCAGGAGCCCCAGAGCCTGTATTCAATGTAGTAACCGACTTCTCAAAACAAGGCTATGCATGACCCAGTGGGAGACAGTCCTCCACAGAGAACCAGTAAGGTCTACACCAGCTTCACCCCATTCCAATGGGTAGTCCGACTCATAGCAAGAGTAGGAATCAACAAGCAAACTGTAACCCTAATTTCCACTTTACATGTGTGTGGGCGGCAAGGAATGCACAATTGAATTTGATCAGGGTACAGCTTAAAAAAAAAAATTGCACCAGACAACATATGTATGCATATTTAAAAGCATAGGAGGGGTGAATTGCCAGTCTGTATGGGGAGGTTCAGACCAACTCTGCACCACCCCACCATCTGCACTGCTCCACCAGTTATCAGCACACATCCAGATACACACACTTCAATTTTCCCCAAAGATTTTAAACTCAGAAGCTACTGGCAAGATTACGCCGTTGCACGGTAAAGAAATGCGGATGTGATCTTGCACAAACTTATGGAAGTTTGGGAGAATTCGCTGACCCACCAAGGATACCCACCCCTCATCTCTTTATGAAGTAGATACATAATTGCAAGTAACATGCACGACCAATGCGGCCAGAGTAACCAATAGAAGCTCACCTGCAAAGCACGCTGCTCGCGGCTGAGTTGACTTGAATCTCCAAACAGTTCGGTAGTCATGCACTTGAGACGATCACCTACGTAGCCAGCAGAGTTCTCAATCCTTTTCACCACTTTGGATGAGCGGTTTTTCAGGTCAAAGTCTTCCATTGCATCTTTGGCTTGGTTACCATCTGTGCCGGAATGGGAATTTCCAGTGCAGAATCTCTGTGCATCCTGTGGAGCTGTCCCAAAATATGATGGCCCACAACTAGCCTCAAAGAGACCCATGGGAGGCTGAGTGCAGACGTTCTCTTCCTGCTGCCTTGCTGGCATGCTGCCTGCCAAGCTCACCAGTGTAGAGTTTTGAGCCGGTTTAGTAATATCATGGAAGTCCTGTTTCTTTATAAAATCATCCCTCATAACAATAACTTCTCTGTGCTGTATTGCTTGATCCAATGAAAGCGCCGATGGTTCGCTGCTTCGGCTGTTGCCATCAGGTACAAGGGGACTTTTAGCGACGCAGAGTTCGGTTTTAGTATCCCTTATGGGATCGCTGCAGGAAAGTTTCTCGACTTTGGTAACTGTTTTGTTGACACTCGTAGAGTTCAGGAGTGCCTTTCCATGTTTTTCCTTTGGAATATCGAAATGTTTGGGGGTAGATTCATTCACATCCGGTAGTCTGTTTCGCAGGACACTGTCTTCATATCGGGGTCTTTCATGCGACCGCGATCGTCTCTCCGATTTATCATCTTTGCTCATTTCCAGGGTAGATGGTGGCAGAAGGATGGGGTGCACCATGCCCATCGCATCCTGGTAGGTCACATAATCCACACGAGTGGTAGGCATACTGTAAGGAAGGCCAGGTTTTGGTGCCAGGGGCCCTGGGAAGAGGCTGCCATTTGGCAACAAAACTGGATGGGGATACATCGGTCCTTTCCCATGTAGAGACAAATGGCCTAGAGCTAGGCTTTCTGAAAGTGGGTATGGGAGAAAGCTTCTTGGATAATGGATGGGAGAACGATAAGTGTCATTTTGAGTTAAAAACATTGAGCTAGATAGGTCGGTCTCATTTGGTTTAAAACTGGATTCTTGATTCATTGCTTTGTAACACAATTCTTGATTGGCCATCTTAAAGCAAGACTCTGGATTAGCTGGCTTGAAACTAGATTCTTGATTGGATGGCTTGAAAATCGACTCTTGGCTTGTGGCTTTTACACTGGATTCTTGATTAGTGCTTTTTTGAATGTTATTCTGGTTTGTACACGCTGCCAATGGCTGTCCTATTTGCTGTATAACAGATGTTGTGCTTTCAACAGAATTTCGATTGGTTTTGGGGCAATCAGCATTTGGCGCTGGCGATGCAGAAGCTGGGCGCCCTCCGCCTTGCATGCTCCCAGTGTTATTACTGATTGTTCCCTCAATGCTTCCCATTCTTGGGCATGAAGAGCTTCTTGGTTGGGGCAACACTCGCTCTAGAGCTTTGTTTTTTAGCTGCATAATTTTGCCACCATTTTCGTCAATAGCATTTGGGCCCGGCACTACCCAAGAGGAGGGCACCGTGCTAATGATTTCAGGGCGATAGGTTGCACAACCGTTTCCTGGTGGGGAAATGGCTTCGTTCAGAATTTCTCTCCCAGAGGAAACTAGGCCACATCCATGCTTGTTCGGGATCAACACTGTGGGGGCAATTGTCTTTAGGTTGTCAAACTTCGGTGTCTCTGAATCGAAAACTTTTGATGACAAATCCAATGGCTTGTCTACAACGTCTTTGGTAGGAACTTGAACTTGTTTTTCGAGTACAGGAGGTGACCTCGAGTCTTTCCGGTCACGTATGGTTTTCTTGGTTTGCGCTGGAGCTTGCTGCGCATTATCAGCGTTATCTTGGGCTTTGGCAAATGTTCCATTGGGCAGCCTAGATGGAGAAAAGTCATGGTTTACATTCATGTAATGGTTGGACAGAGAAACTGAAGAAGGAGAGTTTGACAACCTAGCAAGATGTTTCTGAAACTCTGCATAAGTGTCTCCCATTGGCTGTGACGCCATGTGAACACGAGGGGGTTGCCTTGGCGAGTGGGGCATCAAGAGAACTGGATCTGCTGGCATGTTAGCAGGTGCTGGTTTCGGGCACTGCACTCGCGGAGGCTTGCTGTTCTGGAGATGTTGGTAGGCATGCGATTCAACAGGGCTGATGCCCATTTTCCAAGACAAGTTTTTATCTTGACAATGCACAAGAGGCGGGATTGCCTGAGGCGAAGCAGCTGTGGCTATCCTCATTGGTGATGCTAAAGAGGAAGGCATTGGCGGTGCAACGTAATGATGTGGCAGGTACAAAAATCGCTCACTGTTTGTACAGACCGGAGAATACGCCAAATGTGGTAATCCATAGGTTGACTGTTGAGGTAGCAAGGCCTTGTACATACCCAAGGAGTACTTACTTGGAGATTCAATGAAGGGGTACATAGCCGCTGCTGTACTATCCATATAGGGGTGCACCCAAGGGAGTCTCAAATAGTTGGCGCCATTCACAGAGAGTGGGCTCTGTTTGTCGCCTGCAGCTCTGTCCAATCCCAGTTGTTCACCTGGTGGAATGTTTTTTTGTATTCCGGGCGGAGTTTTGTAGATCGAACTGAAGCCGTTTGGATTGTCAACAGAAACCGGGGAGCCATCCAAGCCATCTCCGGGGCTAGATTTGTACTGCATTTCTGGATTCCTTTCGGGCGTGTACCCAAGACTAGCCATGGTATTTGCAGCATCTCGGTTCTTTTCTGCGCTCAGCCCGCATAGGCTGGAATAGACTATTCCTCCTGGCACTCTGAGGCCTTCTCGCATGAATCCTGTTCTGTCCATGCTCAGCGCTGCAAGGCTGTCCATACGATGGGCTGCAGCCACGTCCACCTTAGCAAAGAGAAGAGAGGCACGTTACCACTTTGCTTAGGTGCTATATACAATGTGCAAGGGACATATTTCAATCGTGTGGTCTGGCTGTTCAAAGCAGAGCTTAAGTATGCTTGTATAACTGTCATTAAATAAAATGGACCAGGACTACATACTGCATACCATAGGCTAAATTCTACGAACACAACGTACTTGATTTATATACCACCCAAGGATAAAAGGTAGAGTACCTGTGCCCAAATTCAGGGACCATAAAATTACAGCGATCAAGGCAGCAGCAGGGCCTAAACATACATTGTCAGCTTAAGGGGATTTTCACATTGTTGTCCTTGTAGCAGTAGACTATTCACTTTGCATTAACTAACGTGCTCCGATGGTTGAAAGTACAGTGGGGTGCATGCAAAGTGAAAAAATCAGTCATGTGCCCACCAAATCAACTTTCCAAGATGCCAGGTCAGCAATTATTAAGTCACGATTCACCCGGAGTAAAAGTAGATCACCCAATCCAACAAAAGGGCATAGTGGCTAGGGAAAGGAAGGATGGTGGTAAAAGTAACGGCTGCAGAGATCCTAAATCACATAAGAAAATCAGCCTGTCCAAGAGTAGGTTTGACAATTTACTTGATGTATCCCTTACAAACGCACAATAAAATACAGACAGCTAGCATAAAGGGGGCATAGAGACAACGGGGTCAGGTAAAGTAGGGGTAGCTTCAGTTAGTAATGAGATGGCCACAAAAGTGCCCTTTCAACATTCTGCTACAAAAATGTGAGTAACGACGAACAGGCCCACATATTGGAAATCACTAGCCATTGGGGTCTTACCAGACTGTGAGCCAGGTGACTGTCTTCCCTTAGTTCCAGTCGACTTTTCTGGCCCTCGCCATCGTTTACTGCGATTTTCCTGATGGAAAAATACAAAGCAATGTAAACAGCAATTCTACTTCCACATTTCCAAAGAGCAGCAGAGGCTGCACCATTGTACCAGGGCTCTGAAGCTGTGCGCCTGCATGCACGTGTATGTAAAGACTGGAAATTCTGCAGCTGTTCACTGTCAAGTCACTTGGGATGCTGCTATGCTACGATAAACATAGTCTGCCCTTTTAGTGCTCAAGAAGTGGGGCCATCACAAAAATAATGCCACACAAATAAAATGAACCACGCACACGTGAATTCCAAGCTGCTATCAGGCATACACTCACTTGCCCCCCTCAGTTCTACACCTGCACACAATTTTTTTTTTTAAAGAAAAACTCCCCCAGTGCCAATTTTCAAATCCTGGTTTAGTGCCCAACCGAAAACATTCAATTACAGCAGGCCAGCAGCAGTCAGCTCCTATACCACACTACTTGAAAGGCCGATGCTGTGAGCGGCCATTACAAATGTTGAACCCTACCACAATAAAATACCAGGGACGAGTTAACGGGAGGGTTGCCTGCATGTAGCGGCACCAATTGAGCAGGATGCCGTTTTATATCTGCAATGACCCAAGTAGCAGAGTGCGCGCGCCGTAGGCCCATTCTGGAAGGTGCATATCCTACTGGGAACTCGGCTGGAGGAAGGCGCATGCTGGCCCCCTACGCCTCTAAAGAAACTAAAGCTGCCCATACCTATATCCCATTACAAATGCAGAGAAGCTAGATGCAATGCCGGGGTTTTAAAAACGTTCCATATTTTTTATCGCGTGTACATTTTTTTTTGTTTGCATCACCAAAAAGAGCGGTTCTTTGGCACCAAATACTGCGGTTAAGGAGTGCGCCCCTTGACAGATTGCTCTGTGCACACAAGCATGACACTGCACGAGGATTTCACTTTTACTCCAGGTATGCAAAGAAGAAAGTCCGGGAAGTGGACTAGATTATCAAGACAACTACTGATGACTTAATGATCATTTGAACCAGAACATTAAAGCTTTTAAATGGCATCTCTCCATATTTGATTAAGCATCCATCACGTGCTTTAGGAGCCAGATACAATAATGTAAAAGATGAAAGACTATGCAGATATTGCAATTCTGCCGTTGAAACTAAAACATTATTTGTGGATTGCACATTTTTGTTTGAGGTTCGTTCTTATGAATTAAAATTCGTATTCAATGTCGACAGACTATTCAAAGAGGGTTTTTGGCAACTCATTTTAAGCTGTTCAGAGATTGCGTTCAGTATTGCTGTTCTTTATTATCGGAGAATTTGTGGTTACATATACTAATTGATGTTAACGATTCGAAGTCTTTAATGTTTGCTTTTTCGTATTTTATAGTGTTTTTATAATGTATTATTTTGTGTGAAAAGTTTGACAGAAACAAAAACCCACCAAGCCGCCTTGGTCCTCCACTCTGACCTTGCTGTCTACCGCTAGTCTCCCCCTCGGGTAGTTTTGATTTCGCTTTTTCACTCATCGCGTCAACCAGCGAACGCCACCCACCCTACCGTCGCCAAGCGCGCGCTTCGGGCCTAGTTACCTGTCCTCGGTGAGGCCGCACATGCGGACCCTCTCGCTGTTCATCCAACTGTGCACGTTGCCATATAGGGGGGTTGCAGAAAGCATGGCGGCCTCAAGGGTCGGGCTGGCTCCCGCTCCTGGGGCTCAGGCTGTGGAGAGAAAGCACACGGTGAGAGGGCAGTATAGGCTATTGCACACTTATAAAATTGCAACG
This sequence comes from Ambystoma mexicanum, assembly GCF_040938575.1. NCBI lineage: Eukaryota > Metazoa > Chordata > Amphibia > Caudata > Ambystomatidae > Ambystoma > Ambystoma mexicanum. Next base: position 507,095,926 of record NC_090939.1, read on the forward strand.
TCGGCGCGGCTTTGTAACAGGTCCACCTGCACTGTGCCGCAGAGGGGTGGACCCCTTGCCACCCTCAAACCAGACATGTAATTTCAGCCTCCTTGCAAGAGACTGGCGAGAAAAATGCCAGCAACTAGCTAGGTACAGCACAACAGAGCGCTTGCTAACGGCCACGCATGAAATGAAAAACATGCATATACTGCACAAATCCCTCGCAAAATACACACAAGAGGAGCGCTGCACTGAGCGTTTACAAGCACAACACCCTCGAGTGCAAACCAACATTCCTTCCCGATAAATGTAGCCGGCCTGGGGCGGTGCTTGCATGAACTGCCTCTGCCTCAGTTGTGCAGGGGTGGGTGCATAAGTGTGCCATTGTGTGCGTGCACTGTTTGTGCAAGAGGTGCATGCGAGTGCTGCTTTGTGTAGGTGGCTGCGCGAAGACAGCTGTGCTAGTGTGGAGAGGTTGGGAGGGACTGCTTGTGTGCGCTGGGGGAGGGGCAGGCTGCGCGGATCAATCATTTCCCGGCTGGAGGAGGCTTCCCTTCCCCGGGAGAGTCAGAGTCCAGACACGGCCTGCGCCTGCAGCAGCGCTCCCCCTGCCTCCCCCCCCCCCCCCCCGGGAAGTGTCAGGACAGGCTGCCTTTTATTAACAGGATTAGCGCCGCGCATGATTTATTCCAGTGCAGGCGTTTAATTGCTCTGTGAAGGAGGAGGAGCCGGCGGGCCCGGCCGCCATCCCGCTGCTGAACACTGGCTTCATACGCAGGAGGCATCGCGCACGGTTGGAGCGGGCTGTGCCGTGCCGCCCGACGGTAAACACTGGGTCGCCGGCGCTCCGTGCCGAGGACAAAGCGGCAGAAAGAAGGGGCACGGGGGACACCACTCTGCCCGCGGAAATGCCGCCATTGGGATATAGTTGGGAGCGGAAAAGAGACCGCGGGCGGAACCAGAGTATCTTCCTAGGCGGTGTTGGGGCACTAAAGGGATGGGAGGGGGAGCGTACCGACGTTGGTAGGCAGCGACAGAACCACTGATACCCAAATGACAGAGGGCAACTACGTTGGCGTTCGCCACCGCCACCTGGAGAAGGCTGGTCCGGGCCGAGACTGCGCACACCTATCGCCCCCCAAATGGGAACAGTTAGCACTTCAACCCTCCTCCCATAAACCTCACACACAAAGACACTTGCTATGTTTGGACAGAGGGGGTGCGGGTGCATCAAAAGGTCAACACTGTTTACGAACCAAGTCATTACAATTTCTAAATTAATGGGAATAGCACTACACCCCACACAGACAAGACAGTTGCTATGTTTGGACAAAGGGGTTAATCAAAGGTCAGTATTGTTTTAGATTTTGAAAAACCAGTGATTATGATTTTAAGTTTAGTGTATAACCAACATTTAATTTTGGGAAAGCGTGTATGAATTGTAGTTAAATTTAAGTTTTAAAACGAACATGGATGAATTTGCGAAATTCTTCAACTGAGCAATGATCTATAGTAGCCTGGTTTACAGTGGCATATGGGTGACCCAGTGCCACTTGCCCACAGGGCCCCCTTACACTTACGCTACTGGGAACCCGCCACATTACTAGTGGTAGGGTTAGTCCCCATTTTGGAGCCTCATGGCACTCAATTGGAGTACTCGAGCATCTAGCGTAGACGGTAATTTATTGGGAGGCAATAAATGAGGGAGGGTGGGGGAGCTCCGCGGTGGAGACGTTTCCTCCAACCACGAAATACGATGGTGCTGTAAAATAGGGGCGCGTTTTTAGTGCGCCATCATATTCGTAATTCGGCCGTGTTGTAGAAACGGGCCCAAGTCCCCCCACCCCCCATCACATTTGAGTCGTCTTGCTCTTACGATAAATGCAGAGAATTCCACTATCGTAAGTATGGGTGCAAACGGACAGGGAGTACGTACGCACAGGCGGTAACTGAGCTGGGCCACGTACAATTGCGCGAGTTAAAAAAGGCATGGTTTACAAATTTCAGGTATCGTAGGTTTGGCACGCAGTGGGGATGGCGATACCAGAGGTCTCCGCAGGCGAGCCACAACGTGCGCACCCCCTCCTCATGCGGCCGCCACATGGGGTCAACCTTCGCAGATTGGCAACGCCCTGGACCTGCAGGGAGGTTCAGGTGGGCACGTACTGTGGATGAAACAGCCTACACACCAGTACCCAGTAGTGGGACACAGCTGTATTGTGCAGTATGCATCCTCACCCATGTAGAAAAAAAAACATTTTTAAAATTGTGGGTTGCTCTCCGCCCTCCGTACAGTATACCGTGCGCGCCGCACCCACCTAGGTGTTCCTTTAAAATGGCACATTTGTCCTTTCTTTAAAAGGATTCTACAGACGAAGTCGGGGGCCAGGGGTATCCCAAAATACTTCAATCCGTGCACCAAGCTGTTTTATCAATTTTAAAACGCATACCATTCCGCGATAACTGTGGTTTGTTGATGTGAAAACTTACTTGCAGTGTCATTCAAGTTTACGTACTCCTGCATTTATAATGTAGTTTAACAATTGTAAAGAAAGGTGTGCGTAAGTAAACAGCGCGCGAATTCCCTAAACCTAGCTTTTCATAAAGAATAAGTTATCTAGAAGGGAACATTGGGTCAATCCGCGTTTCAAGGCATATTAATAATGGGGGTGCGATTTACCGATTCCTTAGTTGTCGATAATGGGTTGTGGGGGGAGAGGCATGGGGAGCGGGTGTACTACTTTAGACTGCGTGCCACCACCGGGCCCGATATGGTTAAGCTAGCCTCTGACCCCACTGAGCCGAGCACGCCGCGATGGGCAAGTCGCAGCCGAGTCCGTAGCAGGCTCTACGGCCGCTCTGCAGACGGAGGGGGGCGGGAGTTGGTTCCTGGCTCGACGTGCCGCATTAGGAGGCGGTGGCAGCTCCCTTCAGCTCCCCCGCGCGTTTATTTCGAGATCTTTGGGGATGCCAGTCTGCAGCGCTCATGGGAGCTCCCTCGGCACACCCAGGGCGAAGCGCAGTACAAGAGCAGCCAGCACACCACCCAGGCATAAAAGAAATACCAGGCAGAAATTGAAAAAAACAGGGACAAAGGAGCTGGCGTGTGATTGATGTGTCGGGGTGCGCCACTCTTGCACCGAGATTCCGAAGCGCAACCGGTCAAGTCTGCGTGGGTGGGGGGCGGGAAGGGGCAGATAGTTTAAAAAAATAAAAATACACAAGTAGGAAGCCTCGCCCACACTGCGAGACCTCGGTAGACATATTGTCTGACAGGTGGACTTGCAACATGGTGGGCAGCTGCCCAGGGAACCCTAAAATGCTGGGGTCGCTTCCCAGGGCGACGTGCAACCGCCCAGCATCACGCGAAAGCAAATTACTAACAAAATCCGAACCTCATCTAGAACGAGAAACACTAAAAATGCTCAATACGGCAGTTAAGGGCTGCGGCGGGGTGCACATCCCCCGGGAATACGATCATGGCTTTTGCACTCTGCCGATACCCTTCCAGAAAAAGCCCCTTGCCTGCCAATACACTCCAGTTACTGATACTGTCAGCTCGCCGATTCTCGTAATGCTCGACAGGGTGGGGGCCGTTACCAGCCCCGCACACCCGCGGCTGCCCCTGCCCTAGATCGACACTGTCAGATCTGGGAACTGAGTTTTCAGTGGGCCTTAGCCCACCCTCAGCTGATACCACCGCCAACCCATCATACACCCTCCGCCCCAAGCCTTACTGGCACCCTAAGCCCTGCCATGCATAAACGAGTCTTCCTATTACACGCGAGCTCGGCTTCACCAGACTTGGAGAAGGACACCCTGCTGTCTTTAGAACGAGCTTGTTTGGAATGGAACAATAACCAATCGCCTACACGGTGTCCCTTATGAAATAATTCTTCGTATATGCATTCGTTTCCGAATAGATTCTCGAAGTATTTCTAGTGCAAATGACCAGTACCCTGATCTAGGAGCAGCAGTTCCGAACACGTCCATGGGCATGCAGGAGGCGCCAGACGGCAAGGGGTTAACGGTCTGTGCCGCTGGCTGCAATGAAATTACGCCCGGCTGTGGCGCCGCTCTCCGTTCCACAGAGCTCCACTTTCCAACAGTTCACAAGAAGTTCACCGGCTGAAGCTGCAGATAAGGGGACGGGGAGGGGGTCCCGGGGACACAAGAGTAGCTGTGGCCCTCTGGATAGCTCCAGACCCTGTGTGCAGATAGCCACTGCCGTGTGCCCTGCAGCACACAACGTCGGTGTATTTGACATCGCCACAAAATTGATAAAGTTCACGCTAAAAACGACGAAGCCCATTCAGGATAAGCCCTTTGACTAGAATCCCTCTATACTCACAGCGCCTAGAAACAACCTTAATAGCAGTATTGCACGGCGAAGCCTGTTCAGGCTATAGCGCCGCGGGGAAAGCCGGTCTGGATAGCAGCGCACTGCACAAGGAACGTGTCGCACCAGCCCAGCTCAGGCGAGCAGCAGCGGGGCGACCGGGGTCTACCGCGACCTTTACTCCGCAGCGCAGGGCGCTCGCCGTCAGGAACACGAACGAGGCACAAAGGCGAGAGCGACACCTGCTACACGCCGACAGGCAGCCGAGCTTGCCGCCACCCGACAAAGCGCGCCCTGTCTCCAGCGGCGCCGCGCCCGTACCTGCTGCGCCCGGGTCCTCGGCGGTGGGCGCCCTCCGGGGCGGTGTGACCGGGCACAGCTTCGGTGCGTGCTGCCGGCAGCGCGATCAGGAAGCTCTGAGCAGACAGCGCCGCTTCCCGTTTGGCGCCTTTCCTCCTCCCCCTTCCTCTGCTCCCTCCCACCCTCCCCACCACCACCACGAGCTGCTTGCTGGCTGCGGGCCAGCTTTCCACCGTGTCACCTCCTGCTGCTGCTGCTGCCTGCGAGCCGACCGACCGAGCCCTAGTTTCGGGGGGGCGGGGGAAGGGGGCGCAGCAACCCCAACACATGGAAATACTGCGACAGTAAGTGGGTGCTTTGCGGGGCGCAGCAACCCCAACACATGGAAATAATACTGCGACAGTAAGTGGGTGCTTTGCGGGGCGCAGCAACCCCAACACATGGAAATAATACTGCAACAGTAGCTGGGTGCTTTGCGGGGCGCAGCAACCCTAACACATGGAAATAATACTGCGACAGTAAGTGGGTGCTTTGCGGGGCGCAGCAACCCCAACACATGGAAATAATACTGCAACAGTAGCTGGGTGCTTTGCAAGCGGACACTGCATACAAAGTGGTGCGCTGGCAATTTATACATTCTGCCTCCAACGCTCGCTTCATGAAAAGCCCCTACACCTCCCGGTATGGCCCATAGAAGAAACTTTTCCCGATAGGGTTCATTTATTCTAGACTGCGCCGTAAGGGATATTAGTAGGAGCAAGGCAGTCGGATACTGAATCAGCAAAATAAAGTAAATGCAAAAAAAAAAATAAAAAAAAAAATAATAATACAGTGGGATCACAGGACCCGAAGTTGCAGCAGCGTCACTCTGCATGCCCGAATGCATAACAATCGTGCACGGATATGAAAATGATAGAATTATATATAATTGGAGGAATTGGACGGACAGTTAAGGTGATCAAATTTAACGCATTAAATTTAGCATAGGTGTGGGAAGTGAGGATAATTTTAACTCTGCACCCCCCCCTCCATCCATCCATCTGCTGAGGACCCTTATCCAATGATGCGTTTGTTATAAGGTGCTTGCGCACAAGCACTTCTACATAGAACACATACAATATTCCGGCCAAACTGACTTGGATACTCATTTATTGACTTCAGAAGGATGAAAGGCTTTGTTGGCCTTGCCAAAAATTGAACATGCGACCTGCAGATCACAGCAGTGAGCGCTTAACCCACCGAGCAACCTTGCAGGCCGCTAGTTGTATTTAATCATTTTATTTTTATAGCTCACAAACAGCCCAAGGGCATTGAGGCGCTGTTACTTATGAGGAAAATGCATTTACAAATGCGCACTTTTGTCATTGTGAATCCTATCTGTTATGCATTTATTTATTGTGCATTTGTTAGGCGCTTACACAATAAGTCAATTCTGTTTCAAAGTGTCCACAGGGCAGCAGGGAGGGAACACGGGATTGAAAAACAAGGAATACAGTGGAAGACAAAAACAAACCTACTATGCCTTGTGAGCATTCAGAATGTGCAAGTGCAGTCCAACCCAGCCCAGTGCAGCAGGTGGGGGCGGGGGGGAAGAGTTCAAGTGCTGGAATGTACGTGCTCGTGTGTGAACAGAAGATGAAGTGCAAAATACAGTAAGTGCTATGCAGTCTGGCACCGCATTGGAAAGAAAGTGCAAGCCTACAGGATTGAGGCTGGTGGGTGCCAAGGCAAGTGCTGAGAGGTAGGCCGGGCGATTCTGTATGGGAGGCCAGGTCCCCATCACAGCGACTTGAGATTAGAGGGACGGAGGAGGTGAAGAGGAACGTCTTGAGGCGCTTCTGGAATTTGAGGAAATCCTGCTCAAGACTAAAAAGGAGGGAGGTATGTGCTCATGGGCTTTGCAATGGGGAGGGAACGGTAAGGTGATCATCACTTCCCACATATTTCAAAGATTTTGTTGTGTTAAATCTGATCACCTGAACTAAAGCTTTCAATCAATCAAGGGTTTTGTTATAGCTTAGTTTATTCAAGGGGTACTAGCCGTGGCCACTGTACATGTTCCACACCACACCTCTCCTTCCTTTTCCCTAGGCCCCCCACACCCCCTGGAATCTAAGTGGATTTTTTTTGCCTCTCTGCGTCCCTCCCATTACTCCCTTTCACCTGGCTTTACGCAATGCATTTGTTTGAGCACGTTTTACCACAGTAATCTCACAAGATTCCCCTATAGCGATTCCAATCCTTTTCCTCTTGGCCCCCTCCAGATAGCTTTTTTTGCACTTTTGTTTAAATTCACCCCAATATCGTAAGGAGCATGCCTACGAGTCACCCCCCCCCCCCCCCCCCCAGCCGCCGCAAAACATCCAGAGTCTTGATCATCTGGAGGATGAGGGGCAGTAGTGGCCTGAAACATTCACTGGCTCTGAGACTACGGCACCAGGTGCACGCAGCCCCCACCACGCTAGACTGATCGCGCTCCGAGCTGCCGCTCAAGTGGGCGGACCCTGTGGTGGAAATAAAAATAATTGAAAGGGGGATGCCACAAGGGGCCGAGTTTGGAGGAGCGGGTGCAGCTCAGAGGGCAGAACTGGCAGTTGAACCTCAAAGGAACGGTTCAAAATAAGTTTAAAAATTGTGCAATTTCTTTCATGCTGCTTCTTGACAAACTCCACAATGTACATCAATTCCACTTTAAATAACTTCCACGGCAGTAAGTGATATTTACTACATCAAGGCAGAGGCGTTGCTAGGGTGGGGGTTGAGGGGGCTATAGCCCTAGGTCTTTTGGTTGTAGCCCTGGATAGAAGCTCTGGGGTTATAATCAAAAAGGCTAGCTAGCCCCCAGTCCCGGATCTTTTCCAGACCTAGCAACACCCCTGCATCAAGGGATCCATAGACCCCGATCTACAGTAGAAGACTACCAGGTTGAGGGGCTGTTGCTGAGATGTTATATATTAAAAACGGGTTGCAAAAACGGGTTGCTAATCGTATGACTGTTCGCAATTCCTTATACTTTTTTTTTTTTTTAAAGTGCTATATTCGGGTCAGAGGTGGGGGTATTTCTGCCCCTGAAGTGAAAAAAAAGATATTAAAAATAATAATTTGGCACCCATGCACCAACAGTTTAACTACTTACTATCAACACAAAAGCATGCATTAGTGATCAGTTTGAGAAGCACATAACATCTTTATAAAATATAACCTGTGATAAAACACAAAAGGTATGGGCACAAAAATCACAGGGTGTGTGGTAGTCCGACAAAAAAAAATTAAGAAAAAAGCAGCATTTTTTAGTTTGGAAACACGTGTTTCTCCTAATGTGTAAGATGCACATTTGGACAGTGTTCAGCATTTTAAAAGTATGCTTTTAACAGTGAAGAGCCCCCACCCCAGTGATAGCCATGTACCATTGATTCCATGGTGTCCCTTTCAGGCCAGAAGAAAGCCTGGTAATGCGCAAAGGACGGCCAGGGAAAGGGCACATATTAGATCAGAGCCCCTAGCTTAGCTCAGAGCCCCCTAGCTTCCCTCTGCGAACGCCCCTGTCAGGGCTGAGGCAGGCTGGGTCCGAGATCCGGCCCAATGACCACACTGGGTGAACCCACAATTCGGTTCCCAACCAACTGATGGGGTCATGAGGGCCAGTGTGGTCCAGCCCGACGAACACAGCACATAGCCTGAAGATGGGTGCTTCCTATGGAGTCACAGGCCCCACGCTCGGCTCGCCGCTTCCATACGTGCTACGCCATCTTAGAAGCGGCGGCTCGGAGGCCCCTGCCACACAATGCCGCGGTGCGGAGGCGGCTGCTGCTGCTGAAGGTCCCCCTTCCTCGTCACCATAGTGCCCCGCTAAGGCTGGAGAGTACGCACGCTTGCTCAGGCCTAGTGGTTTCCTGTAGCTTCACTGAAGGCACTCTCGGGGCTCGTTCCCTTGCAAGGAATGCCTGTGTGCACAACTTTGCTAACAGCACCCCTTGCTGAGTTTCTCATCGGGGCAAGGGTTTCCTTTGGTAGATTATGGGGAGAAGGGCTTTTTTTTTATCTCGCACGCAAGAAGTCACGCTGCGAGTGCGTTTCCCTGGATTACAGAATATTATTTGCAAAATTTTGGGCGATTTTTAAATACAATAGCGGACCTCGTTCTGTTTTGAACCCCATCTTTCCCCCATCTTTCCATGGGGCTGACTGTAGAGATGCCTCGACCCCTGCCCGGGGTTCACGCTCCTCACCCATACACCTTTGAAGGAATCTCTCTCTGCCCCACCCGCCAGCCACCTGCAAGGGGGGCAAAAACAAAAAGGAGCCCCTGGACTTCCGAAAACAAAGCATTAGAGACCGAGAGCGCTGCCCCCTCTCATTTTAAGGACGGGAAACTTCCAAGTTGAAAAGAAACGCCACACTTGCGGGAGCAAAACTCCCGGGGCAGAACTCGCGAGCCCCCCCCCCCCCCCCCCCAGCCGAAAACACGCACACCCTGCGGGGAGGAAGGCAGGGTGCCAAGAGCTCTGTGTGGGCGCCCCTGCTAGCCCAGCGCTATCTCTCGACATGTGTAGCACACGCAGCTCCAGTGGCGGCCTCTATGCACCCTGCCATCACGCCCGGTGTGTGCGGACTGTATGCAGCCGCCGCGGGATACCCACTCCATCATCGAGTGCATGCCAGACTACCCAATTTGGCTGGGAGGTTGTGGCCGCCCCTAGGATCGGTGCATGGTGGCAGCTGCCCCACTCTGAAGAAAGAGGGCTGACGAGAGGCAGGTTTTTGCACAGGTGCCAACCAACCTTTTCACCCTATGGTATAGTTCACACTCGATAAGAGCAAGCCTCCGCTATTGTGTGGTGTGATCTGAAATGGAGAGCTTTTAAAAAAGGTTTAAAAACTATATATAAATATGTAACGCGCGGTCATTACTGGTTTCTCACAAAGGTTGTGACACCTTTATTTTGACCAGCTACGTTGCCGCCCTCCCCTGGCTGCACTACCAAGGTCGTAACAGCCAGGCACATCGGCTGGGATTATCTATAATAATAATAATAATATAGCATTTATATAGCGCTACGAACCCTCAGGTATCTGCGCACTGCTCATTACCCACGGTGTGTGGTGCTCATTAATCGACCTTGGAAGGATGAAATGCTGAGTGTTGGGCCCAGCCGGGATTCGAACCTGTTAGCAAACTCTGCATGGATGTCAAAGCAGCGCTCTACTCGCTCTGCCACTTGACCTGGCTTAATTTTGAAAAGCGATGCTTCTGCATAAGTGTGGCAGACAAGGCCGGTGGTTGCCTTGTTTAGGCAACAGCAGCGCAGGACACCGAACCGCCCCAACTGGGCTAGAACGGGAACCTACCCAAAGAACCGGTTGTCTACGTCAGTGTTCTCGGAACCGTTTGCATATATGTTTAGAGATTTGAGGTTTTACCTCCAAATTACCCAGGTAATCCAGAAATGGACCCCTCGCTCACTGTGGTTGAGCTTCACCTCACAGGAGACATGTCTGGGCTTGCTATTGGTACTCCATCACAGGAGAATTGCCTAGCATTTCAATGCTTGACTGAAATGCAAATGGTGGTATACGTCTCCTCCGTGCAAGGTACAGCGAGCTAAAACGAGGTTGTAGATGTTTGAGGGACGGGACCCCCGGAGTGGGCACCTACCCAGAGAACAGGTCATCTGAACGTGATCATTTTCGGTAGAGAGGGCTCCCATGACTTTTGCATAATTGGGGCTGAAAAGGCCTGTGGTTGGTTCGTTTACACGTTCACAGAAATGCCCGGTCGCCGAATCCGCCCCGGCAGGAGCCTTCATTCTCGTGGTACAGGGGCTGTAAGCGCGTGCGTGCTCCCGTACGGCCTTTCCCGGTGCTGCCGTTTTAAATTTTACATTAGGCGATGTTAAGCAGGGGCTGCGCGGTCTGAAAGAAGCGACACGTTCATTTCAGCATAGACGACTGGTCGGGACCCTTTTGTGGCTACATTCCGTCCAGTGAATTCAAGGCACGGATCGACAGACAGCAAGTCAGCGTGGGCTTTACACCTTAGCAAGCGGGCTCCCGACCACTGCAAGCCAAAATCAGCAACCTTCCGTCTGTGGGTACAGTGTGTGCAGGAGCACAGCAGCTGCCCCACACTGCACAGGATCGGCGGATGCAGTTCAGTTACGGCACCCGATGGGATTTACACAATAGCGGCCGCAACTTCCCTGCTCTTCCGTCTTGGTTTCCAGCCGAGCAACGACCCCCTCCTCCCCGCCCTCCTTTCCCTGGGCGATGCGGCGCTCTCTGCCCGGGCTTTGCCCTCCCCGCCTTGTGACTGCCAACGAAGCGTGAAGCAGCACCCGGAGGGGTGGGGAGCTGCCTCCTCCGCCCCTCAGCTTTAATTACGGGCTCTTGATCCGCGGCTCCGGCGGGCTGGGCTGCCTTGAACGGCTGTGAGCAGACGCAAGGAGCTGGCAGACGAGCGGAGGGGGTAGGTGGGGGGCGGGAGGGGGAAAAGAGGGAGGGAGGGACTGCTGGCCTTGGGCTTAACAACAAGCGGCTGATGCGGGCGCCGGGGCCTCGAGTGTTATCCAACCCGCTTCCCACCGTTCCAGCGAGATGCGGGCCTGCCTTGCACCCACTGCAAACCAACCCCCCCCCCCTCCCATAGTTTACAGATAAACTAAACAAAGTGAACAATCGTGGAGTTGTCCCATTAAGTGTCTTGCGTTCAAATCCCGTTGTTTTTAGCTTAATGTACTAGTCTCAACACTGCACATTTCAACTTGCAGGCTCACTGGGTGATGGATGCTCCAAACTTAAGCAGGCATCTACAGAAGTGTCAGTTTACTACACATCGCGCCAACCAATGCAACTCTGCCCGGCTTAATGCACCTTCGAAAACCAAACACACCTGGGACCTAAATGAAGGACGCGAGATCCCGATTGACGGGCTCTGAACTAAAGTAAATTAGGCCTGGCACCTCTTGAGTGAAGGGGGCGGGAAGAGGCCTTCAGGGAGGGCTCGGGTGCCAGCAGGCCACCGTACGAGACCAGCGCATGCAGCAGCTGCCCGGAGTCTCGGCACAGTCGAAAAGGCCACCCATCAGCCGTCTCCAGCCAGGGGCGGCGCTCCTCCCTAGGTCAATAAACTCCGCAAAGCAGCACGTTTACATGAGAATAGAGCCCAGGCTGGCAGTGAAAGCCTTTCATTCGGCCCTGTTGCCGGCAGCACATGGGTGCCGTTGACGCCTTTCCGTAGTGGTAACACGCCCCCCCCGTCCCCACCCCACGCTCGCCCCCGAAACAGCAGCTGAACTGTAACTACACTGGCCTCTTATTCAATGACCAATCCTGTAGGGCCCCTTGACGTTTCCAATTATTTGAATGAGTTTTATATTTGTTGATGGCATTTAATATCCGTTTCAGCTTTGTACATGCACTCATTTTACTACTTCTGTGCTAGCATATACGATTTGAACTCGCGACCGTGAACATCCCCCGTTCTCAAAGCAGGCTTCCTCTCATCAGGGCGGGTGCCTAGTCACTGTACCGTGATAGAGCGCCACCACACAGTCTAGGCCCGGAACAAACCTACATCAAACACACGCATGGCCGCGTATCCAGCGATTATACACTAACCGTCGCATCAACACAACTCCCCCAACCCCCTTCGCAATGGTCTGCAACGATTCGAAGATACGATGCTAGATGAATACGCACAGATTCACACCTGTACAGAGGGCTGCCTGCGCATCCGACACATGTGTGCCGCCAAACCAACTTATTGCAATCGATTCTCGGGTGATAATGTCCGCCGGCTCGGCTTTATTGCAGCCGCCACCGGGTCAAAAGGTCAGCCGATATATACACATTTTCAGTCCTCGGCTATTACAACGTTGTCAAGCCGAGAGCGCGCGCCATTCATCAAGGGCCGTCTTCATCTACCGAGAAACAGCGACCCAAGCACCGTGGCCCAAAAAACGCGGCTATGGAGGAGGTGCCCCCTCGGAATGTCTGACCCGCCACCGACTACCAGCCCCCTCATCTTAAGGGGTACCCGTCTCTGCCACGTTAAATCAATCAAAACGGCTGAGGGCAAAAATCGTGTGTACACACAACACTTCAAGTGCTTATGGTATTTGACTCCCCAAAAAAAAAAAAAACGGTAATGCATGCAGACTCGCGAAAACCGTGACGAGTAGACTTGGACTCTTACTTCGGTACTTTAAGGCTAGCCAGTGTGCACACCTGGGGGACTGCATCATCGTTTAAATAGCGCAAACATGCTTATATGGGTGATCAATAACGAGGATAAGCCACGTCATGATAATGCACGACACCGCAAGCTCTTTCACCTGTATGTGCTAAAGAGCGAGCAACCCCGGAGAGTCTAGAGAAATCATCACTTGGTGCACATACGTGCGCCCATTGCCCCCACACACAACCTCTGGTACTACAAATGTGTTGTACTACAAGCCCCATGAGCCCAAGCCAGCCTAGTCATTTGTGGTGGATCCTGGGTGCCCTAGTCTAAAATAACTGTAGTGCCACGTTGCAGACCCATCCCCCCTTCCCCGTGGGCAGTCACCCGCCGCCAGCCCCCATTAAAAAAACCAAAGCCCCCCACCCCACCTGGGCCTAAGAAGTTTTGAGATAAGTAAAGCGCTCTAAAACAATGTCAGTTCAGCTGCAAAAACACTAGCTAGAATTGGGGTGGATAAGCCTGTCCGCCCCCCACCCCCCACGAGTGGCTCACTTTAATGTGTAAAAATAGTAATTGTTATCCTAATTCACCTTTACAGTAAGGCGGCAAGAGCGCATTTGACCAGCAATATGCCTTGTCCGAGAAGGCAGTGCGCAGAGTATTTAAGAAAAAGCTACCCGAGTTTTTCTTTTGCCCCCTCCAATCATTTCTCGAAGAAAGCAGGCCAGCCTCTCTGCCGTGGCCTCAGTGCACGTTTATACACTGCGTGCCATGCATTGCATTTTTGCGATACTGTGTATAAACCTAAATGTTTACAGGACCCCCGTCACGACTCTCCGAGTAGGGGTGGGGGGGGGGGTGGCTTCACACACCCCCCCCCCCCAGTTGCCCGGGAGAGGAGTCTACAAAGCCGACACGCCAGGCGCGGCCCCGGAGAGCGAGCACAAGGGCATGCCTTTCAAGTGAACCCACGCAGCCCATAACTGCCGAGCCTGCGCCGCGCTCCCTCCTCCCATAATGAGGGCTTTGTGCGGCGGGAGAGGCCGACGGGGCCGGCAGCAGCTGTCACATTATCTGCACTCGCTGTAAACAGGCCTCGGCGCACAGCCGGGCCAGCCTGCCCCTGCATTCGCCGTTCATAGGCGCGGGAGAGATGCCAGCCACAGCCATCACATCCCCGTGCACTAGAGATGTGCCAGGCGCTGTCGCCCCAGGGGACAGGCAGGGCACCACAAACACTGCATCCACTGAGCTTGCAGAGATGCCAGGCACTGGGGGGAGGGGGGGGTGTGTGGTGGATGAGACATGCCACTGTCAGCTACAGGCAGCAAATCGCAGGCACGGGTGGAGGCATAGAGGGCAGGGCACAGCAAACAGCCACGGGACAGGGCAAGAAGCCAGGCAGAGGCCATACAATAGTGATCGGCCAGGCACCGGGACAGGGCATGCCAAGTACCACAACATTCTTTCACGGGGCTGACATGGATGCCAGAGACAGCCATCCACGGCATAGGACGAGATGCCAGACAGCCGCCGTGCACTAGTTGTACCAAGCATTGCCACCCCCAGGGGACAGGCCTGGCTGCGGCTGTCCAATAAGGCGAGGTGCCAGGCACCACAAGTGCAGTGCATTCACGGGGCTGACAGGTTGCAGGCACTGGGTGCATGGGGGTGCAGACTCCGAGCCGCGGGCACCGGGTGGCTGAGAAGACAAGGCAGCAGTTCAAGCTCAAACGGGGCCAAATGCCAGTCGCTGGTTTCGTGCAGAGGGTCGAGGGAACCAGATACCCTTCCCCATGCATTGGTGAAGGGCACCCAGGAGCAGGGCACCTGCTCGACCCCAAGGTACGGGATAGAGAGGTTATGGAGAAGTAGGTTGTGAAGTAGGGCAGGGCGTCCCTCAACGCCAACGGGTGTCCATTTGAATACAGCACGAACGATGGTCTGGGAGAGCAGGGGGCCCCACCGACCCCAAGCTCCAGCCGGGATGTGCGCCAGAGCCGGACATATCAAGCGGACAGCACAGCCAGTTCACACTATGCCATTAGAAACTGCAGAGAAGGCAACAGGGGGCACAGGGCCAGAGATGGAAGGCATTTGCTCTGAAACGGGGAAGAGGGGCTCTCGTGCTGTCTACCTACGGCAGATAAGGCGGGGGGGGGGGGACACGGAGCGCATGATCCTCGCTGCCCCATCTCCTGGTTCTACAGGGGGGCGGACGGGTTCCTGGCATCCTGCATTCTCGACCAGGAGGCTGGCTGCGCCCCTGGTCTCCACCTTCCGAACTAAGTACTCTGGATTTGAGCCAGCCAGCGCACCCCTCCCCCATCCCCTGCATTTAGAAAACAAACGGGCCATTAAAGAAGATTTAAATTGATTACAGTGCAGGAACTTTGGGGTTGCCCATCATATTTCGGTTCTCCCGCCCACTGCACAAAGTGACTATTGAGCATGACCCCACAACCCCCCGTACTACGAGTTCACGAGCGTAACGTCACAAGACTCGAGTCGCCGCTATCATGTCCACTAAATTGGTAAAGTAAAAGGTGAATGGCTGTTCCGGAGGACTGCTTCCTAGCGCGTGCACGCGACACCCAGAAAGCGATCTGCAGAGACGGCCCTCATCTGCAACGCGTGTGCACCTTTCGGGGGGGTGGGGGGGGAGCTCGCAAAGGCATGCCTACCCTGCCCCCCCTGAGCGTTTCAAGCAGCTCCCAATCAGCCGGCCTGGGAGCTTTCAGGGCACAGGACGTTTTCCAAAAGTACCAGTGTTCGTTGCCGGCGGACCCTTACACTACACCCTTTATGCGCTAGGCCCCACCTTCGGAGGCTTCCGAATGGAATGCCGCTCGTTAGGAGAATAGGCGAGTGGCCGTACTTCTGGCTTCTATGTATCGGGGTAATAATGACCACCCACCTCCAGGCCGTCCTCTTCGCGAACAGGGTGCATTATGCACTGCTGGCTTGGGGAGGGCGCGGTTTCTCAGGACTGGGGCGTGAGCAATAGAGCCGCTAGCAAGGAAGAGTACCGAACAAGAATCGATGGAATTTTACTACCGAGCAGGAAGAAAGGCTTTGGTAATTAGGTTCATTTAAAACCCGAGGCCTTGCTGCCTGCATGCACGCCTCCATCGATAACTAGCGCCAACACCCGGCTGCTAGCTTCTGAAAACGCTTCACGCTGTTGAACGGAGACACTGGCATTCACCCCAATGGTGGGTAAGATTATGGTTTTGAAATGGCATCCAGTGGGCCCCACCGGTGGGTGGAACGAGCTGAACTCATTAAGGCGTGCTGCCTTCCGCCTACACGCACCGGTTATAATTCTGCTGGCTTGTTAAAAACACCCTCCCTGCTAACAAAACCGAGTCAGCAAAGGCTGCAGACGCGCATTCTTGCGAGAGCCCAGCGATCCGTGCCTGCCGAGGCGCTCTCCGAGCAGCACAAAGGCTTTCAGAGGCGAGGAGGGAGGGTGTTATGGGGAGGCGGAGAGCCAGAGAGCTCTCGTGTTTCAGGACTGGCATCCCCTGGGAGCCGAGCACCAAGTACAGCTTCAATCAAGCGCTGGCGGCTCCTGCGGGAGCGCAACGGGAAACCCGATCTCACGGCAGACCCTGCTCCGGGCTACTTCCTGTAGCTCCCGCGTGGAGCCCTGGCCTGGGCTTCCCGCATCCCCTGCGCACTGCCTACCACACGCTTGCAGTGCCTGGACCGTCGCATCTGCGGCGTACAACCTACCCCAACACTTGCAGCCCCTGGACCAGCGCAACCCTGCGCACAGCCTACCCTGCGCTTGCAGCCCCAGGACCAGCGCAGCCCCTGCGCACAGTTTAACCCAGGCTTCCAGCCCTTCTTGGCTACTCTTATTAGCAAGGCAGATTGACGGGGGAGGTAAAGGTGAAGTTCTGGCATTTCACACTATCCCGTCAAAAGGGGATAGTGGGGAAAATGCAAAAAGAAGGGGTGCGCTGCCAGGCAAGAAGGAAACAGGTCTCTTTGATCATGCCGCCTGCACGCACCCGAGAGGGGGCTCTGACTCGGGCCAATTCTGTCCCATACAGACGGAGCAGAGGGCCCACAATCAGACCCTTCCCCGGCGCGCTCTGCGCGGGGCTCGCTTAGGAAGAATTGATTTACCACTCTACAGCTGCAAGTATGAGAGAAAAAGATCCACATTGAATGATTAAACAGACAACGAAGGTGGTTACGAAGTCGTGGGCATGAAGGATGCCTTCTTCCCATAAGACTCAGCGCCAGCCACAAATGGCTATCACAGATGCCAGCTCATCGGCTTGGGAATGATAATACAGACGGGTGCAATTCACGCGGGCCTGGTAAAATGACAGGTCCCACTGACGTGGGTCTGGGGATATAAATTTGATTCGGGAGAAACGCTGGCGAAGTAAAGGGGCGTCCTCCTTCCGGACTCCGATGTGCTCAAAAGCACACTGAACACTTCCAGTTTATAATTTTGCTGTGTAACAGCGCCTCGATGCCCATGGGCTTAGTGCGCTTTATAAATGCATAAATACACAAGTCTCTGTTTATAACTAATAAAGCCTACGGCCTGTTATTTTCCATAATTCCTGCCTCAGTGTAATATTTTCATCTTGGTTAATTCCCTCATGCTTCTCCATAGCTTATGTGCCCAGGGGCTACTACTGCCTCGTGTACCTACTAATGTCCTCATGCACGTCTCGCGTGAGCCCTGCACTGGGCTTCACACACAGGGCACAGCATGCACTGCACGCAGCCTGCCCTGGGCTTCCAGCACCCCCATGGCCTCCACACTGCGCCCAGTGTACAGAACCTGCAAATACCTCTTGTACGTCTCGAGTGTGCCACCCACGTGTAGAGCATGCCCCCCATGGAACACCCGGGGCCATGTCCCTCTTTTTAACAATCCGATAGTGAACTCTCCTCAGTAACTTATAGTAAGCATGAACCCTCCTTTGATGGAAGTTTAAGCACTCTTCCCAATCGGCCGAAACGGGTATCATTGGGTGGACTATTAACGCGGATTAAATTGACCTGCATATTGGGCAGGTTGATTTTTGCTTCAGTATGTTAGCTACCCATATATGAATGTCACTCCAATCCATAATGGACAGTTTAGTTCTGAATAACTATTGGCATGCGGATTTGAGGAACATCAAAAGCTATTTTGAAAAGTTAATTGGCTTCATCAATGAAGATCTTAACTCCCCTCGACTGTCCCATTGCTCCCCAACTGGACTGGGTGTAAACAGAGGACAAAGACCATCATGGTTACATTTGGTTGAAAGCATTAACAGGAGTAGGAATAGTAGTGTTGGACAGAGCAACATAAGGGAATGTACCAGGTCATTTCACATGGCACAGGGGCATGAGCCACTCAACCCTGGATTACATATTTGTCAGTCAAGGGCTGGTGGGAAGAGGTATATACTTCTGCCGACAGTGTATAGTGACCACTGTACATTATTGTCTGAAGTTTAGACTGGGTCTGGAGTTGGGGAATGCCCCAGGGTGCTTCTCTGGTGTTTGGCAGGGAATAGAATAATTTGGAACTCATCCAGTGTTGAAAGGGAATTCCACCTGTCCAACTTTTGTTGACTAATACACAGGCTACGCTCTATTCTTGTTTTTCTGTAGATCATTTTGCAGATTCTGTGCAATATTTAATTAAGAAAACTTTGTTTATGCATAAAAAAAGCGCCCTGCGAGTTGGCGCCACAAACGTTTATACGATGGTGAGATTGCCGGTCGGAAAAGAACATTAAGGACTGCGATTAGAGTTAATAATGGATCTCTTGACCCTTCTGTATAAAACTAGATGTATTCTAAAGCTCAAACAGTCCTATGAAACGGAATCAGGGCACATGGTTATTGGACGGATCAGCGTCAAGCTGAATACATGCTCTCAATTGCATCCAATAAGAATTCTAGGGAATTTTGGCAAGCACTCAACGGGCTTGAGAATCTTGTGCTTGGGTGCGTATTGCACCCCATTCCAGAGAAAATGTGGGTTTCCCTTATTCTTTGTTATTTGCTTTGCCCATGATTACGAGCCGCTTTTAGAGCTGCTTGAGAATAAGTGGACTTTACCAGTCTGCCCTGTTGAAATTGAGGAATAAGGAAGATCAGTTTCTCCAAGTTACAAGTTGTCTAACTTGTTATTTAAAGGCAATCCTGAGTAGCGATTTTGGCCATTCAGTTTGTGCATATATTACTCATAGGTGTCCTCCCTTCTGGTGTACAGCCCACGTAATGCCAATTTTTTAAAAGGGTTAAGATCTGACCCACTTAATTAGGATGAATGTATGTTGAGAAGGATGTAGTTGTAAGATGTTGAATGGTAGAATGTTTGGTGTTTGAGGCTCAACTTAGTTGTATAATTTTTAGTACCTCAAACTGTGAACGATTATCATTTTGTTTTGTCCCCCACATCCGCTTTTGACTGGTGTTTGTTGTTTTGTTTCTACATTTTGTTGCACTGATAAAGTGTTTTATAAATATTGATGATATATAAAATTTATGATTCACCTTTTTATCAATAAAAAAGTTTTTTTTTGTATCCAAAAACTGCCTGCTAATTTAATGGAAATAGGCAGTCTACAACCGTTGTATGGATCCTATGGTTCCCTATGTTGAAAACTAACAAGATGCCCGTTTTGACCTCATTGTCAAGTATTTAAAGGTTGTTGACCTTCATAAGGGTGGTTACTCACGGGAGTTTCTTTTTCCCTTACACCTCCTGTTATGTGTTTTTTTGGCCACTTAATTACCAACCAATTGCCGTCCTCGATGCAGACAGCAAGGTCTTTGCAGCCTTGCTATTGGGGAACCTTGAGGTATGGCAGTTTGTTTTATCCATTTATAATGTGCACAGACCCGAGGGTAAGAGGGCGCAGCAGTAAGGATATACGAGGCATGGGTTACATAGTTATACATGATGCAGTTGTAGGTGGGGAGAATTTCAAAATGGCAGGGTTACGCGAAAACAAATGGGTGCCTCGATCAATGGTTTTATTTTGAAAGTGTCATGAATCAGGCCCTGTCCTCGAAATCTGATTGAATTTTTTAGTGACAATCTATCTGCTGGGTTTCGCTGATCTGGATCTGTTATGTGTCAAGCTACACGACTGGGTAATCCCTGAATGGCTTTTACGTTTAATCATTGGTCTTTATGAGGGTTCAAACATTCATGTTAGAGCAGAGTGACCTGTCTCACCAAATGAAGACCTATCTGGGTGTGAGAGAGGGCTGCGTGTTGGCACATATTCTTTTTAACCTATATATGTCCGATGTAGGGGGAAACACTTTAACGGCTGCATTTGCCACCCCTAAAATCGATGCTGTGGCTGCCCAATGTGGATGATTTTATGATCTTTGATGGTGCCCAAATAGGCCTGCAGCGTTTTCTCACTGGGTTTTTGGTATACATTGCGTATTGACTCAACTCCTAATAAATTGTTAGATCATTTTGGTGAAACCCTACAAAGAACCAATCAAAGTGTGGTTAAAGACAGGGGTGATCAAATTGCTTAATCAACTGTAGAATTGATAACAAGTACAGTACATTTTCCACGATCCCTACCAAGAGCCTTGAGGGGAAAAATCGTCTCCTTATTTTGAAATATTTAATCTGGAAAAAGTTATTACACATTCCAAACAGTTTGCCTCTTGCCCCGATACGATGTGTTGGGCTATTACTCTCACAGCAAGGGCCAGTTAATTGAATGTTTATTACAAGACTTTAGATCCACCCAAGGGATACCTTTTTGTAGACTAGGTTTTACCTTAGCTAATAAAGGCGACCACTTTGTGGAAGCATTTTTACATTTCTGTTGCAGTTTATTGGAGCAAATTGGGTCATGTGTGTTTGAATTGGTTGCCAAACCAAAGTCAAATTGCAGTTACTTTACCATGACTTTACCCTCACAATAGACGAAATGCATTCTTATAAATTACTAATGTCATCTAAGTTGATACTATAAAACGATGGAATACGTGCTCCATCTTTAACTGTACCCTCTTAGAAGAATTAGAGGAACATGTTTACAGTTTTTTACTGACATGGGAGATTTTAATTCTTTATGGATAAGTTGATGTAGATTCTGTCAAGAGAAACCTTGCAGAATATTATTACAGCCTGCCCTAAAAGACCGATCTATTTTGGTAATACGTTGAATTGTTTGCCTCATCTGATTGTGAGTCCATCTGGCAGATGTGTCTTTCGGAAGAATAAATGTCATTACTATTGCAGTGACTAACTATTTGGACTCTTATGTATTGCACCTTCGACACTGCTGGCCCGATTCATGGAATATTTGCCTAGTTCAAAGTTAATTTGCACTGCTGAAAAGTGACTGCACTGCCAACACAACCCCTGATTCATGGAACCGTGCAAAGTGTATTTTTGCAGGGCAAAGTCCAGGCAAAGTCAGCAGTCATTTTTGCAGTTCAAAATGAAATTGAACGGACTTTGCACAGTTACATGAATCGGGGATCGTGTCGGCAGCTTTTCAGCAGTGCAAATTCACTTTGAACTGGGCAAATATTCAATGAATCAGTTCCTTAACGTATTGATGAACCTGAGTGGAAGCTTAATATATCATGGATATTTTATTCCATCTTCCTATTGGTAACTGGTTTGGAAATGTTTGTATTTTTTTTAAAATGTGTTCGTAACGGGTTATGAAATTGCAAATTCTGTTTTAATTGTGATTTTAACATTGTTATATTGTAAAGTATTTCATTAATTTGTGTAATGATATATTGTGATTTGTTAAAGGTTTATTTTTTAAACAACGCATGCTCCCCCAATCGAGGTTTACTGCATCCCACGCTCAGACTGCAGTTATTCCTGCAACTCTTTGGCTTCCTGAGCAAGAGCTACTGCCCCTTCTGCGCACAATATCCCTAGAGCTCCAGTCCTTACAGCTTCCGGCAAAGCCAGGCCATTATAACCAGGAGCTGCTGCCTCAGAGCCAGCCCGTGACTAGGGACCTACGGCACAGACACCCCAAGGCAGGCGCTACTCGCACTTCACAAGAAGCCCGGGGCCTGCGGAATAACGCCAACCCGAACGCATGGGGCGCTAGCTGCATAGGCAGCATAGCCCGTCGCTTGACTGCCTACGAGAGCCCACCCGGCCAGCCATCATGGAGATTAAATCCCCTGGTTTAGGCAGGCCATGCCCCAGGCCCGGCGAGGCAAACAAATCGGGGGTCATCTTTCCCGCCAGTAGGCATCAACACAGGGCATGGTAATTACTCGCTTGGCGCACGAGTGTCCTTGTGGGCGGGTTTACATAGTAAATACACGTACGATAGCAAGGGGAGGAAGGCTACGGAGCCGCTGCCAGACTAATATCCATGGATAGGCCCGTTTACCAAATCTCGTGCCAACAGTACCAGTTATGGGCTGGCACCATGACTAACACCTGCTCTCACCGCGTGGAGCAAGAATGCACATCTCGGGATACATCTGGCACCTCGGCTTGGGCACAGCTAAACGCCCGATGATGCGCCATGCCCTCGGCAGAGCCTAGCACGCATACGCTCTAAATGAGAAGCAAATGACACCGAGGGCTAAGCGCCGGGTGGTGTGACACACAAAAAGGCCCCACCCTCCGCTGCGGCGCGAGTCTGGAAGCCTGCCACAAAAGGGGATGAATCGGCAGGCGCTGTGCCAACCCCTGGGGGGCACTTTATAGTATGGTCTCCGAGCACCTGCTCTATTTAATGGCACAACGGCTTCAACCAGGGTCGGCCTCTGTCCTGGCGGGCCGAAATGGCCCTGGGGTGGTTGCTCTTGCGCTCGATACAGGCTGGCACTAGCTCCGGTTTGGTTTGTGGCCTCTCTTGGGCAGCCCAGCGATCGGCAATAAAGCTAAGGCGTCACGCACGCCCGTTCTAGATACGAGGCTGCAGCGCGCACACATCGGGCACGAAGCGGTCTTACTGCCTGCCCCATGCGCGGCCTGCGGGGTGGATTTCAAGCAGCTGTGATCGCCGTACAAGATCGGGCACACCAATGCCAGAAGGGGGAGGGCGAGCTCGTGGGATGTGTCAAATACGGAAACCCCGCGACGGCTTGCAAATACCAACACAACAGGGACGCGATTTTACGCTCATATTAGGCCACCCGTGGATATTTTTTTTAATGATAGCAAATGGCGGAATAGCAGCGGCTCGCACACATTTTAATTCACATTTAGATGCCTCCGAGGACGGGATTGTACGAGGAGTGTGCATTGTGGGAAGATGGAACCATAGGTGAACGCGTGCCGTGCAACCTCCCCACAACCACACCTTTAAAAAGGCAAACATGACGGGCCAACTCTCCACTGGCAACTTTTCGTGATTACTAAAATACAAATGAAGGTGCCTCAACGCAGTGCCATCCCTATACCACTCGGCACGTAACCAGGTTTATTTGATAAATGTACGGTGTCTATACAACAATAGTGTTTCAAGGCACCACACAAGACAAGGGAGGGTTGGGGGGGGCGAGGGAGAAATCAAAAAAAAAAAAAAAAACAAACAAACAAAAGTCCTACTAGGCCTTGTCATATTCGGTTCTTGCAAGTGCAGTAACAAATGGGGGAGGGGCACAGGGGCTAGGCGGGTGCTAAGGGGAGGCCAGTTGTATTCTCCGACAGACCGGTCTTGCAACTCATCATTTCAGGGTCAATACAAGGTTAGCAGCTACAAACCCACTGCTTTTCAGCTACATACGGTGAAGCACACCGGCCGCTCCAAAACACGTGACAGACCATTGGTGTCAGAGGGCTTTGCGTGAAAGCACCGTGCCGATTGCAATCAGCACTGAGGCAAGCGCATGAACACAGGTGCTGCGACACCGAACCGAATTAAGGAGGCACCGAGCACCACCCGATGTTGAGATGGGGCCCCCTTACACTCGCGCAGTCTAAATAAATATATAAATATATATATACACACATACATACATACACACATAACTCGCGCAGTCATATATATATACACACACACACACACACACCTATACACAATTTACCGTAAGCGTACATGCAAGACCAGGCGCTATACGATAATCGTGGCACTAGAATGTAGACATAGCAACAGCGATTCGCCTGCAAAACAGTCGGTTTGCCAGGCAATGGGGGAACCGATTTTGTAAATTGTGCGTGTACGTGTAAACCACTAAAACACGGATTTCCAGTTTATGATCCCGGCTGACCGTACACCCGCCACCCTGTGTTTATGCTGGAGTCGTACTTCCCGCACACACTCATACAGCGTGGGAACGGGCGTGCAAGCGAAACAGCCGGCATTGTCACCCACACATGGCAGCGAGTCAAGGGCACGGGATACAGGTAGGAAAAGCATCACATTCGATTGTAAACACGAGCGCAGCCGGCAGTGGTTAGACCTTTCCCCGCTCTTACAGGAGAGTACCCCGTCCCCCGAACCATGGCGCAGTATATACCGCCCCAGGCACAACTGAAAGCGCATTGGGGGATACCGACTCGCATCGTACCAGACACTAATGGACTGCAGGCTGTGCAAAGGGGCGCCCTTTGGTATACCACTACGTACGACGCCCATTATTAAACATGACAAATGCACAGGCGCCCGCCTGTGGGTTGGGGGAGGGGGCGTGCTGAAAGAACGATAGGGCCCGGGGCTGCACCTGTAACGTGCTCGCTTCCGGCCTTTGACGCTCCCTGCGCCCCGAGGACCACAATGCGGCGATTAGCATGTGAAAGGCAGGCCGGGCCGGGGTCAATATGAATGGATCATTGTGCGCTCGGCGCAGAGGAGCACCGGGAGCCTGCGCCGCCTTAATGAGATTATCCAGCAAACCAGCCACACAAATTATAGTGTGGGCTGCGGGGAGGAGGGGGGAATCGCCCCCTCCAAGAGGCTCATCACGGGCCGATAATGCACTGGGGGGGGGCTGTCACCAGAGAGCCGGGACCGCAGGCACTCAGATGACTGGGCTGTGCACACGAACACGCGGCCCAAGGGCCCTCCTCGAAGGGAGGGTTGAAGGGCCACCCCTCCCACACCCTTTGGTCCAAACGGTACGCACATGCATTTCCCTCTAAAGCAAAAACGTGCCTGCACAACAGCCTAAGAACAGGAGCCACAATTCGTATGCACCGCAATAAAAAAGAAGGCCTAAACAGCCACAGAGGTGGACACAGGCATTTACAGCGAGTGTAGTAACTTTGCTGAACATGTGGGCGATTGGGCATGACATCTGAAGGAAAGGTGCCATTGCAAAATGAGGGGAACAAAATGGTGTGCCATGAAAAGTTGGGGGGCGGAATCAAGCGCGGCCACAGTGAACTCGCCCGAGCTTCGGTCTCCTGGTCCCGCAGATGCAAGTGGAAATCCTTTGGTAGACTATATCACTGTAGTTGGTGCAAGGCATTTCTTGAGATGCAAAGCAACAGGAGTCTGCACACTTTGGCTGTCCAGAGGAGTTGGCCTAAAAGGCCCCCACCAGCCCTAGGGAGCATAGTCCATGCCGACGGATCATGAGCGCTGTAGTCCAAATGATCTGGACAGCCGTAAATTGCGGACCCCTCCGCGATTCCCTCTTGGCTTAGCTCCGGCATATTAACCTAGGTCATGAAGAGAAGGGCATCCAGCCTCATACGCTACCCATCTAACCAAGCACGGGTATCGCGTTGGATACGAGGTGCGCATATTGGGGGACCGTCCACACGGAGCTGGCTTTGCCGGGACTGTCCTGGAATTGGGGCACCTGTCCCATCGCATTTTTGGTGAAAGGGGAGGGTGCATGATGTTCCCATGTAATACATTTATAAACTACATCTACATCATAACTATCGCTTAAAGGACTCGATCCCCAACCTTGCTGTTACCACCAGCCACACTGCATTAACTGACTGTGCCAGAGAGAAACAAATGAACAGCAAGGCCTTTAAAATCACTCACAGTAAAAGCCCCTTTTTAAATTAACATGTCAACATTAACGCATTACCCGCTCAATTTAAATTTTATATTATTCATATAGAGGGGGAGAGTTGTTGGGGGGCGGGGGTCCGCTCCCTCCCTTTATGTTAGCCGTGCCGGTTTTTCGTCTTGAAATTCTGGCCGCCCTAGCTCAGAAGAGCACACACTAACCCTAAAGCACTATGTACGCAAACCAGATGTGGAAAAGCACATCCCTGCCATTGGAAGGCTAAGCACAAAAGTCTCGAGCACCACTGCAGATATGGCCCTATAACTATGCTGCTTCTGCCCCTCCCCCTCCCCCCCCCACAAACACCAAAGAGAAACCGGAAAATAATCATGAAAGGCTACTCTGAACTACCACCCCCACCAAAGGCTTTGATGCTCGAGGGCTGGCTTGTTGACATTAAGCTTTCATTGTTTCTAGATGGTTCCCAGGTGCGATGACTACATTGAGGGATGGCATGGGGGTGTTATCACAATGCCAATCGCGCAGACCCAGAAATCAACTCGGTCAATTGTACTCGGGCGAATTGGAAGGGGGCACGTGGTACCAGGATGGACTAGCCTATACCCTCTTGGTACAGTTCAGTCGAAGTGACGGTCGGGTCGGTGCAGCTCTTTTTTTAAAAATGTAATTGTATTGAAATTGAAACAATTGTTTAGCAATATCACAGTCCAAAACGTACACATCTATAATATGGTTGAGAAAAAAAAAAGATCTTCCTTAAATTTGGCAATTGCAGTACTTCAGGTTAAAATTTCAGAGAAATGTTCACTACTGCAATTATATATTTCGTCTTGCACCCTTCCATCAAGGACATCCACCAGATTTCTTAGTGTTGGTACAGTTCAGTCGAAGTGGTCGGTGCATCTCTCATATTACCAACACTCCAAATGTGACCAGAATCGATTCGGATTCTGACGCCCGATGGAAGAACGAAAGCCAGGTCTCCAACACGAGGGTGCAGTTGGGAGGCCCTCGGAGAAGTGCGAGTATACACAAATGAGATGGGGGGGTGCATGTGGCACCGTACTGAGACAGGGTGCACTTTGAAGCCGCCCGTTCAACCACTTTTCATCACATGGTTTAGAGGGGTGGGGGGGGGGTAAAAGCAATATATATATATATATATATATATATAGTCCAAGAACTATGCACGGCCTAGTCCCGGCATTCAGTAGCACGGACTATGTGCAATCTTGCAACAAAGCTGTATGGTTTACTCGTGCCCACACATGAGAGTACCGGTCGCCCGATACCAATACCATGCAAGAATGAGATTATATAAACTCGCAAGACATTGGCCGTCGTTATCCACGCTATCCGATATTAAATACATGAGTGCCATTTAACGCGACACAAGTTTACACAGTAACCAATGCCAATCCACAATTTGCTGACACTTGTTTGCGTGAGCCACGCGGAGATATATATATATATACACACATACATTTATACATATTCACACACACTTAAGAGGCAGATCAGGACCCAGTGGGTTTCGTTTTCCAATAGGACAGGTTGCTATGCCAGGGTGTCTGCACAGGCCGCGGCACCACACACGAAGTCTGCGCACACGGTGTGCCCCCAACTGCAAGGCGCAAGTGGTGCGAGCTGCGCGCACACAGCAGCAGGTGGGGCCTTTGCCCTCGCTCCCCACCCCAAGGGGTCCCTAGTCGGCCGCCCTTGGAATGTGTCCACACCATCCAAGAACAGAGGTAAGGGGTGGGGGTTACGAATGCACCCCTCCCCTGCCTGGCTGGTACACACATGTGGATTGTGCCAAATCTAACACGATGACTGAAAGGGGAGCCCCTCTATCCAAACAAACTCCTGTAAGGGCAGCTCGTCCAGGGCACCGACAGTAAACCACAGCCAGTGGAAAACGCGGCTCTGCCGCTCGGCGGACGTGGTGGCAGAGCAAGGATTACGCGCAACAGTCGGCACCAGTGGCCGAACGCAATACCCTGCTGCCGGGGACAATCTGGTCCCAGTCACGCTTAGAACCCCCCCGCACCCTGACCTGAAGCGCAGGAGCTGCCGGGGGCGCCCCTGGGGCAAAGCACAGCAAAGGCTGGCACGGTGCCAGAACCGGTGCGTGCTGGAGAGGGGGCGGGAGCCGCCAGGGCTCAGACAAAGAAAGAAGCCTGAGCCGAGCGACGTGCGGCTGCGCCCTCACAGGCAAGCGCCGGCAACTGCCCTGACCGGGATATGCCCATAGGCCCGGCCGCACACGATCTGTGTCCTTTCGCCTCACCGGCTTTGGCATCGGTCCTCCCTGCATCAGTGCCTGCCCACTCTTCTCTCACTAAAGAGAAACATTACCACCACATGGGGGGACTGTGCCGTCTCATCCCAAGAGGCGCAGGGTTGCCTGCTATCCCAGCGGGCAGGCAGGCCCTGGCGGGAGGCTGCCCTTACCCCTTCCTAAAGGTCGGCTGAGGGAATCGGAGAGCCAGGCTCGGGCGGCCACTTCCGATTGTATTCGGCTTTGAGTATCCTTCGGGTCGCCTACAGCTCGCCCAGATCACGAACATACTAAAAGATCGCGTGTTCGAAATGACACCCCGGCTTCGCAAGGCTCATTTGGACCGTTTCTCGTGGCATACTCCAGCAGCGATCCCCGGGGTGCTTCTCCGCCCTCCTCCTTCCGCCCACGATCTGACACTGTGCGGCTGGTAAGAGCGGGTTCTGCCAAGCACACGAATCAGTTTCACCAACAGCTTCAGGTGCAAACCCGCACTTACTTCCCCGTGACCTTTTCACTTATCCCAGGGCTGGCAGGAAGCCTACACCTTCGCCTGCCACACTCCGCTGACTCCCGTCTTCAGCATAAGAAAGCTGCGTGGCGTACGTGCCTTAACCCCTCCACACAAGACTAAAGTGGGGGGTTGCAGACCACGTCCCCGTTAACCCGTGGTGCCCCCTCCCCCCCATGGATGCACCGCCGACAAACGGCAACCGTGGTGCACTGCTAAGGCACGAATAAACCTAGTTCTGAGTGAGGAGAACCCCAAACAGGGTTAGCTAATCACCCCGATTCTGAGGGTGCAGGGAGGGGCTAAGGTTTCGCGCGAGTGGTCCGGGCCAGTTAACTTTCCGTGGGGGGGGGGGTCACTTGAGCGTATGCAGGGCCTCACTGTACTGGTCCGTCTCAGTCTCGAAATATGCAATGAGGAGCACCGATAGCCACTACGCACCCCACGGGGCGGGGGGGAGGGTGTAATACGGCCAGGCTCGAATTGCAGCGGAGCCTCCGCTCACCGACCCAGCCTTCCGTTTCCTGCATTTATTGTATACAATACTGTAGTTATAAAACTGAAGTTTACTTGCGCTTCGAAATAAAGGTGTGTTTTTACCGTAAACTCTGCAGGTACGACCACATAGTCACCAAAATGATATTGGCGGGTGTTCTTGCACGGCATAGTGGTCCGCAGCTCTGTGCTAGTGTTTAGTGGAGCCGCAGCTTTGTCAGCCCCTTCCAGGGATCGCAGATGAATTTCTCTGAATTTGCGCCAGCCTGGACCCTGACCTTGAATGGAGCCTGGCAACCTTTGGGCATTTCCCCCGGAAACAAGCGCCTCGCGACATCACATCGAGACAAAACGCAAGCGTCGCCCCCCCCCCCCCCCGACGAGGAAATTACCCACAGCGGAATCTCATCCCCGAATTCCCCGTAGCGGGAGGAGTCCCCGAGCCGGCCAATGCACCTAGAGCCCACCCAAACCGGCCCGCCGTTCCTCACCAAGAGACCGTGCTTCGCAAGGTGTACCTTAAAACGAGTGCGTATCCGCGGAGCCGACACCCCCCCCGCCCCACTAGAGTGACACGGGAGTCTAGCCACAACAGGCAGGGGGCGGCCTGCAGAGCGGAGCCAGGACGCTGCGCACTGAACGGACCAAACCGCTCACAAGTCATACAACAACAGCGCCAGCGCGCACACACACAACCGCACTCCGAAAACCCCAACACCCGCTTGAGGGGAAAGCACCACTGACCTGGCGGCGTCCCGCGTCCGGGCAAAGCCCTCCTCCGCTGGGCTCCCCGGCTCCCTCCTCCTCCTCGCGGGTAGGGTTTTCTCGGCTCCTCCTGGTAATTCCACGCCGTCCGTGGGTAGCAGATTAGTCCGAACCCAGTGGGGTCACAGGGACGGGGGTGGGGGGCTGGGCAGCGCCATTCTCCGACCCGGTACCGTTCCCGACTCCTGCTAGGACACGGTGGTCAGTCAGTCAGTTCCAGTGGCCTCGGGGCTGCGCTCCGGTGGGGCTCGAGGCTTCCGCGTCTTGTGCTCCGCTCGAGTGCTGCTGCTGCTGTACAGTCTGCGTACGTCCGACTCCGCTCGCTGCCGATCGTTAGTCGGCTCTGTGATGCCCGCTCGCTTCCTCCCCCACTCGGCTCCGCCCCTCAGTGTCTGTGGGAAGAAGCGGCGCCTCCGACTCGCAGGTTTCCAAGTGAGGGCGGGGGCTGGGGAGGGCGGTGTCACTGGGAGGCCGACGGGGCCTTGTGCTCCGAAAGTGGGTATCTGCTTCGCGCGGCTCTCGGTTTTTGACTCGCCAGCCATTAGCTCAAGGCGACCGTGACCACCCTCTCCGTGTTGCGGGGCCGCTCCCTCAAGCACCTTTCCGCGCGGTTTCCCAATCCCGTCTATTGCAATGTTCACACTTCACCGTCGTTCATACTCGGTGGCTTTTCTTTTTTCTCACACTCCGCGGTAGGCTGCGCCTCACACTAGCCTGATCCCTAGGGGGTGTCGCTACACCCCAGTGCTTCCCTGTCACCAACCACTCTACACGGTCTAATGCAGGGCCTGCAACTTCACCCCACTAATACTCCGGTGGTAGACTGGCCTAGAGAACTGTGAAGAATTCCCAGTAGTCTTCTAGTTGCTAGGTCTGGAGTAAATCCGGGGTTACGCTAAAGCCCCTGTGCTTCTATCCAGCACTACGGCACCCCCTAGCAACGCCTCTAAGCTTCCGCACCCTGGGTATCTCTTGTGGGGTAACACTTGTAACTAATGCCCCTCCTATGCTTGTGCAGGGACACATGTTGTGGACACGTGTCACACACCACGTGCCCATGGTAATAAAGGCGAGCAGTGCTCCTCCTTGTCAGACAATGTCACCCGACTCTCATGTGTTATTTAGCGCTACGCCTCAGGCAGTAGGCCTGCCCATCAGAGCCCTCCACTCGCAGGGCCCGGGACCGCTGGGCCCCATAACAACTGGCGACGAGGATGGACTCCAGTACACTGCTACCAGCATGGCCAAGCATGCTAACAGCGTACAGCATTGCCATGCACTCGGGGCAAAGATGGTGGCCACAATGAGGGGCAAAGCCTCCTCGCAACCGATCTGCCGGCCTTCCCGGCATGCAACCCACAAAATACTCCAGCTTGAGGGAGCCTGCCATGGTCCGGCCCGGAACACTGCTGCCGATGGCTCCTGCCAGGGCGAGCCTGGACAGGGATTTGCGGCAAATCCGCTGTCCTGTCATTGCAGCTTTGAGTGCCGCCATCAAAGAATATGTTAATGTTGAAAGATATTTGCACTGTGCACTATCACCATCGGAGTGGTCCCCTGGCGGCTCTGAAAAGGGAGGGGTGGGGGTGAGTTAGTGGGAATAAGCTGGACAAGTGCAAGAGAGCAGTGATGTGCTGGTTGGCGGCCTCAGCCAGGAAGTCCATTGGCTGGGCTTGGGGTGTTTTACGGTCGGTAGCCGTTGTGCGAGTCTGTGTGGTTTGTTTTGTTGTTGCAGTGTAGTAAAGTTTGTGCACATTGTTGTGTTGTAGGCTTGTAGTTGTGTTTGGTTAGAGTTTGAGAGGTGTATGCAGAGGGGTGAAATTGTTAGTGGATTGGTTAATTGGCATTGCTTTCTGGAAGCGAGGCGCTAAACTTCCATATTCTGTTCAGGTTGGGTGCGGGAGCGTTGCTGTCCAGATCTGGGGCTGTCTGACACTCACAGTCCCTTTACCACATGGCATCCCCTCACATTCATAACCTTGTCCAAATTGGGCACCAGCCACCTACGTGACACCTGTTTGTATGCGGGGCAGGCAGGCGTTTGTGTGTCCCTTCAAATCTGGCCCAGAGAGCATTCCCAATCTAGTCCGTGCGCGGAATCGGTCAACCAGGGTTACTCCACCCATATGGTCGGCATTCATCATCGTATAAAGTTGCTCATGCATGCTACCGCTCCCAGCCCCTTTTGAACGTGGCAAATGCCAATGCTTGCAATTATGTCCAGTGGCGGCATCTGCCTTCACAACTCCCTTCGGTCAATGCCCATGCCAATATCACCAACTTAGTTTGAGTGTGGCAAGTGCTAACGTTCACACAACTCTATACAAGTATGATATCTAGTAGCAATTATGGAGCAGGCAAGGTTGTTGGCTGGAAATTGGCTAGGGATGCTGATTTCTGTCCTCATGGGTGTCGCTTGTGTCCTATTTGACTTAGCATCGTCTCTCTTGTTGAAGTAAGAGTTTCTTTATTCGGTTCTGGATGTTGTCAGTGTCTTACTAAATTTGTCATCCTTTTCTTTGTGTTTCCCGTTCGGTTGTTTCGCTTTTTCAGTTTGAATCTGATGTTGAAAAGCCAGGTTTTTAGTAATTTTCTGTATTGTAGGTGGTCTTTGGTGTTTCTTATTTCTTTTGGATGTTGTTCCAGGTTTTTGCGCCTAAGTGGGAGAAGGAGCCCCACATTTTTTCTCATGGTATGGTTTTTGTTCCAGGCAGATTTTGTTGCTTGATCTGAGGAGCCTGCAGGGTGGCGATGTGACCTCTGTCGGGCTGATGTGATAAGAGCTCCCACCCGGGGGAGTACGGATGATCCTGCAGTAGGCAAGCATGCCAACCACAGTCACCAGTTGTCCAGATCGGGCCACGGCTTTCTTGGAGGAAAGTGCTCATGTGGCCGGTGGGTCTCACCATCCCCAGGAAGAAACAGTGTTCCCTGAAAAACTGGTATTCTGCATATTGCCATATGCCTAAAGTGGACACAGTAAGGTGTCATTGCACTCCTAATGTATGTATTCATCCCAGTGTATTAAATTAATTCTTATGGGTGCTACCATTTGAACCGCCACCCGACCCCATTCTGGACTGATAAAATGTATTGTGCAGCGGTAATGCCTGGGGCCCACTGGCTGGGTTTTGATGCGTCTCGGACGCCCTGTGAAAAACTGCCAGATCATAACGTGTTTACGGTCGAAAGTAATGATTTTCCATGCACATGCTCTAAAAATGTATCGAATGTTGCATATTGTCATTATTTGAACATTTACCATTCGCATGGGATGTTGTAACTAAGGCCCCTTCTGGGCTCGTGCTCTGACAGGTGTTGTAGACACGTGGCACACACCACGTGTCCATGGTATTAAAGAGGCGAGCAGCGCTCCCTCTCGCCAGTCAATGCCATCCGACTCTTGCCTCTTGTGTGTTATTTAGCGCTACGCCTCATGCATTAGGCCTGCCCATCAAAGCCCTCCACTCGCAAGACCCCGCACCACCGGGCCCCATACCGGAACAGTAACCTATTTATATCCACATTTTCTTGTAGGAAAAGGGTTGAGCTTGCCGAAAATGTGTAATATGGAGCCTCTTTGAAAATTATTTCCATGGCGTCTTTTGGTTCCCAGTCCAATCGTGCAGCAGTGGCTGCAGGGCGGGGGAGCAGATTTTCCACCTTTGCCTAACTCCACTGTCTCTCTTAATTCTCGAATGGGCTACTCCTACAGGCAATGTATAGCACTTTGCAATGTTGCCAGATAAGCAATGCACCCTTTCTCAGTGTGCCACCTCGCAGACATTTCTTTTTCACCTTAAACTAACTGCAGCTCGCGACTCATCAAGCACTATGAATTCACTGTCCATGGATATTGATCTCCCATAGGACCCAACATCTGGTAGGGGACACACATTTGGATCATTAACCATTTATTAAGAGTGACCATAATCTGTCCACAAACATACAGCAGTAACAAGAGGATTTGCATGTCTATATTCTGCTCTTGTATAGTAGCAAGATACATTCGCCCATACCTGCAAGTTATCTGGCAGATATCTGCCATCCGAGTACCAAGGACCAGAAATCATCGCCCTTACAAGTTCCCTACTGCGCCTGCGTTGTCACAAGGCAGTCTCCTTTTCATTGCATTACTATAACACATAAGAAAGCCTCAAATGAAGTTTAAGAACTGTAGACCAACATCTGTATTGTGTTATCTATTGTAGGTTGTATAAACAATGAGGCAGTTTCTCTGACTAGTACCGTACAAAAATGAGCTTTATGTCTTGAAGGTGGCTCCAAAACTAACTGTGTACACGCGAGTACAGTGTAACACGGACCGAGAGCCAAAACATGTGTCGACAATCTGAATAAGAAAACTGCAGAGGTTCACTTTGTAGTAACGAAGACCTCCGGTACTCAAGGTAATTTCATAGGGTCTTCACTGTTTATTGTTTTTAGGCCTCGAGGGTTAGGACCGAGGGATTTGGTGAGTAGTGTGATGGACTTGGTGAATAGGTTGTGGGTTGCAGCATGTTGTTGTCATGGAATTGGGGTGCCGTTGGCAATTTCTACGTGGTCCAGTTTGCCCTGTGAAGGGTTTTCCTTTGTGTGGTTCCTTTAAGTTGAAGTTGCCAGGGGTTCTGGGTATAGGCGACCGCTGTGTGCGGAATTTCTGGTACCGTGCTGGGTTTGGATGTTTAGGGTTTGGTGCTGGTAATTTTGCCTTAGTCATTCTTTTGCGTTTCCCTAGGGAGGGAGAGGTGTTGTAATCTGGCTTGCAGGGTAGCAGTGTGTGTGATGTCATCTGCTAGTGGAATGTTGGTGGTGGAAGTGTTCTGCTGGGTGACGGTTGGTCAGAGAGAGAAAGCTGAGAGCTGAGAAGATGGGTGTGGGGTTGAGCCTGGTGTTTCCCTTGTGATCTTGTGTCATCTGTGTCCCCTACCATCCCTGTGTCTTGTTGATTGAGTACAGGACAAGGACAATAAAGACCCTATGAACTTACCTTGCGTACCGGAGGTCTTCGTTACTACACACTTCCTCTGTGCTCTTCAGAATAGATAAGACACCGTCTACACCAATGTGTCTTGACAAAATAGTAGCAAAATCACCATCATACTAACCCCCAGTCACAACGATTTTTCTGTGTGTGATAATTTGCTGTACCTAGTATGTTCTGTAATTAGCATATATGTTGTCCGAGCCGAGCACTAAATGAACACAATTTGGGTATTCATGTTGTTTTGTTAACCAATTTTTCTAATTGATGAAGCCGTTTCTTAGGCTTTGTTTATGCATCCTATGAATACATTTGTTTTTGGAACACAAAAACAAACGAGTAATATGATACTCTTTTTCATAAACCGGAAGCATGAATAACAGCTGATGGTTGAGTAATCCGATAAGGGTAAGCATTGCGTGCCCTTGACCAAGTAAGGGAGGGGTAACCAGTCTCCTATGACCAAGTAAGGGAGGGGTAACCAGTCTCCTATTTTGACATATTATTCCATCCCACAACAGGCCAGAGTATCTTGGAGGTGGGAGAGCCAGATAATTCATAAGTAGGGGTATGTTGATTTAGAAAACGAATGGCTTTGTAAATAGGTCTTCCCACCACCTTACTCTACAGCACAAGACCCCCCCATTCTCCTCACTAAAACTCAAGACCCCCACCTGCCACCCCAACAAAAGACCCCTACACAGCATCCTGGCACCTCCTCTCATCCTTGCCAAAACACAATAGCCCTACCATGCCCCTAGCCCCCAACCCACAAAACCTACACAACTCTCTGTGTACCCACATACCAAAACACAAAATCTGCACTCGGGATCCCAACACTGGCAGACATGGCACAGTGACACAACATATTTTGCCCAGCATTGCACGCTAGAAGAGCCACAACATGGGACCCAAGACCAGTCTGCAGCCCGTTCACCAACCACAAGCCCTCCAATAGCAGCCCTGCCATGTGGCCAGGGAAGCAGATTGGGAGGCGTGCCAAGGGGGGGAGAGGCACCAGTTTGGGGAAGGGGTCCACCTGGCGCTGGGCAGCGCAGCAACCTCACTGGCATGCGCCACCACCCGGTGCCGGAAGTAGAGCCAAGTCGTCCTGGTGGGTATAAGGAGAGGAGGTGCAATGTGCTCCCCCCTCGCTTTTGCCCTGCCCAGGACCGTCGAGGTGCGTAGGCAGCACCTTTTTAATTTTGGATTTGTTCCAGGGTTTCTGCTTCGCTTTCAGGTCCGGCGGTCTGGTCCTGGTGAGGGAGAAGCGACGGAGGAACTCAGGTGCTGGTTGCAGTGCTCGAGGCGAGCGATGCAGGAATCAGACCAAGGTATGCAGGCCGCAAGCATTTGTAGATGTGTTTTGTAGATGATTTTTGTAAGCGCCTATGTGTGCTGACTGCACGTGTTGGCAGCAGGGAGGATTGAGTATGGGAAGTATGATCAGGTTTTTGTTCCTCGAGAGCTCGGTCCGCAGGAATGCGGCAGGGTAGTATTTGTAGGAGGCCATTAGGAGGCTTTCGTTGGATTGCTATTTGGAAGTCTGATAATGTCATGGTCTGTCGCATTTTGATGATGTAAGAGATGTCATCATAAATGTGGCCTAATGCCTTCCGAAAGAATATTTGTGTCTGGTGTCCCTCACTGACCTTGCCGACTGCGCTACCCATCACTTTGGGCTTATTCCCACACTTGTCCTGCCCCACAGAGATCACCCGAAAGGCACAAACCATCTTGACAAAAAATATAAATCCCACTGCCAAGCAAAAATAGCACAACTGCAGCTCCTCTCTCACCGTCTTGAATGGAACACAACAAGCACCAGAATGCAAAGCAATGCCACCCTTCTGCTTTGTCAAGGCTCAGAGATGAACAGCTAATACCAAAACTGTGTGATAAGGCCATCTCAGAGCAGCCACCATATGACACAGGATTGCAGCCTTCAACTATGTATGTAGCAAAGAAAATGCGAGTGAGACCACAAAAACAGCCCCCGATTTAGGTCAAACAAGCAGAACATATAAATACACACAAGATGGTTCAAAAGGTGCAGTGACCTATTTTTACTTAGTGTACTGGAGAAAAGCAAGTGTGCCCATAGAGTTCTAATCAGTCATCGCTCACATCTGGTTTAAGGACAACAGCCGACTCACCTGGCATGCAATCACACACAATCTCCAACCAAAATGTGCTGCCGGCAAAACAAGACCTTTGAGAAGGCCTGCAGGTTCTGCTCATGAGCCCTACCAGCTTTGCTGACACCCTTGCTTAACATGACACTCGAAGCCATAGAGGGAAGACTCCAGGCAGGCCCTCAGGCCCCAAGGAGAGATGTGTGCTTGGGAGCGGGCAAGACCGAAATTCAAACATATGCCATCCGCTCGGTGTCAGAGCTCGACCCTTCCGACACCGCATTTGGGTCAACAGAGACTAGGAATGAGCCCTAGCTACCTGGGCCAGGCTGGCTTGAGTCCCACCTGGCTGGCTCACATCTACATAGCATTGCCCTGCAGTGTAGGCTCTGAATGACATCTCCAAGATGATGCCGACCTTTGGGGAAAAAAAGTGAACACTCTAATGAGCCTGATTTGAACCGCTTAGCCACTGCTGTACCATTTTCAGTGTTTTTATAAAATGTTAAAAGTTAAGGTCTTCCCGCTTCCTCTCACGGCCTCTACGCAGTGGAGCGGTTCCTGCAGTCTTCTTCCTCTGGCCTTCTCTTTGCAACACAGTGGTCCCTCTGTCGATCCCAGGCAGCGTCCCTCCCTGCCAGCTGGTTAGGGTTTTTAAATGTCACGGCACCTATCATGCAATCGAAACCAATATAGCGCGTTTTGTGTTTCTCGCCTTTACTGATCCTCATTGCTCAATTCAGCTTTCTCATAACATTACTTTCACATGCATGGAAATTGTCATCAGTTTTTGGTAACGTATGGATAGAACAGTGGAATATATCAGTAGGTCCCATAGATGTTGAAGGGAGCTATTACCCCTTCCATTCCCCATGCCTTAAAGGCTATTAAGGCAGGGGGAATAGCAGGGGTATCCCAAAGAAGAAAAGTGGGATACCATGTCTCATCTGATGATGTCATGTCACCCCTTTGGAGGGTCACCAACCCCCATGTCGTCCTGCCTCATATAGCTGCCCCCAGGATCAGGTAGTGGCTGCTATCCCCTGGCCACATGGGGAGAGATTACTGCTGGGAAAGGAGTGATGACCTCATCAGATTCATTACACGCTTAAGAGATGCATTCTATTCCTTAGGGAGTACAAATGGCACTTCTGGCTGAACAGTTCACTCGAAAACCTTTTGCGTTGACAAGCTTGGGGCATAGGGACAGACCTGGAGGCACCTGGGTCTTTTGCATGGAAAGCACTCTCCCATGACATGTCTGCATCCACTAGCACTACCTGCACCTCTGGGCCATCATTTCGTTTGTTGGCAGATTTTTCAAGCCTCTGCTGTTTCTCCTATTTGTCATCCAATGGTTGAGAAATAGGAGAAAGAGTCATTTTCGGTTTATGGTCTTTCAAACGAAAACTTTCCAACAAAAGTTTTTTTCATCGAAACCTATCCATCGAAAATATTTGCATCAAATGCATTTTTGGGGGGATCCCAACCCCCTGTTTTTTACCCTTTAAAAACCCACCCCAATGAAAATTAACCATTTTCGATAGAAACACTACATAGCGTCATTTTCCAGTAAAAGAGCCAGCAAGGGCAGCGGAGGTGTTGATGTTAAAGAAAACAGAAAAACAACCAGATATGAATGTCTGTATAGTGTTGAACAATATACAGAACATATTTAGATCAACATTCCTGCAGAGGTGGATGAAGGTTTGCTCTCAGGGCGATTCCAGTAAAAGGCTTGGGGCTTGTTGGGTGAAGTGGAAATTAGATTAAAGCAGGCGACTCTTCTATAAATGATGGTAACTTCCAAAGTATGGTCCTTGTTGATAATAAAAAGGGATCTTTGTGATCTTACTGAATTGACATTTCTGAGAATACTTTTTGACTGAACCTTTTTTACGGAGAAAATATTGATTTATTTAAAAAAATGATTTTGATTTGGGAGTCAGCCTAACCCCTCTTTCCCTGCGCTTCTGAGCTGCCCCCAACCCTGTTTACCCCTTTGCCCCAACCCCCATATACATTGAAATTAAAAATTGGACAAGTTTTCGGTATTTTCATTTCGGCAAAAACGTTATTCTTTTTTTTTATTGGTTAACATCACTGGACACCATAAAAAGTAGGTTCATACTAATCTAAAAAAAAAAAAAGCATTTGTATGGGTCTCTGTTGTTCCGTTGCCTCCATTTAATGCTTAGTGCAGTCTACAGGTTGGGTTTTAGCTAACAAGGTTTTTCTGGCACTTGGAACAGCGCTCTTACTTTTAAGCGATACAATCACACTTGACAGCCGATGTTTTATCATGGACATTTGTTTTCTTTTTGTGGCATCAGCATGCAATGGGGGCGAGGGGCACTTTCGCTCGAATGTGTGATCAGCACCCTGCGGGAAAGCTGCCAAGAACCCTCAATGAAACTAGCACAGTAGCGAAGAAGTGCTCAGACATGGATAGTGGCAACTGGAGGTGTGGGGAGCACAAGTGATGTTTTCTGAACACGCTATTAAGCGGCGATTATACAATACTGCCGTCACATTTGCAGGCTGTGGGTCAGCATTTCAGCAGAAGTTGTTACTGCATGGCTCAAAATCGGATGACTTTCACAAAATGAGCAATACACTACAAAGTAGTGATAACAGATAGTTGTACAGGACGACACATCTTTAGACCCATCATCCACACCCCGGCAGATAACCTGGCATCTTTTAATAGATCTTGGGTTCTCCCCTATGGAATGAAAACAGACACCAATGCGTTCCCACCATGAACCACATAGTATCCTACCAGCACTTGGGACACGCATGCTTCTGGCGTGCACACATCAACACTTCTGTGTTCCCCATCTGCCTACCACTTTACCCTGCCAAGAACCCAAATTCTCCTCTTGTCTTGAAGGGCCACTCTCAACGAGCAGATAGGTCATTTGGCCTAGTTTGTTTTTAGTAGAATGACCCTCACAGTTTTGGCAAGCCTTTTCTACTATTGTTGCACAATATATGGGATTGGAAGATGATCATTTTAATGTCTTGGTTGATCCTTTCTATTTGCTTCTGTTGATTTAATGTTTCAATAAAATTATATGCCCGGGAAGACAACCTGCACTTCACACGTTTGAATCCTACCTACGGGCCGACTTGACCTTTAATCCGGAGGTTGGTAGAGTTATGCAATTTAACACTGGTTACTGTAGCGCATAGAAGTGGTTGGAATCCAGTATGAAGCACTACATAAAAATGTACGATATGTGGAAAACAAAGGTATCGATTGGGTACTAAAAGAACCACAAATGTACAGTGAATACATATTTCCATTTAATACAAAATGCCAAGCTGGACTACCCACAAGTTATGGCATCAGTAGCAAAATCCTCCTTCTGCCTTGCCAAAGAAGAATTGCTGGGCTCCTTACTTGGAAGAAGATTGGCTACCAGGACTGAGCAAAGCAACTTGCAGCTACACCCCTGCCCTGCCTCCCCCATGCCTAGTGGGATATGCTGCTCTTGCATCGAGACTGATAGCTGCTTTGCTATTAGGAGCCTCAATGTCAGGAAACCCTCAGACAAAGCATGGTCACCACAAGTCTCATCCGTTGCCATAAGAGCAGAGGGAGCCGCACGATCCAATTAGGCCTTTTTTCAGACTGTCCACTCAATCCCAGGACCAGAACAGAATACCCATCAGCCTTCATGTAGTACTGCTTGGCTCACCTGTAGTAGCTGTGGTTTAACAGGCAAGGGTCAAACTTTGCAGGTGATGTGTGGGGCAGTATACAGAGTAAAGTAGAGATTAAACACAACAACATATCAGAAATGGTTATTTTAGAAGAGTAACAACTGGGAGTACACATCCAAAGATAATACACATTCAGAGATTTTGAAAGAAAACCAGAAGCTTCTAGTCCCAATCATTGTAGATTTGCAATCTAAAACAATTATGAAAATGTAGTGTTTCTGGAACCTGTGGTTCAGGCTTTCTAATTGTCCTCATTCTGTCTGGGCAGGCTTGGACTGGCCTGTAGGACAATGCCCAAGGGTCGGGCCCAACGTGGGCCAGCTTGATTAGTTATTTGTACCGCGGTTACAAGTTTTGATAAGTGTTACTGAACAAATATACTTTAAAATGTACAATTTGTGCCACATGATACCAACAACAAAAAATCTCTTTTGGTTACTAGTAAGTGGTCTGCCACAAAAGGAATGCATTGCTATTTGGGAATGTGGCCCACTTTTTCATTAGTTTCCGAGACAATTATATGTGTCAGAGTAACCTTGTGTCTGAGGATGGTACCTGACTACTGCAATTTTCAATGTTACCCAATTAAAGGCATGCAAGACTCATGTTTGACAAGAAACTGCATGGAGGCTGCCGGGAATAGCAGATGGACTTCTTCGGTACTCAGATGTTTTAGGTCAGTGGTCGCCTTTCCTAGCCTTCCAACCAGAATTTGGTTTGTACGCTGAAAATGCTGATCCTTTGGCTGACTCTTATAGCATCCAACAGACACAGCAGAGCTAGTACCCTGTCTGGAGACATGCATGTGTGGCAATCGTATTTGTTGAAGATTGAGTGGACACTGCAGGACAGTTTAGTGGAGGAGGCTCATTTGTACTGAACTACAACAACACCGAGTACCCATGGAGCTGTGGAGAAGTCAGAAGCAGTGGGACTAGGCCAACACCATGGCTTAGAGCCAGTCGTCGGGGGCAACTGGGGGTGCTTTTGCCATATGCAGTTCCTGGTACTGAGAGTTAAGCTTCTTTAGGTGGAGTGAGGAAAGTATGTGGTCTCACAAACTCTTGGCACTCTCCTAACCACTGAGGTAATCACAGGCACTAGCCTGTTATATATATTTGCTAGACTGTCTCACCCTTCTGGTGTAACACAATGAGGTGACTTTTGGTGGTGCTGGTATCCGGACGTAGTTGACTAAGATGGCATACAAAACAATATTTCATACAGGGTAAGTTAAAGGCCGGGCTGCCTTCACTTGCAACATATTTTCTCGAGGAAATAATTATCTGCAGCAGAAAAAAGGTGACATCACCTTGTGAGGAATTCGACTATCCGCATGGTGGGCGTGGGCTCAACTGGGCTCTTTAGAAATGTTTAAGTACATGGATGATGGTAGACCTGCCTCAGGAAACACTGTGGGGCTAATCCATGCATATTTGCCTATACTCACACCACAACAAACGCATAGACCAGTGTACTCTGGCATGGCCACAGCCTCCAGGCGCAGTCGGCCCCGTCATATTTAGTTGGAGTAGGACATGAGAGCAGAGCACAATGTCATCCCAAGGGGGGGGGGGCTTCCCAAAGCCATGGACAGCCTGATTAACTGACAAAGGCTCCATGGAACTGTCCTGCTCTGTTGTTAGGCCCTGCATCTGGTGGCAGCGATTAACTTTCCAGTAGAGGGTACTTCAAACAGGCACCCATGGGGCCTGGCTCCAGAGGATAACAAAGGAAACAGGAAACCCAACAAACCTTTCATATGTAACTGTGTCAACCTGAAGCCAGCTCCCGCCTCGAAGTATTAATGACAGTGAACGGACATGTCTGAGTCTATTTGCAGTAGACAATCCCCCACTAGGGGGCCAACATTCACAAGCTACAAGAATGTGGTTTGCAGAAGCCAGAGAGCCTTGTCTCTCCGCATCTTCAAAAGAGATCTGCTGCTTTAAAAAGGAACCACACAGGGAGAACAATTAACCAGACCCATTTGATCGCAGCAGACAAGAAGGTGAGTGGGACCTAGTATCAAATGGGATCCATGCCTATTCTCTCGAAAATCCGCCCAACCATGGGTAGTGGAATTAAGGGGGCCTTTGTGGCACCACCTGACTTGCCAGAAGCTTGACAAGTCTGGCAGGACCGGACAAATTCCATAACCTAGTAAAAGTGCGCAGACAATCAGTCCGATGTCTTAGTCACTCCCAAGTGACCTGCTAAAGGAATCTGGTGAGCCAAATCCAAAAGGAACTTTCACTGGCACTGGGGAATCACCAACCTTCTGGTGCTCTCACCTTCAGAGTCTTTTGGCTCACTGTACAGGATCCTCCCAGTACACTTTGAACAGTCCAGGGGACCCGCCCTTAGCCTGCTCCTCCGCCTACTTCTGCAGACCCGCCAGAGTGGGACACACTTTCTGGGCTGTGAAGAAGTCAGTCTGACCTGAGCCCCCAGCTGATGCAAACTCATCCAGCTTGGGCAGGCCATTCAGATCTGCCCCCACCTGGTCTTCCACCTCAGGTTCCTGCACTGCGCCAGGCAACTCTGAAGTCACTGTGTCCCCTGCTACCAAAGTAGGGTCATCAGTAGCTACTGGTCCCACTCTCGCAGGAGC
Organism: Ambystoma mexicanum; assembly: GCF_040938575.1. Classification (NCBI taxonomy): domain Eukaryota; kingdom Metazoa; phylum Chordata; class Amphibia; order Caudata; family Ambystomatidae; genus Ambystoma; species Ambystoma mexicanum. The sequence goes on from NC_090939.1 coordinate 507,139,170, forward strand.
ATTCTGTGGAACTGGACTAGGGGCTACCGGCCACGCTGGTCCTTCCAACAAGCCCTCTGGAAGCACTCCAGACCCTAGGCTCTGAGAGTGTTCCATCTGGCGATCTCTTTGGCCCTCCATTGGGTAGCCGTTGTGACTATCTCGGGGTCAGGAAGATCATTACCCAACAGACATGGGACAGGGATGGGAGTCTTTCACTGCTACACGGCACTTTGTCATTTCACCTCGCCAGCTGAACTTTATCGCCACAGGGCACTTACTCTTTCCGTCAAACCCACTGACACTACAATCAGGCCCATTGATTATTATTATTTATTCAAATTTGTAGAGCGCACGTCAGCCCGGGGGCATCGTGGCGCTTGTTACAGACAATATCTCAGTTACATAGGATACAGTAGTTACATACAAATACAATATTTACAGTAGACATGTACACGTTAGCAATGCAGTATATTTACATGGATTCCTGAGAGTTTCCTAATTATTTTGCAAGGAATGAGGTTTTCAGTTTCCTGCGAAAAATAGGGAGTGAGTTTTCCGCTCTAATGTCTGCAGGAAGAGAGTTCCTGGTCTTGGCTGCAATGTAGGGGAAACTTAGACCTCCGGCTTTGGCTTTTTTGATGCGTGGGATGCAGAGTAGGTTGGAATATTGCGTTCTGGTGGGACGGGAGGAGGATGGTTTGAGGATGGTTTCTGATAGATAGGATGGGGCGGAGAGAGAGAGGCATTTATGAGTGAGGGTGAGGATTTTGAGGGTGATCGGCTCTTTGACCGGGAGCCATTGGGCTGAGTGCCTGGCATGGGTGATATGCTCTCTACTTGGGATACAACGAGCGGCCCGGAGAGCATTGTTCTGCGTGACTTGTAGTCTGTTTAGGTTTTTGGCTGATGTGCCTGCTAGGAGTGCTTTGCAGTAGTCCAGTTTGGCTCCAATGGTTGCTCTCGCTAAAAAGAGGCAGTTGGGTTTAGAGAGGTAAGGCTTGATGGCGTTTATGAGTTTGGTGGTGTGCGCAGATGAGGAAGTGATTGCGCTGACTTGTCTAGACCTAGATAGTGAAGAGTCAAGGTATACTCCCAGTGTCTTTACGGCTGTGGATACGGGGATGATGGAGTTGTCAATGGAGAAGTTAGCGTACAGTTTGTCAAGTTTGTCTAAGGTGTTCTGTTGACCTAGTATCATGATTTCAGTCTTGTCTCCAATGAGGCAAAGGCCATTAACTGCCATCCATGCCTTGATGATGGAGTAGATTGTGTGGAGTGCCTTGGCGTCTTCGTTGTCTGATCCTAAAAGGGGTAGAAGTACTTGTGTGTCGTCCGCATAGTTCGTGTATGTAATGCCATATGAGTCTAGTTTGTCAAAGAGGGGCTTGGTGAACAAGTTGTAGAGTGTGGGTGCGGTAAAATGATCCTTGAGGGACCCCGCAGTGGATTGTCGTAGGAGTGGCGTTGGCGATGTCCGAGAAGACTTTCATGGCTCTTCCCTCTAGGAAGGAGGTGATGCATAGAGCTGATTTTTTAGAGAAGTTGGCTGAGTGTGTGAGGTGTGAAGTGAGAGTCTTGTGATCAACCAGATCGAAAGCGGCTGAGAGGTCTAAAAGGAGCAGGAGAGCAGGCTTGCCTTTGTCCATGATTTGGGTGATCTGACTCCTCAGATCCACCAGGGCTGTTTTTGTGCCATGTCCTTTCCGGAAGCCTGATTTCCTAGTCCCGAGGATGGAGTGGGTTTCCAGAAAGTGTTGGATTTGGCAATGTGCAGGTTTGTCCAGTAATTTCAGCAGGAATGGCACCGTGGTTATTGGTCTGTAGTTGTTTGGTTGCAAGGGGTCGAGAGTAGTTTTTTTTAGGAGAGGCCGGACCCAGGCCTCTTTGAGGTTAGCTGGGATGATGCCTGTTTTAAAGGACGCATTGATGAATGCCGTAAAGAGCGGCGCAAAGCAGTCGGCGCAGTCTTTGACTAGTTTTGGTGGGCAGATGTCGACTTTAAAGGGGGGGAGGTTTGAGTTTTTTAGTAGGTTGATAACTTCTGATTCAGTGACGTCTCTGAAGGAGAAGTCAGGTATGGCGGGCTTAGACGAGGTGGGTGGGGTGTTGGTGTGTTTAGTTCCTGTCTGTTGAGGAAGTGCTTTGCAGTGGTCCTTGATTTCCTTTTGGAGAAGGTCAATTTTGTGTAGCATGGCAGCTTGAATGCTGGTACACCAAGCTTCATCTTTGATTATTTCGTCCGGTGTATTGGGGGGGGAGATGAGCTCATTAAAAATGGCGAAGATCTCTTTAGAGTGTGATTTGGCATTGTAGATTTGTGTGTTGAAAGCGTTGGCTTTGGCATTGGTGATAGCTATCTTGTATTGGTGGGAGATTAAATTGAATTTGTTTTTGGTGCTGGTGCTGGGGTCAGATTGCCAGTTTTTTAGTGCTGCTCGTTTGTAGGATCGCATTGAGTGCAGTTCTTCAGTAAACCATGAGTTGGTGTGTAGAGATTTCTTCTCTTTTTTCCATTCGAGTGGTGCTATTTCATTGATAGCTTTGGTGATGACATCTTTGTAGATGTCTGCTAGGATATTGGGATCATTAGCGAATGGGGGAGCTAACTCGGGGGCATTGAGGTATGGGCGCAGGTTATCCTCCGAGTTTTTTTGAGCTTCTGACTTGTGCAGCGCTAGCAGGGGTCAGAGTTTTGTGGTTTTTGGTGATAGGAATAGAGAACTCGATGCAGTTGTGGTCAGTCCAAGGTAGAGTAGAGTTAGAGGTGATGGTGGAGAGGCAATTATGGTCTGCAATCCAGTCAAGAATGCGGCCTTTGGCGTAAGTAGGACTTTCTACTTTTTGGGTGAAGCCCAGGTCATTAAGTTCCTTGGTGAGAGTGGCTGCAGATTTGCCCTTGGTATCGTTGAATCCGTGATTGAGGTCTCCTAGTAGAAGGGTTTTGGTGGAGCTTTTGATATTATTGCTGAGGATGTGAATTATGTTATCCTGGGAGTCGGGGGTGTTGCCTGGGGGGCGGTTTAGTAGGTGAATGTTGATGGTGCTGTTGGGTGACAGTGTGAGTTTGGCCGATAAGAGGTCAGAGTTGTTGGTCGAGAGGTGACTGACAGGTCGGAGCTGGAGGTTCTCCTTGTAGATGAGGGCTACTCCGCCTCCTATTCGATCTGGCCTGTCTTGTCTGAGTATGGTGAAGCCAGGTGGTAGTGCAAGTGCAACGGCGGGGCCTGATGCTTCATGTAACCATGTTTCAGTGATGGCTAATAGGTCAATGTTATTGTTGGTTATGAGGTCATGAATATCAGATGCATGAGCTGGGAGTGATTGGACATTGAGAAGGGCACATTTGATGTGAGGTGTGTGTGGTTTGTTTGTGGAAGTGCGAGTGGTGGTCGTATCTGGTATGTTATGTGAAGTGGTATTGTGGGGTGTGGCGAGGTTAGTGGGTGGTGGACTGTGGGAGAGAGGGTGTCCCATGCGGGGGCAGCGTTTGGAAGTGGTGCGGGAACTCAGTCTGTAGTTTCTGTATTCTGAGGGAAGGGGTAGTGTGCTAAGTTCTGTAGTCTGTGTGTGAGCTCTAAGTATTTCTAGTCTATGCATAATTACGACACAGGGTGTGCGGTGGCAGGGTTAGTGTGGTATCCGGGATAGCGAGATGCTTGGGGTAGGGGAGTGGGCTTAGTGGTGTGGGTAAGAGTGGATGGATAGGAGTATAGAGTTGTAGAGCAGTGAGTGTTGTGAGGAGAGTGAGCAGCGTGGTGGTGGCAATGGTGAGCTTGCAGGACGCTATGGGCATGGTTGTAAGCTGGGCAGGGCTGTGTATGGAGGAGGACACAGTCTGGTTGGGTGGACCTAGCCTGAGGTAGGCAAGAGTGGATAGGTTCAGAGTGGGCTAAAGAGCATCCTAAGGTACTAGGAGGTATCAGTGTGGCTAAGGCGCAGCAGGAGGCACCGGCAGGATCGTTGATGAGCGACTATAAGGCACAACACAATTCAAATGTGGTCTGAAGGCGACCATAAGGCACAACACAATTCAAATGTGGTCTGAAGGCGACCATAAGGCACACCACAATTCAAATGTGGTCTGAAGGCTACCATAAGGCACCACACAGTACAAATGTGGTCTGAAAGTGAACATAAGGCACACCACAATTCAAATGTGGTCTGGGGGTGACCATAAGGCACAACACAATTCAAATTTGGTCTGAAGGTGACCATAAGGCACAGCACAATTCAAAATACAAATGTGATCTAAAGGCGACCATAAGGCACAACACAATTCAAATGTGGTCTGAAGGTGACCATAAGGCACAACACAATACAAATGTGGTCTGAAGGCGACCATAAGGCACAACACAATTCAAAATACAAATGTGGTCTGAAGGCGACCATAAGGATTAACACAATACAAATGTGGTCTGAAGGCGACCATAAGGCACAACACAATTCAAAATACAAATGTGGTCTGAAGGCGACCATAAGGCACAACACAATTCAAATGTGGTCTGAAGGTGACCATAAGGCTTGGCTGCACCCACTGCCGGGTGACAGCAGTGACGCTAGCCGTGGTGTCTCGGACCGCAGGAGTTTTGTGTCCATTGATATACACATGTTCTAAATAGAGTTGAGTATTATTGAGAACTGGGATCTCTTCTGGAGACCTGGTACCGTTCCCACTCAATGTAACCAGTCTGCATTCGGCCACTCCTTGGCCTAGTCCAGGAGTCCAACATTCACTATGGCTTGCTTGGGTAAGCCCTACCAAGCAGGATCCCCTCTTCTATTGCCCAGCTCCTTACACACAAAACAACCTTTGGCGGGTGAGAACGCAGGTGTCCCAGTGTTAGGGGTGCCTGCGCTCTTCTTTTCAGTGTGTACAGCTGAAGTAAAGCTTTGGGGTTTTCCATTCATTCTTTTGGAGACCTGACATCAAGGCATAAAATAAGCAGTGTCGCGGAGCAATTTGCTATGCAATTCTGTAGGTTTGCTAATTAAATCAGCACTTGTGTAGCAAAGCTAGCTATTTAAGTCACCCTGTTCAATGAAAGCACAGCTCACCCAGCATTCCTCTCTTGCCTTCAGAGCTCTCTCCACCCTCGATTCTCTGACTGCAAGTTCAAAGGGGCTAATGCAGAGAGAGTGCAGCAGTAATCACCCTCTTCACTCATGTGCCAAAATGTCTGTGTGGGAGGGCTACGCACATTTTCTTTTTCAAATAATTGCAAACCAGAAATAATCGGGATAATACTGTTATTAAGCTAACTGTATCCTGTCTGCCAAAGAGCAGTATGTGTTAGTTATTTTTTTTTAAAAGGCTTTCAATTCCTTTTCTAAAAATGTAATTGGTTACATAATGCATAATTACAGGATTGCTACTGTAAAACATTGCATCGTCTCCATGCTTTACAGTTAAGTATCTAAATTTCAGTGTCAACTAGATTTCATTTTGGTGGGGAAGATGCATCATATGTTGAGTGAACACTTGAAAATGTACATGACCACGCAGCCAAATGCTTGGAGGGCAAACCTAGTTCTGTGGCCTGCTGGTTACATACAGCTTGCAAATGGTGTTCAACCCATGAGCTGATCCCATACTCCTTGACATTCTATCTTACCATATTGCTTTATACCCGCTACCCTGAAAGTGAGTTGGCCGCAACCTACAATATTCTGCCTAGTTTGCCCAATTCTGTGCCTGCTACAGCATCCACACTGCTTAGTCTTTTACATAACGAATACACAAAGCTAACTTGATATTTACTTAAAGTAGCGGTCAATAATTTTATCCAGTCTGCACATCTACAGAGCCACTGCAAAACTGTGCACTGTAGCTGGCCTCCAGGGCTCAATTTCCTCTATGATTATGATTGCATAATATATTTGCACCTGCAGTAGAGAGAGCTGGCCAAACTGTTTTCAGAGCCTTTCATCATATCTATTGATTTGTGTCCATCCATGCAGCTAACCTTTTTACAGACAATCCTTTAGGGCTCAAAGTATTTTTGCCCACTTGCATAGTCGAGTAGATTTTAAGAAGGGCCAGTGGCATTTGCAGGGATGTTTGAAACATTTAAATAAACGTTACTTTGTTTGCAGTAAATGTCAAAGAAAGTTTAACTGTGATTGGCTGGCCTCTAGGTGGCAACAGTGTGCCAAACTAAAGTGGGTTTGTGGTGACATACACCATTTTACAGAAAGTGCATTTAAATTTGTCGTCATCCATTGCCATGGGTCTAGTGCATGTCTCTTCAGTCGAGTGGGTAAACAAAGTTACTCAACCCGCAGGTCTAGTGGAATTTTAAAGCGTTTGCACGACCTGACTTCTCACTAATGTCTTACTTACAGCAGGTACACAAAACGGCTGTATTGTTGCTCATTTTAAATCTTTGGTACAATTATCTTCTGGTGGCATTAAAAACATTAATACAAAATTGTTAATCAAATGGGGTTGTTTGCTAATCAAGAAAAAATTAATTAGCAAACTGCTAATCAATTTTTTTTAAAACGAATTTCCGCCTTGTGGCATTGACGAGGAGTGGGTTGGACCTTTGTCCTTCCCATCCTTGTTCACTTTCTTGTCTGAAGATTTTTCTTCCAGTTTGGGAGTGCTCGCCCAAGCCTTTTTCTGGACTTGAGTACTCAAAAACCTGCCCGTACCCTTTGCAAGCTCCCTAGGGTCTGTGATAGTCTTGTCCACAAGATGCTGGTGTAGGTCAACCTCACAATTATTCAATACATGCTCACACGCAATCAAATTGTACATCCCTTTAAATGTGTCAACTTTGTTACCAGCCACCCACTCAGATATTTCAACAAGTGTGTGAACGCTTCAAATGTCTGCCCACTTTTCTTTCCGAGCTCTCTCAAGCTCTTGAGATAGTGTTCTGGGGTTTTACAGAACTTCCTGAGTCGGGCCGCCTTCAGGGCCTTCAGCCCTCTTATAAACGGGGCTTTCCTTTGAACTTATCTGAAGAATTGCATCCGTTCATGGTGTCAGTAAGCGACTCGTCAGGGCTGCACCCCACAATACCTCGTCAACCTCCTGTAGCTGAAAAGCAAGCTTGAGCGCTTCAAACCAGTCAAAAATATCCTTCCCCACTTCGTAAGACTGCACTAAGTCTTTGGGAATATCCCGCCAGGGCTTATCCTGGGCACTCTGGTTTGAGCCACTACTGCTGCTTTCGCTAGAGGTGGATCTGTTGGCATCCTTCTGCTCTTCAAGCGCCAGCTTGCGCAGCTCTATGGTGACCTTGTCCTGCTGTTTCTGTTCCTCTAGCGCTAGTCTCTTCTCCTCAAGCAGGAGCTTTCTAGCCTTTACTTAGTTAACAGCCGGAACACTTACTAGGACACTTAGAGACTGTGCTGAGGCCTGGGACCTGCGGGATGCAACACTAGCCTCTGACCTCACTGACACTCTAGAGTGTTGAGAAACTATGCTTGTCCCCCCGCCACCTCGCCCAGTGGGATGGTTGGCGGGAAACACTGCTCATGCTGTCTTCCTCATCATTTTCCACTTCCCCCTTTGGAAAGGTCTTTTCCATTCAGGTACACAGGGCCTAGCCCGTCCCCTGGGGTCTTCTCCCCAACCGCCCTAGCTTCTACCCAAGCTTGGAGGCTCAGGTTTATTAACCTTAGTGCTATTGGGAAGTCCCCTCTCTTGACATTGGATGCTCAGGACATCCTTGGTCATGCCTTTTACAGTCTCTATGTCAAGATCCATGATTATTACAAATACCTAGCAGTATCTAAATGTTGCCTTCAACAGTACTTTTATTGTTGGGTGACTAAGCTGTGCGCAAGGCTCCAACTGATCCGACCCCGTGCCACTAATGTGACGAATTAACTTCCGGGGCACCAGTGGTCCAGGGATTAATATCGATTCTAAACCATCAATCAGCCCCACACCTCTAGTACACCAGAAGGAATCTGAACAGATTGGAAACACAAGCAAATTATAAACCTCCTTGTCCAATTTTGGTAACGCGGATGGAACGGCAGGCGTATCTCCGCAAGGTCGTGGATCGTTGGTTAGTTGCGACACCGCGAAAATACAGTTTACCCAATGATAAACGGGACTGTCCAGTCAAGGTTGTATAAAAAAGATCTACTTTATTATTATTCAACAGACAGTTCTAGCACAGTACAAAGTACAACCCACCTGTAAAGGAATGTAGAGGACAGATAGTTTCAAGAAGGAAAAGGGATGCACTGTGGATACTGATAGGAGGGTAGTCAGTAAAGTAATTAATCGCAATATTTCAAGGTTACTTGGTTTGAGCACAAAGGGAGCAATGGGTTGTAAAATGTCACTAGGGGCCTTCAGAGAAGGACCAGGGGGACAGAACCACAATGTACCTTGTGCTTGTACAAGTTCTTGGTGCTCGACAGGGTCGAGTCGGTTTCAGGGTGCTTTGCAGCTTCTGCAACGGAGTTCAAGACTGGAGACAGCTGCAGCTATCAGGTGGCAGGCAGTTTGGCGAGCAAGGCTGGACGGACTTCTGCAGGCCGGCCTACACGGCGGCTCATGTCAGGAATTGTTCTCTCACGGCTGGCTCGCGGGTCTGAAGCACCGGTCGAGGTATCTTGGATGACGTTCATGACTACGACAGGACAACAGTCTGTGGTGTAGTCGGTTGCAGCTCAAGGGGCTCGAAAATGTCCTTTAAGGGGGACGCTCGTTGATGATTGTCGATGCACTCCTCCTAGTTTCTTCACTGGGCTCGAGTTGTCCTGAGGAGAGTGTTGCAGGCAATGTCCTTGGTTTGGTTCAGAGACTCTCTGGCACGTCCCACCTAGGAAGCTTGCTTGCAGAGCATAGCAGAGCACGCTGTGTGCTGGCTGGATACCGTTCTGGAGCTGCTGTAGGGTCCTCTGGGTTAAGTATCCCCCTCTGTTCATTGGGAGATGTTTAGGGTAGGGATCTTGCTACCCTCTTGGAAAGTGGCCTTCTTTCAATGGTGGAAGCTGTAAGGCAGACTGTACCTTCAGCAAGGGTACACAAGAGTTCTTCTTGTTACCCCTTGCAGTCTTCAGATCTGCAAAAAGAGGGGTTCAACCCTCGTTTTAAACCAAATCGGCCCCAGGGATTGGCTTAGGCTAAGCCTACCTTAATGAACCAATCCTGGTCCCCACCAACAATCTTCTGTTATGCGTGAGGTCATAACCAGAGTGCTTTGCAACAGGAAAGGTAAAGAGATGAAAACATGTACTACTAAGTCCCACCCATCTTCCTGTCTGTTGTGGACCAAAGGGTCTCTCGAATTAATTGAGCTCGCTGTGGTTCCTGATTAAAGGCAGGTCTCCCCTGAAGTTGTGGCGAGAACAGACTTTCTGTCTCCATCAAATCACATACTCCTTCCCTCTGAATAGGGTCCTGCTGCGGGGATGACTACTGTAAACAGCGGTCCGAGACATGACATTCCACTGCCCTTGATACTAAGAGGCGGGAGCTGCTTCAGGTTGACACAGATGCATATCAAAGGTGTTAGTCTTATGTTAGTTCTGCAACTAGGCCTCTCGTGAGCCTGCTTGAATTAACTCTGTTTAGTATGCGAGGCTGCCACCAGCAGAACTGACAATGGACAGGGCAGATCCATAAAGCCTTTGTTATTTAATTAGGCTGGACATGGCAGGAGGAAGGTTTTGCCCTCCCCCTTTGAGATGCCTTGAAGTACTCCTGGTTGTCACATTTCAACTAAAGGGGAAAGAGAGGACTGCACCTGTAGGCTGTGTCCACCCAGAGTACACAGGTCTACGTTTTTGTTGTGCAGTGAGCATAGGAAAACGTATGCGGGTTAACCCCACACATTTTCCGAGGATGATCTCCAATCATTCAATTTCATATACAATTTCAAAAAAGCCCTGGCGAGTGCGGATGGTCGAATTCCTCACAATGTGACACAGCCTGTTCCCCCCACATACCTCTATGGTAGGCATCTTTCCCGCTACTGCGATGAGTGCAGGGAGGCTGCTCTCTCCTATTCCGTTACCATCTCTGGCCAATCTCACATAGTTGCCAACATGATCTATTCCAATCTGTAGGTGCTCATTCGGTCCTTTGCATTCTCTGACTTGTACTTCTGAGTCTCCCACGATTTTTGTACAAGTCCCCGAATGCAAAGAAACAAACAGGACTGGATAAGCACCTACCGATTGAAAGGGATTGTGTTGGCAACTATGATTCTAGCCAACTCACTCTGGTTGTTCCCCGCTCTCGCACCCACACACACCCATGACTGTCAGTGACAGCTTCTGGGGGAAATAGGGAGGCAATTACATTTAATTACATGCTTGTATTGGTGAGCTGCTCCCCTCTCACACACTTGTAATTGTACAAAGGCTTCTGTGCTCCATTGTCTCTCAAATGTTTAAACAGTATTTTCTTTCCCCCTACAAAGCACTTAAAAACATTGGTGTGGGTGGTAAATGGAAGTCACTCTTACCAATCCTGACACACAAAGGGCTAGTTCTAAAGGATTATTTTTCATCACACTTAAGGTAGCCTACATACAATTGTGTGGTTGTGTTAAGAGTGCTGCTCACACTAGGAACAGTGCCGGATTACCCATTAGGCCGAGTAGGCACGGACCTATGGACTCTACTCTTTTTAGGGGCAGTGTGACAACGGATTAAAATAAAGTGGTGCAGAAAATTAAGGAGATTATTTGTGAGTGGGGGACCGACATCTCCAATGCCTAAGGGGCTCCACGGGGTTCAATCTTGCACTGACTTGGAGACAGTCAAGGACACCGACCCTCCCCCCCCCCTGGAAAGACCAATTGTGTCTCTATGTTACAATGGGACTTTTTTGCCGTTGGCTCCTCCCCTCCCCCCAGGCAACCAAAAGTCTACGCCCCTGGACACACTTATGTGTGTGTCCTAAGGGACACTCGCTTTGAGTGTTAATAATTCAAACACCTCTCAGCTCCCTCTTTCTACTCTCCCACTCCTCCAGTCGTGATGCTTGATCAGAAGGCTTCTCGCTCCTACACCCCGCTCTCTTCTCACAGGCGAAGCAGTCCTCCGTGAAGAACCTTCTTTCCGCTTCTCACAGCTGCCAGTGAGCGGGCGGGGAATCACCGCGATTACCATAAGCCTCACTCCAACGAAAGCATCCTCTGCCCGACTGCTGCCAAAACCCGATGGCAGGAGGGCCGCGCCTCCAGACAGCTGGCGCAGTCCCTCCCGTCCCTCCGGGCCACACCCTACACTGGGCCCTCCCGCCTTCTCTGGTGGCCGTGCTCGGAAAGCCGCGCGTCTCACATATTTCCTTCCTCTGCTGCGCGGCCTGTGGGTGATCTCTCAGCTGGGCAGCTCTGGGCTGACGCTTCCACAGGGCACGAGCCACGTAAAACCCTGAACAGTTGTTCAATCCGCCCTCCTCTGCAATGCAGCTATTGCGCAGCCTGTTTCCGGTGCCACGATTTCCGAAAGGGGACTGTTATCTACTCCAAAACACGCACCCCTCGCTGCACTTTACCCATCTCAAATCCGTGGAAAAATAACAAACACGAGTATCTAAACTCAAAGCACACCAAAGAATTAACTTACAAGTGGACGACTAAAGAATAAACAAGGTGGAATGTTTACACCAGCAATAGTCAGTGATGCCGTGCGACTCCAAGTCACGCGCGAAACCTTCGGCCTGCCCGAGCTTCTAGCTTGCATCCTGGGCCTGGTAGTTAAACCGTCTGTTACACGTGGGAAGAAATGTGCATCACTGCTAACAATATTCAGTTTAGGTCGACTATTTTGTTACGCGTATAATTTGGCACTCAATTTATGTGTTCACAACATATATGCTTTCAACAAACATACCGCATTGCCGATATAATAGCTCAGCGGGTTGAGCGTTCGCTGCTGCGATCTATGTGTGAGCTGCAGGTCGCAGGTTCGAATCCTGGCAAGGCCAACTCAGCCTTGCATCCTTCAGTGGTAGATAAATGAGTATCAACGTAGATTCGGATGATAAATGTTACAAGGCGCTATATAACTAACAAATCATTATCGTCATACACATGTTTGTACATACAATCTTTAAATTGCCTAGCACTGAAAAGTCGGCCACAAATCGAATTTCACATACATACATTTTGGGAATGCTGATTCCTCCATCTGGGGAACACAGGCTGACTCTCATTGATGTTTATTTATAGGCGCTTCCCCAAAGTCTTTTAAAACAAACAAAAATGTAATATCTTAAGGGAAAAGAGAAGAGAACACAATATGAAAAAGAAATTAATACACAATCCTCCAAAAATGTGTTTGACATAATTTATTATTTTTTCTTTATTGTTTAAAGTGTGGACCTAACCCAAGAGCAGTGAAGTGCTGTACAAGGTTTTGGTAGCCAGCGTTTGGGCTGGCATCTTTTGACCGTAGCCCAGTACTGCAACTTTTGTTCTATAGTCCAGGGTTAGGTGCTGTTGAAAAAGCCATGTTTTAAGAGATTGGAGAATTGGGGCATTCCAAGTCAATACTGGGATTGAGCTCCATTGGGTGGGTATGTGACAAGACAATTGCGAGTCCTCTCTTTGCATACTACTTGTGATTCAAGCCGGTTGTTCGATTTGCTGCTCAAGGAGCGTGTGCCACCAGATTTGTGGAGTTTAACTACCAGATATGCTGGTGTGCTACTCGTGGCTGCTTTGTAGATGATACATGCAGTCTTGAACAGTATCCTGACCTCGAGAGGAAGCCAATGTAGTTTGCGTAGGACAGGAGTGACTCAGACAAATTTCTGCGCACCTGTCCTACGAGGTGTGGAGGTGTGGTGGATTGCTTTTAGGTGGACCAAGAGAGCAGCTTGGAGCCCTCTTGGGAGATAATTTCTCCCAACGATGTGCGAGACCACAAGGGCCTGCACTACTGTCTGGAAGTCCAGCAGCTTGATAAAGGGAGTGATTTTTGCGAATGGTGGAGATTTGGAACCAGACCGTTTGGGCTTTCTTTGCTGTGTGTTTCTGGAAAGACAGGTGGTGAGGCCTAAGGATTTTGCTTAATCCAAGAGTTGCGGATTAAATCGTTCTAGGCGCAGATCATCGAGTCATTGTTGGACAAGTTGTTCTTTACCGGGAGGACCGATGAGGACACATTCAGTCTTGGTTGGGTTAAGTTTGAGGTAGGCAGCTGACATCCAGGACTGGATGATGGCTACGAAATCGCAGATGATGTCCTGTGGACTTTCTATTCTCATGTACAATGGATTGGTGGCTGGCTATATTAGGGTCTTTGGGGCGTGTACCCAGAGGCTCTGTGCAAAGGTTAAAAAGAATCGGCGAGAGGATGGAGGCTTTGGGGGACTACGCAGGAGACTGGAAATCATAATGCAATGCGTTCATCTGGACAGCCTGGTGTCTGCCCGAGAGGTAGCACCTAAACCAATTCAGGACAGTGCCAGAGAATCCCATCCTGTTGGCGAGGAGGGAGAGGCGCCTACAGTGGTTGACTATGTCAAATGCAGTCGAGAGTTCGAGGAGGACAAAGAGGGACCAGTTGCCCTTATCTGTGATTTGTAGGGCATCATCTGGATGGTTGGCGTCTCCATGCTACAGTTGGGACGGTACCCCGACTGATAGTCGTTTAGGAGGTGTAGTCTATTGATTCTGGCAAGTAGTTGTGTAGCAACATCTTTTAAAAAAAATGTTTGCCAATAAATGGGTGGTTCGTATTGTGGCAGTAGTTGGCCAGGTCGTCTGGGTCGAGCATCGTTTTTTCAAAAGAGGTTGCGTGAGACCATTCTTGAGGGTGTAATGGAATGACCCTTCTGTGAGGGAGGCATTAAAGATGCTGAGTAGTGCATTGAGCGCCAGGGCCATCAAGTGTTTAATGATGGAGGCCGGGGTGATATCATTACAGTAGAAAGTAGGTTTGAGAGAGGCCATTTCTTTTTAGGAGGTCTGGAGGCGAGAGAGGAGATAATTCAGTCTAAAGGGATAGCTTCACAGATTTAGTTATATTACAATACATTATGATTTAATCTTAATATTTTGTAGACGTTTGTGGAACAGAAGAATACTGTCTAATATATAAATGAATAATAACACTTTGAATGTTCTCTGAAACTTTTGATTGATAAAGAACTAATTTGACGGTAGTAACCTACTTTCTTGAAAATATTCTTCTTACTAGTATAAATTTGTAATACTTTCATATGTGTCCCAAATCTTCTTTAACGTCTTGTGTGCGGCAAATAAATTGGATATGCAGCTGGAACCAAATCTTCATTGACCTGGCTCAAGCCTTTGACCAGGTCACTAGAGAGACCCTTTGGGAAAAATTGAGCTATTGGAACTGCCCTAGAGATATAGCCCAGCCTATTCGCACTCTTCACAAAAACACCAGGCTGCGAGTGAGACTAAACCAAACTAGCTTACTTTCTGATGAAATCCCGGCCGGAAGAGGCGTCAAGCAGGGCTGTCCATTAGCCCGGCCAAATTTTATCGCTTACATCAGCGATTTTAAGGACTCTGAATCGACCATACGTTCCTTTCCACCGTCTATGGGCTCGCAGAAAATAACAAGTCTGTTGTACGCAGATGATATGATCTTAATGGATTTGACCCCGATTGGCCTCCAACGCCAACTAGATAACTTGGCCTCCTACACACATGACAATGATCTGCAAATTAATGTGTCAAAAGAGCAAGTTACTTCTTACCTGGTAATGTTCTTTCGATGGGATGTTCCTCCGACGTATTCCTTATCTTTGATAGATCATCTCCCAGCTTGCTGGCCTCAGAAATTTTTTTCATTAGAGGGTGCTGCGCGTCGACGTCCCTCGAGCCGATGTCCCTCGACAGCCTCCGTATCGGCGCCGACATCATCACGCGTATAAAGAGACTCGCGCATCGTCCGTTGCTCAGTTCCGTTTTGACGTTAACAGTTGTTTTACATGAATTGGTTATTGACCTTGAAGGAGCATAAGATGCAACCACAAGGGAAGTATTACTGTGGGGATGGATGGGAGGGGCGATAAGGAATACGTCGGAGGAACAACCCATCGAAAGAACGTTACCAGGTAAGAAGTAACTTGTTCTTCGAAGGGATTGTGTCCTCCGACGTATTCCTTATCTTTAATAGACTCCCACAGCAGTGGTGTGTAATTGGAGGTGGGAGTAAACCGACATGTTTCCTTTTAGGAATGTACAGAATGTAACACGGCTTTGCCAAACCTAGTCTCTTGACTAGAGGAGGAATCCAGGTTGTAAAATCTTGTGAAGGTATGTACGGACGACCATGTGGCAGCCGCACATATGTCTCGAACCGGAACCCCTCTTTGGAGGGCCGAGGAGGCTGCAATACCCCTGGTTGAACGAGCCCTAAGATTTTGAGGAGGCTCTTTCCCTGCTGGTTTGTAACATTCCAGAATGGCCAAAATAATCCATCTGGAAATGGTTTGTGTTGTTATCGGTAGTCCTAATTTTTGCCCTGAGTAACCTACGAACAGTTGGTCTGCTTGCCTAATCCTAGCAAGTCTGCTGATGTAAAAGCTTAAAGCCCGCCTTGGGTCCAGCCTATGTAGCCTTTCTTCCTCTTTCCCCGGATGGGGAGGCGGATAGAACGAAGGTAAGGTAATTTTCCGAGTGATGTGGAATTCAGAAACCATCTTTGGGAGGAAATTAGGCTTCACCTGTAGGACAACTTTGTCTTTATGAAAAATTGTACGAGGGGGTTTACAAGATAGAGCTTGTAATTCGCTCACCCTTCTAGCATATGTTAAAGCCACTAACAAGACAGTTTTAAGGGTGAGAAATCTTAGCGAACACGAGTGGAGTGGTTCGAAAGGAGTACCCATCAGGAAATTTAAGACTAAATTTAAGTCCCATAAGGGAACTTGGAATGGCCTTGGAGGATAGACATTTGTTAATCCCTTTAGAAATTGTATTACTAAGGGTAATTTGAAATACGATGGCTCCTCTGCAGTGCGCTTGAAGATTGATAGCGCTGCGAGATAGCCCTTGATAGTGCCAACTTGAAGGCCTGAATTTGCCAAGTACAGTAGAAAGGATAACACTGTTGGTGTACCACATGAAAAGGGGTCGATATTCTCTTCTCTACACCAGCTGCAAAATTTGTTCCAACGGCAGCGGTATAAAGACTTTGTTGCTGGCCTTCTGGCTGAAAGCAACACTTCCATGACGTCATCAGGGAGGTCCCAATCCTTGTATCTCAACCTTTCAGAAGCCAGGCGTGAAGGTTGAGGGTTCTGATGTCTGGATGGAGAATCTGACCTCCCTTCTGTGAGAGAAGATTCTCCTTGAGTGGAAGACGAATTGGAGGGCAGATGGACATGTCCAGAAGGTCCGGGTACCACGTTCTCCTGGTCCAGTCTGGGGCAATTAGGATCATGGTCCTCCGGAATCTTCTCAACCTCCTGATCATTTGAGGAATGACAGGGACTGGTGGAAACGCGTACAGGAGTGGAAACTCCCAGCCCACTACGAACGTGTCCCCTAGAGCTCCTCTCGGGGGAAATTCCCCTGAACAAAACAGATCACAATTCCTGTTGGTACTGGTGGAAAACAGATCCACTTGAGGGGTTCCCCAAAGGGCGAAGCTCTCCTGAAGGACTTCCTGAGCTAGTTCCCACTCGTAGGAGACTGTGCCCTGCCTGCTCAGAGCGTTCGCCGCCAAGTTCTTCTCTCCGGCTAGGTGAACTGCCGATAGAGAGATTCCTTCTTGAATTGCCCAAAACCAGAGCTGCATTGCCTCTCTGCACAGTGGCAGTGATCCTACGCCTCCTCTTTTGTTGAGGTAGTGCATGGCCACTGTGTTGTCCGTCATTATCAGGACATTTTTCCCCTGTACAGATGGCAGAAAAGCCTTCAGCGCTAGTCTGATTGCTCTCAGCTCAAACAGGTTGATATGTAGTCTGGACTCCGATGGAGACCAACGACCGCTGAGGGTCAAGTCGTTGGTATGGGCTCCCCACCCCGTGAGTGAGGCATCTGTGACTACTGTTATCTCCGGCCATGGTTGCCAAAACAGTTCTCCCTTCAAGATGTTTTTCTGGCAGGCCCACCACTGAAAGTCTCGAGCCACCTTGTCCGGAACCTGAAGGTCTGTCATTCTCCTGAGAATTGCGACCACTGAGTTCTCAGTGCCCACTGAAGAGATCTCATTCTCAGGCGAGCCTCTAGCACAAGGAAGATGCAGGATGCCATGAGGCCTAGCAACCTCAAAAAGTCAAAGGCTGGGAGACTTTGGGCATTTTGAAACTTGGTGACCATCTGCAGAATATCTTGAGCACTCACCTCTGGTGGCGAGGCTTTTCCCAGGGAAGTGTCCAGGACCGCTCCAATGGACTGGAGTCTCTGTGATGGTATCATCTGTGACTTCTTTAAATTGAGGGAGAAGCCCAGTTTGTGAAGGAAGTGGCAGACATAATCTAGCTGAATCTGAGCTTGTTCCGGGGGATACAGCTCTGATCAGCCAATCATCCAGGTAGGGGTAGACCTGAATCCCTACCCTCCTTAGACTTGCAGCCACTACCAACATTAGCTTGGTGAAGACCCTCTGGGCGGAGGTCAGCCCAAATGGCAGAACTCGAAATTGATAATGAGAAACGCCAATTGCAAACCTCAGGTATTTCCTGTGTTTGAGATGGATAGGCACATGGAAATAAGCATCCTGGAGGTCCAGTGATACCAGCCAGTCCTGGGGCTGGAGGGCCTGAAGGATCTGAGAGAAAGTTACCATCTTGAACTTGTCCTTCCTGAGGAACTTGTTCAATCCTCGTAAGTCCAAGATAGGGCTCAGTCCTCTGTCTTTCTTCGGTATGAGAAAGTAGGGGGAGTACCAGCCCTTGTTCCTCTCCACTACAGGTACCGGTTCTATGGCACGTTTCTCTAGCAGGTCTACAATTTCCTGCAAGAGGAGCGGATCTGGAACTTTCAGAGAGCTGTTCCCCGGTGGATGACTCTGAGGGATGCGTAGAAAAGGCAGGCAGTAACCTTGGGCAACTGTCTCCAATGCCCAAGCATCTGACTTAATAGCCAGCCATTCCGTCAGATGTTGAGTTAACCTGCCCCCTACTGGTGTTTTGTAAGGAGAGTCCTCAGAGCGGTTTGGAGGTGGCTGATGCAGATGCCGAGGGTAAAGAGGCACCTGCTGCTGCTGCAGCTTTTGTATTTTTACCCCGTCCACCTCGGGTGAATTTTCGCTAACCCCTTTGAACCGTCTGTCCTCTGCCTCTTCCGAATGTCGAATAGAAGCGAAAGGACTTACCTCTCCAAGAGGTTCCCGAGGCGCGAAATGGTGTCTGATGGATTGCAGCTCCCAGGGATTTTGCTGCTGCCTTTGATGTTTGAAGCTTTTCTAAACGGTCATCCGACTTCTTACCAAACAAGGAAGAGCCGTCAAAGGGCATATTCATGAGTCTGCTTTGCACATCTGGAGCAAAACCAGACTTCCGCAACGAAGCAAATCTCCTGGTTGTTGTGCTTGCCGCCATGGCCCTGCTGATGCTGTCAGCAGAATCGATGCCAGTTTGAAGGGATTCGCACATAGCGTCTTTACCATCCTTGATGATGTTTAGGAACGCTTCCCTTTCTTCTCCCTCCGGCAGGCCGTCAGCCACTGATGAAGCACACTCCCAAAGTGTGTGGCTGAACCTTGCAAGCGTACAAGTAGCATTGATGGATTTCAACGCCATGCTACATGCAGAAAATACTTTTTTGACCATAGAGTCATATCTCTTATCATCCCTGTCCTGTGGAACAGTAGGATAAGCCGATTTACTACCTGATGAAGTAGCTGCCTGAACAACCAGACTCTCCGGAGTTGGGTGTTTGGATAAATTCAGGGTCAGTAGAAGACACCCTATATTTAGCTGATAATTCTTTAACCGCCGGGATTACCTCAGGTGTTTCCCAGTTTGCTAATATTCTCCTTTGTAATGCCGCATGAAATGGCACCACAGGCCCCTCCTGTGGACCTTTGACCAAGATGTCTGTGAGGTCGTCTTGCTGAAAAGCAGGTGAGGGTGTGGACCACCCCATAAACTCTATTATCCTTGCCATCAAGGTTCTATAAGGGGTTTCAGCATGTTCCCCTGGGTCTGGTCTGGCAAATTCCACTTCTGGGGAAGTGTCCAACCCACTTGCTTCCTGTAAGGATTCTTGGAGGTCTTTAAACCTACCTTCCTAAGAGGTAAATTCCTCTGGTACAGGAGTTGCATATCCCTGCAACTCAAAAGGTCTTTCCTGATCCGAATCCTCCCATTCTTCATAAATAGATGATAGGACTCTGGAGTGATCAGGTCTTGAAAATGGTATAAATCCCATTTCCAGAGCAGAAGGGGCCAAATTCGTCATGATTGGCTGAGAAAACAACGTCGTCGTCGTCGACGCGGACGTCAAAGGCTTCGGAGCCATCGAAAAAGGCGTTGTGAAAGGTGGTAGAGGCCTCGATAAACTTGAGAGTATCGGAATTCTACTTGAGGTTGTCGACGACATTCTCGTGATCGAGGCTCTGGGTATGGTCACTGGCTGTGAGGTGGCCGTGGGTTTGTCCTTTCACAGCGTCGAAGACGGCGTTGACTCGACTGACCTGTGCGTCGAAGAACCCTTCGATAACGGCATCAAAGACGCCGATCTATGCGTCGAAGGGATCTTCAACGACGGCGTCGACGATGCGACTTTGCCTTTACTCGAGGGTTTGTGACGCTCTCGAGTGGCTTCTTTCGCCGGGTGCTGCAACTCGTGGCGTTTTGATTTTTTGGGTCTTTCACCCAGGGTATCACCCTCAGCAGTCTTCGAGGGGGTCGAGGCCGCTTTCTCGAAGACGCTCAGCATCTTTTTCCTGAATTCCTCCCACTCAGCCTGAAAGCTATGTTTTGTGGGGTAGGAGACCCTTTTTGGGGAAACGGAAGAAGAAGAGGAGGAAGGGGATCTTCGACATCTCTTTTTTGAATGCTTAGATCTCGAAGGGACATCAGCTCGAGGGACGTCGACGTGCAGCGCCCTCTACTGAAAACATTTTCTGAGGCTAGCAAGCTGGGAGATATCTATCAAAGATAAGGAATACGTCAGAGAAGACACAATCCCTTCGAAACAAAGATACTAGTCATGGAAAAAACGAAACGTCCAAAGGAAAAATTGAGCTGGTATCTGGAAGGGGTTGCCCTTGAAAGAGTACAGCACTTTAAATATCTGGGAGTAACCTTAGATTGCTCAAGTGTAAATGCAACCCAGCAACTTACTCTCCTGGAAAAAGCAAAGAAACATGCCGCCCAAGCATGTGCAAAAGACAACAGATTTGTCTGTTTTTCTTTGATGCCGATGATAAGATTCTATCGCGCAAAGGGGGTCCCTTCCCTCACCTACGCCGCAGAGGCGCTCCCGCAAACACCTGCGCAACTCTGGCCTAAGTTGGAAGGCTATTTTTGGCGCACTGTTCTGGGTTTGCCGAAATCATCATCTATGCTACTAATCAGAAGAGAGCTAGGTCTGCTTTCGCTTGAAACAATAACTGAAACCAAAAACATGATGTTTTACAGGAAAACCTGCTCTCGGATCGTTCACATGTGCTGGATATAATTCGAACTGAAATACTGGGCACGCGCTGCAGTACGTTGAAACACTGGGAAACATCGTGCAAAGTGAAGCTGTCGGAAATCCACTCGTCTGAGACTGAGCTCATTCGAAATCCAAAGAAAATAAAAAGGAAAATGGCTGAGCTATATTGGATTAAGACTTTAGATGGTGCAGCTAAGGCAAAATCAACCAGCCATCTCCCGCCCCACTTGAGTAAACTAAATTTTGTTCCAAATTACTTGAGCAAATTTCCCTGCAAACCAGTCAGAAATTTGTTCATGAGGGCTTGCTTAAATCTCCTGGAAACTCACAAGATCTTGGCAGTTAGAGGGCAAAGCAGCGCAAACAAATGTTGATTTTGCTCCAAAGGAGTTGAGGTTGAAACCATGCAACGCCTATTACTTAACTGCCCTGGCACAAAGTCAATTGGAGAAAAGTACTTGTTACCGCATCTATCTGCTTCTTACACCAGAGATGAGGAGCTGTGGTGGGGCAGGCTAATGAGCGGCGAAAGGACCACTTGGACAATCGCTACAGTACAGACGTTGAAACAAATATTAGCCCTCTAACCAATGTAATGCAAAACTGTATTCTTTCTTCTATGTCTTCTGCTTCTTTTTGTAAAAATCATTAATTTGATTAACACAAGTAAATAAATCTATAAATAAACCTGGCTACAAGCTGAAACAACCATGATTGTGATTCCCAAATTAATAATTTACATGAAACGAAAAATTCTCCCTCCTCGTAGATTAAAAAAGTGGTATGATAGCTGCTTATGACGCAGCCATGGATTTGCCATGGTTTCTGAGCTCCAAATCCACATATTACTTACTTGCTTTCTTTTAAAGGGCTGCAAACACACAAATTATGTATACTGCTAGAGCCCAGAACTCTTAGTGAAAAAACAAATGTTTACACTTGAATCCTTTGATTAAGAAAGTTCCCTCTTGGAGAATGATCACCACTTCCACCGCAGCCATGGATTTTCTGTGGTTTCCGGAACGCTGAGTCCACACGCCCCTGGTGGTACACCGGGCATACGCTTTGAGACCAGAAGTAAGGATTCTACTGGTGATGGTGTCCTCTTGTAGATGGAAAACCCTTTGCCATAGCTGTGAAGAATCCTGCGGATCCCTCATTGAAACCCTGCCTAAAGTCTCCTCTGAGGTGGCCAGGGGAAAGAAGACGCTTTGTGATCCCAATCCTGGGTGTGGGGTACTGCGGGAGGATCACCTGGGTGGAGACAAGGCCCAGGGTAGTGAGGAAAATCCGTGGGACGAGACACAGTATTTTTCCTCTGACTGGGAGAGTCTTACCACAAGAGGTCATGGCTGTCATTTTAATGACTCTCCACCTTCTATTAAATTTAAGGCTGTGAACCCTAAGGTTGTAACATCAAAGCACATTATACCACACTAAAGTTAAAACTAAATGTCCTATTCAATTCCAAAGGTACACTACAAAGTATTGTGATAATGTTGTCTTCTCTAAACCATCTTCCTCTGTACAAGTTAAAATTCACAGCCCCTCTGTTAAAAATATGGGTATGGTGTCCTTATGCCGACAGTAATTTTTTAGATGGAATTTCTACTGAAAAAATTCAATCGAAAAAATTCTTTGAAATATGTATGGGGCTTAGGGGCCAAGGAGTAAAAGGGATGGGTTGGGGTCAATAACCTGGGGAAATAGGGGTTTGGGAGTGAACCCCGCAAAATCAAAAAATCAAAATACGATGGGTTTTATAGATGGATTTATTTGGGTAAAACGACATAGATTCAAAATATAAAGGGGAATAAATCTACCTTTTATAAGTAATCAAAAAGCAGGAAAAGCTAACTTTGATGAAACAAACTACATGTCCCAGAATCC
The DNA here is from genome assembly GCF_040938575.1 of Ambystoma mexicanum. NCBI lineage: Eukaryota > Metazoa > Chordata > Amphibia > Caudata > Ambystomatidae > Ambystoma > Ambystoma mexicanum. The sequence goes on from NC_090939.1 coordinate 507,161,558, forward strand.
TAGAGGGACCCAGATGAGGAAGAGGGCCAAAGAGCCATGTGGCTGTAGTAGTCAGGCAATTAAGCCCAATAACCATTGTAGGAGTCAGGCAATTGAGACTGATGGCTCACACCCAAAGCCAATTGTCAAACCTGTGGGGACATAAAAACCCCCAGCATGAAAGGAGAGGAAGAAGGAGCTGGAGCAAGAGTTGGAAGGCTGGCAGTATTAGTAGAAGAGGAGAAGCACAAGTTTGGCAATTTGCGAGGAAGTGGGAGCACTGAAGGGATGCCAGAACGTGGAGACAGATTTCACATGCAAATTCTGAGAGGGCCCTGTGTTCTTAAAACCTGTAATTTTGGGGTCGCACAGAGGAAGATGCGCTGGAAGTAAAGTTTTCCCCATGTGAGCCCAGTCACTGATTGCAGAGCTGTGACCGTGCAGCAACCCAAGGCTAGAGGCAGAAAACAAGCCAAGGGTTTAGGGAGTGAAATAGTGTCTCAATTAAGGTAGCCGACCGGAGACCACCATGCTGGGGAAAGGTGTGGGTCCCAGGTGAGCCCAAAGTAGTAGTACAGGTCCCGGAAATCAGGGAAGCAGAGCAACCCGCAACTGGAGTGTCCCTGAAGGCGGTGAGTGAAGTACAGCGTTCAGATTCACTCAACAAGCCTTGCTGGTAACAGTAACCGGCTCCAAAGTGGCTCGCATAGAGTTGAAAGTGAGTAGTTGTTTGTTAATTCTAAACTGACTGTTAACAATGGAAATGTAACATGGATGGTTATTTTGAAGGCTGAAGTGTTCGCGTGAAAATAAATCCATTACATCCATTGTTGAACTCTTTCATATTGAAGGAGTGGTCGCGTATCCTTAATTGTCGAAGGAACGCTTACCGACTCCATTCAGAAAACCTAACATTAACATTTTACAAGAGTTACAAGTGAGACTGCACCAAAGGAAGGTTGCATGTGACCAATTGTGGTTCCTGAGAGAAATGAGAAGTTGTCTCAGTGATACTATTTGGGAATGCAATTCCAGTCAATAATTTAAGTTTAAAGAGCTACATTAAAGAGTGGTTGCGTGTACCCAATTATGTTTTCACTCTGAAGACTGAACCTTGCATTTTACAGAATTTATATTCTTTATTTCATGAAGTTACTATACTGAAGAGGCGAACAGGCAATACCTAAGCCAAGAGGCAATCCCTTTTTATAGTGAAACAAAAACTGTTTAACCCCCTTTGCCTAATCTGTGAAGTTGTTAAAACATCTAGAGACCGCAGATAAAAGTAGGCCATTGTTACCTAAAGCTGTGGCCCTACAGCTTCTGGGAAATTGCTTGGACAGAAAAGCTGTAAGAAAGCTGGGGAAGGGTAGCTGGGTGCTTGTAAAGAATTTCCAGAAGTTAACATGTAATGGTAAAAGACTGCTGGAGTTGAAAGGAAGTAAGTCTTGTGGGCAGAGGCAGGTTATCCTTGCAGCAGTTAGACGGGCAGAAGAGGCAAAGCGGCTGCCTCCTTTTTTGAAAATCATTTAAGGGAAGAGTGCATTGCCTACCTGAAGAGGGCTGCATTCCAGATGCTGGAAGAACACCAGAGGCCAAGAGAGTGAATAGAAGAATCCATGGCCCAGGCGAACGAGCCCTGACTGGTGGGTTAAAATAATACAGCCTCACTAAAACCCAAGTGTAACTCGGTTCTGTCAGAAATGTGTAAAAAGGCGAAATCATTAGCCCAAAGTGGTGCCCTGCAGCTAGAGGGTGACAATATCTATTGCAAACCCACACCCTAAACACAGGGGTCTGCAACCTTTGGCTCGCCCAATGTTTTGTGCTACAACACGCATCAGCCCAACACGCATCAGCCCAAGCCAGTATTGCCAATGTATAGGGATCATGGGAGTTGTAGTCCAAAACATTTGGCGAGACGCATGTTACCGACGCCTGTCCAAAAACAAGGGGAAATACTTTCTGGTAGGAGTGTGTAAAAAGGTATCATCAGCCGGGGAGAGCGACTGCAGCAAGCAGGTGAGAATATTGATGCCACACCAATACCCTAAATCACTTGCTGGTAGGTGAGTTCAAGAACCAAGCTGGGCACTATAACCATTGTACTGTGTTTCAACAAGCAATAACCCTGGGACTCTTAAAAGGAGTGCCAGGTGCTATGACTCTGAGACTGTAAGTTGGAACTGAGAAGCATAACTGGCGCTACATTTATTTAATTTATTTATTTGCATTTATATAGCGCGCACACGGCCCAGGGGCATGGAGGCGCTGTTACAAGATGACGTCTTAGTTGCAGTACATAGAGAAGGGCAGCAGGGTTACATTAGCCCACAAACTTACGTGGCTTAGTTTAGGTACTTAGGTAGGAGGCTGGGTTACATTAGCCTCTGAGTTTGGCCAACTTTGATTGTCTAAATGCATACATACATCTTGCTCCACGCATAGCACAGTGTAAGAGGGCTACCTATGTTTGGCATAAAACATCTCACTGTGGCTGTATGGGTGACCAGTACAGCTTGTGACATTTTAGGCAAACAGTCTGGTTTTGATTGCTTTGCGGAAGGTCAGATGAGAGGGTTTAGCTCCGAGGGCCTGTGCAGGTAGTTCCAGTGCCTTGCAGAAATAAAACGGAAGCTTGCACACCCCCACCCCCGGCACGTTTGACTCTGGGAACGGGCAATAGGTTGGTGTATGACATTCCAGAGACTCTGTGCTAGTTAGGGAAAATGTACATGCAGTGCCATATATAAGCAACACATGGCAAATTATGGTACTACCTGGCCAAAAGGTGTGGACAGCTTGCAAATCATGTGAGTACCTAGGTGAATGATGGCAATGCTAGGAGTGAAATAAATAAATAAAAATGTATTGATCTCTGTACTGGTTATCAAGTGGATTGATGTATAGCATTAATTGGCAATATCATATAGATGTTTCAAGGACAGACCTTTTTGTTGAGTTGGGGGCTGTGAGGGGGTAGAAGAAGAAGACTAACAAGGAGGGCTCATTTTGTTGGCTATACACTTTTATTGTGTAACTCCTATCTCTCCCTACTTCTAAGGGGCTTTCCCTGCCTCAACCTAGAAAAACTTTAATGAGCAGTCAGAGTGCCCGTAAAAAAATAAATATTCTCCGTCCTCTATCAGAAAACAAAAAATCTAACCGTAACACTATAAACATACGTCTTTTAACTAAAGTGAAGTTTGTGTTTCCTTCACCAGGAAAATGATGCCCTTCTCCTGGCTGCTTCAGTAATTCCTTCAATGCCCATCACAAGGGACCAGGGGAATTACTCCTTTCTCCTGGACCTTCTATAAAGGTTCTCCACGGTGGTCTTTAAGCACGCGTGCAGAAAACTTGGATAGGTCTCTTTAACGCCATCCAGGAAGCAGAAAAAAACATAGCCTTATTTGGCTTCCATTTAACACTCTGATGATAGACATCTTTCCCAGGGTTCTCTAAATCATTCTTGTATATCTCTCTACTGGTTTCTAGATTGTAATGAGGTGATTGTTTCCCAAAGCTTTCAGACTTTCCAACGACATTTGTTGGTCCACAGCAACGAGGAGGACAACGCCTGATGCCCTCTGGTTTAACAGAGGTATTTGGTGAATCACTATGATGAAGGAGATGGCTCCTGTTCTACTCTGCTTGGGCAGTGGTATTGGGCTGACCACTACAATGAGGAAGACTCCCAATGCATTCTGTTTGAGCAGTGGTATTGGACTGACCACTGCGACGAGGGAGATGGCTCCCGAAGCACTATGCTTGGGCAGTGGTATTAGACTGACCAGTGCGATGAGGGAGATGACTCATGATGCACTCTGAGTTGGGCCTCTTCCAAGAACCCACCCGGTCTTCACGCCGTTCCCTCCCGAATGTAGTTCGCGTACTCCTAGCTTCCGCCCGTGAGATCTCCTTAGTCTGTTCTTACTTTCTACTGTTGACTGCGCCCTGGTGTAATAGCACTATCTTGGAATATCTCTTTGGCACTCCTCAGGCCTCCAGTGAGCCACCTGGTTAGAGTACTTGGCTGATTTTGCATATGGTTATTCCATATGCTTCTCATGTTCTTCTTTGTCCCAGTATGTTTTACATTTGTCACAGTCATGGTTCTGCAATAACACATGGTTCCACTATCAACGGTGGGAGAAAAGAGTGACCATGAGGGTATGGGGTTATGTGACAGGATTCTAGGGAGGCTTTTCCCCAGGTGGATGTCCTTATCCCCGGGGGGGTTGGGGGGGGGGGGGGAGTCCCTCCCTATTAGGTCCTCCCGCATATTAGCACTCCTATGCAGACTATCGGCTAGTGGCCTCACCTCCCTAGGCTCATTGGAAAGGGCTTTGCCTTGGGGAGAAGTGACGAGACCTGGTGAATCATCACATACCCTTACACAATGGATGTGGCTTCCCCATCTAACATTAGTGAGTGGGCTTCCTTAACAGGATCTTTGTGATAAACAATGTTCAGACTCTTTTCCCAATCCCCAATGGGTAGACCTATTTTCTTTGCCCCTGATAGTTCCTTATAGTTGTACAGGGAGCCATATGACGCTAGAGATTGAGCTTTAAGGTCTATCTGTGCGATCCGAGACAACCATTGAGGGAACTGTGGAACATTGCTACCTATTATTAACTGGGCAGGTAGCTTTGGAATTACTGCCACAGGTATTGCAATCTGGGGTAATTCTTAGTGTGTCCATGATTGCACCGGGGGCGGACCTCCTTCTTTTGTATCTCTGTCCACCTCAAAGGCACTAGCTCGGAGTGTATTGCACATCCTTTACTGCCACTATCTAATTGAGCCCATACCTTTCTTTGTTGAATGGTAGCAGGTATTCTGTAGATGTTTTTCCTTCATGCATATAGGTAATTGTTTTTACTTTCTTTTTCTAACTCTTCGCTCCATTTGGAAAGATGAACTCCCACTTTCTTTCCAAAGTCTACATTTATGGGGGTTATCTGAGGGCAGAGGACCCTAGCACAAGATAATTGAGGTATTTCCCCATGTACCTCCCTGGAGATTTTGGAATTTTGTTTGGTTGGTGAGGAGGGAGGGGGTGATCTTATATTTAAGGGACAGTTCCTTGTGCATCCCAATTTTTTTATATGAATAGCATGCCTTTCATTCGAGGGAGGATAGGGATGGTAATGATATCTGCTTTTCCTGGATGTCTTCCTTGGGAGCAGATGGTTCACTACTTCAGAGAATCTCTTGTGGCTCTACTTCCCCCAAGGACTTGGGCATCTCAAACTCCTCTGAACCATGTGCACTTTTTCTACACTAGTTTGTTCTGTCTCTTCCTCTATCTGGGAGGGGACATCACTATCTCTGGTGGTTCTTTCTCCTCCAGCTGTTGAGAGGTCTCAATCCCCTCTAAGTAGTGCATGATATTTTCTGAGTTAAGTTCTTCTTCCTCACTTCCATGTTCTACAGAAATACTATCCCAATGGCATGATATCAAGGACATGACCGACCTCTGGAACTTCAGTGTTTTCTGTCTCCATGGGGGAGAAGATTTCCTGGGGTACTAGGGAATTTGGAGGGTCTGTATTTTCCAAAGATATGTAATTCCCTGTTTCATTTTGATCAAAGTCATAGTTGAACTCATTCTCCAACTTAGGGCAATCAAAATAATTCTCTCTAGTCGCTTGCCCAACTGGTTGTTTCTCTAGATCCTTTATGTCTCTTACTCTGTTTTCCTTGATTGGGGTCATTTCCCATAGGGCCTCATATATAAGTACCCGACCAATTTGCCCCTTTTAACTTTAACTAGGTTAGACACAAAATAATAAACTTCATCTCTTTCCCACAAGGCAACTAGGGTAACATATTTAAACCCTTCTTCTTCCAAGGTTTTTCAGGAGGGGTTACATATATAACTGCTCCGATAGGGACGACTACCTGCATGTCTTAGGAAAGTACTGCCTTATCTCTGCTGTGGATCCAGTAATCACAAGGACTAAAAAGCTTGTAGTTGTTCCCCTCCACATTCTTCCTAACTCAATGAATGGCCTGGGAAGTTAGTGAGAGGAAGGGGAGTCCTATTCTAGTGCCTGGGTTGCTCATGGGCTCACATAATTTCATCCGATTGAAGAGAAAGTGCCAGGCATCATCCACACTCCAGCCACCCCCTTCCAAGTGCCAGAAATGTTCACGCCAAAATATGTGATGTACAGAGAACAGATAAACCAGCAGAGAGCCGCAGTTGGGCTCTGCCCAGTGCCTATTGGAGTAACAGCGCCTATTGAAGTACCGACACCTAAGCAAACCTGGACAGTAAGGTACCCACTGAGAAATCCATATCTACAGACACGACAAAAGGATGGTTGTCAGAATGGAATACCGGAAGAAGCTAAGAAGATACTAAAAGAAGATGACTGGTGATGTCATGAGAGATCGGACTGGTGCACATTTAGAGTATATAATGACCTGAGAATGCTGATAAAGAGATGAAATACCATGGATAAGTGACATATTGAGCCTAAGGTGAAACAGTTGATTTCAAGATGAAGAGACCTATGCCATATGCACGATGAAGACATTAGGCCAATTTAAACGTGTACATACGCAAGAAACCGCAAGAAGCAGAGAAATCACGAAGCTTGCTTATGCTTGGTAGTAAAATAGATTGCGGCAAGCGCCAACTATACACATATCTACCTCAAAAGCACTTTATAGATGAGTGAAAATCCACTACGCACATGAGCAGAATTGAATAGAGGTTACTAAAGGTCTCGGGAGGAGAGGGCTGCAGCAAACAAACCAAGAATTAAAGAAGAAGAGAAACTCAGCTGAAGGTAACCATGCAAAGAAGCCAAGTACGTACCAGACTGGAATAGGCTAGCAATGCCTACAATTAAAGATAAAAAATAACAGAGTCTCCTGTTCAGCAAGGTCGATATAAGCAGAAGTAAATCAAATACACAAAAGTGCATGAAGAAGAGGACGATTTCACAGTGTCCTAGTCAACGTGGCAAGGTAGGCAGAAGGGGATGAGACTTTCACACCTACGCATGGAGCCTTGCCGTACCCATACTCCTTAACTTTCTCAGACCAAGAGGCAGACTCAAGGCCACACTACAAAGCAGTAATTGACACACAACCACTGAGGTGATGGATGATTGTAAAATAATTGGAGGGAAGCTGGGGTGCAGACTTACTCCCTGCACCTAGATAATTATTCTGCATGCTGGTAAGCGCAAGTGGAAACGTTCGAGTGGGCTCAATGCCAACCCAATCACAGTGGGCCACGTAATCTAGGGTCCTATCTAGAGAGTAGAGCCAATCGGACGTCGTACCTTTAGTGACGTTTACAGTGGCCAGTTTGAAGGAAGGGCTTAGTTGCCCCACCTGACATTGATTATCCAATCCCCTATCCCCGTTACCATACACAGATATAGTACCTATGTTAAAGTTACCTTCCTATAACCAATCAAGTTGCATGTTAGGTTTTTAAGATTACACATCAATGATGATGATTTTTTGGTATAAGGGTTGTGATTTATCTGAAATTAATTGGAGTTTAAGAGAGAAGGAAGATAGAGCGGTTGCTGATGTTCATTGAACTCCCTGTTTTTTGTACTTGTCATTAAATGGACTCCCTTTGCCAAACTATTGAGTTGTCATTCTTATTTGGTGCAAGAGTACGAATCTGCATCCCCATCTATCTCGAGGGTGCTGCTGCTCATCTTAAAGGACTGTTTGGAGACCCCCAGTCTTATGGGCCGGCTGGGGTCCATCCAGTTCAAAATTGTGTCTTTGGGGACCTAGATCGATTGGGAAGTGGGTTAGACCCTTCTCTGCTTCTCAGAGGGGATGTTGGGCTGGTAGAAAAGGTTACGTAGGCCAACTCTTTTTTGTGTTGCCGGCATCCCACACCTGACACC